>NC_136057.1:170988736-171337479 GCF_964261635.1 Lissotriton helveticus
AGAGATCTCTCATGAATCAATCAATCAATCATGACATTTATAAAGCGCACTACTTACCCGCGAGGGTCTCAAGGCGCTGGGGGTGGGGGCTGCTGCTGCTGCTCGAAAAGCCAGGTCTTGAGGAGTCTTCTGAAGGTCAACAGGTCTTGGGTCTGCCGTAGGTTGGTGGGGGGGTGTTCCAGGTCTTGGCGGCGAGGTGGGAGAAGGATCTGCCGCCGGCAGTCGTTCTTCGGATGTGGCGGACTATTTCGAGGTCGAGGTCGTGGAGCGGAGCTGGCGGTTGGGGTGTAGAAGCTGAGGCGTCTGTTGAGGTATGCTGGTCCGGTGTTGTGGAGTGCCTTGTGTGCGTGGGTGAGGAGCTCGAAGGTTATCCTCTTGTTGACAGGGAGCCAGTGCAGGTCTCTCAGGTGGGGTGTGATGTGGCTGCGGTGAGGATGTTGAGGATCAGGCGTTCTGGATGCGTTGAAGCCGTCTCAGGAGTTTGGCCGAGGCTCCTGCGTAAAGGGCGTTCCGTAGTCCAATCTGCTGCTGAGGGCCTGGTGACCGTTCTTCTCGTTTCGGTAACGATCCACTTGTAGATCCTGCCGAGCATGCGGAGGGTGTTGAAGCAGGAGGAAGAGACGGCGTTGACCTACTTAGTCATGGAAAAGGTGGAGTTGAGGATGACCCCTAGGTTGCGTTCGTGGTCGGTGGGTGTTGAAGCAGTTCCCAGTGCGGTCGGCCACCAGGAATCGTCGAAGAGCAGAGCGGTCTCATATCAGAGCAGAAAGTGCATATACCATGACGTGAGAGTCGGAGACATTTCACAGAGGATAAACTACTCAGAAAGAAAATCTTATAACGAGACAGAACATCCTCTGGCATAGGAACAAGCATTTGCAATGCAATAGGTCTTGCATTAGTTACATTTAGAGCTATTGGCGTTGCCAATGACCATGTTTGTTCGAATTATTTTCTCAAACAATATCCTAGCAGACGCAAAACTAATCAAAGAAAATCCATGAAGCAAGAAAGGGTGCAGTTCCTTTGCCTGTTACTATGTGTCCCTGGAGGCCTCTATTGGCCATATAAGGTACTGCACCCTGCAATAATGAAGAATGCAACTCATCCCCGGGACCAGGTCCCCGACCGCCTTATTTATTCCCAAGCAACAGGGCTCCCTGACACACACATGAAGCACGGTAGAGCCGTAGCCTGCTGCTGCAACTGTTGTCTTGCTCAAACTCGTTCAAATCCATGATGCAGACACTGACATTCTAATGGACAATTACCATAAAGAGGCTGAGGCAATTACCTAGCACACCTATCACTTTGTGGGTAACACATTACAAATAGACCATAATGGTGCATGGACCTGGAGAGCCTGCCCCATACGCCTCCCTGTGGGAAAAGCCAATCTTTTCCTCGTACAAATTATAAATCTTCTGTGGTCCAGCACAACATTCGAAGTATAAATTGACACTTCCACACAATTCAATTCATTACTAGGCACGACACACAAACTCCATGGATTAGTTATGTAGAAATTTATTTTTTCATATATTTGTCTTCTTAAAAAGGATTTTTCTTTATTGCAACTGTAGCCAATGCATTTCGTCACAAAGATTTCTTCAGGGATTCACATAAAAGTACTTCCAAACTCAACAATTTAATTTGATGTTTTGTTTATTAGGTTTCATTTGCATGTAGTAGGTCACTTTCAACCTCTAATGTAACTGTATCCCTCAGAAGAACACGCTGGTCTGTAAATAAAGTCTTAAAATCCACTTCCTGATTATTGATCTCATGAAGAGTTCAATGGAATTTGGTGATTCCCATATCATCGCTATTCTTTCTCTGGATTCCGTCTATGGTCACGCAACACTCAGGTTTTTTTAACCCGTTCCGTGCTCCCAACGGCCGACGGGAGCACTACCTGCCTGGTGCTGCGAACGACCGTTGGCCGTCGCAGCCCCACCCGTTTCTCTGAACGTTCCGCACTGGTGCGGAACGTTCGAAGCAGTTAACGCGTTAACCGAGGGATATGCCATGGATTTTCAGACTTTATTTACAAACCAGCATGTGCCGTGATTGCTACAAAAATGAATAAATAGAAAAAAAAGTTGTGCTGCCGCCATATTTCTTTTTTATTCATGTACTTTTGTAGCAATTGTGCACACTTCGCTTTAGCTTCAGATATTTAAAGCTGAAGCATGGTGTGCCACATTGCTAAAAAAGTAAATAAATGGAAAACAAATGCGGCGTCCACCTGCCTTTTTTTTCCTATTTATTGACTTTTGTAGCATTGGTGGCAAGCCACACTTTACCTTAAGATGTTTAAAGCTAAAGTACGGCGTGCCACGATTGCTACAAAAGTAAATAATTGAAAAAGAAATGAGGTGGCCGCCTGTGCCGAATGTTCGGCCTGCTTCAGTAAGATAATACAGGCTCCTACACAGCCGAGACCCCATAAATGTCACAAACACAGACTCCTACACAGCCGGGGCCCTATAAATGCCACAAACACAGACTCCTACACAGCCGGGGCCCCACAAATGCCAGTAACACAGGCTCCTACACAGCTGGGGCCTTATAAATGCCACTAACACAGGCTTCTACACAGCTGGGGCCTAATAAATGCCATTACCACAGACTCCTACTCTTGTGGGATACCCTTGTGTGGGTAGGGCTGTTCTCCCTGAGTTGTTACTCTTGTGGCGTGGCTAGGGCTGTTGTTTTTGGTTTGTTACTCTTGTGTGGATAGGGCTATTGTCCGTTTTTTGTTACTCTTGTGGCGTGGCTAGGGCTGTTGTTTTTTGGTTGTTACTCTTGTGTGGATAGGGCTGTTGTCCTTGAGTTGTTACTCTTGTGGAGTGGATAGGGCTGCTTTTCTTTGGTTGTTGCTCTTGCTGTGTGTATAAGGCTCTCACTCTTGTGACATGGATAGGTCTATTGTTATTCGGTTGATACTCTTGTGGGGTGGATAGGGATGTTGTTTCTTTGGTTGTTTTTTCTTTGTGTGGGATAGGGCTGTTGTCCTTGAGTTTTTACTCTTGTGGCGTGGCTAGGGCTGTTGTTTTTTCGTTTTTTTCCTCTTAGTGCACAGTTATTTCTGTTACGCTGGTGATGGTTCTCTTACCTTGCTTAGGATGCATGTGTCTGTCTCCATCATTTGTAAAAGCTGTTGCCAGCAGGCACCGAGCCAAACAAAATGCCATTATTTTGCCATTAGAAGTGGGTCCAGATATGAAGCAGGCTCGGGAGGTAAGCGTGTGGGGGTCTCTGGTGCTAATGTTTAGTGACAGTTGTCTGCTGGGAGGGGTCCTGCCTCTCCTAAAGTCCACCCTGCTCGGTTGCAGCTTCCTGCAGCTTTCTTTGGACAGTGTCCGGCCTGGTTCTTTTTGTCACCTTCACACCTCTGGACTCAGAAAGCGCCAAGGGTGGTATGGGGCGGTAGACCCATCCACGCGCTGTAGCACAACTTCCTTTTAATAACATTTCGGATGTTTACGTGGCTTGTAACCAAGCCCTCTTGTTGGTGGTGTGGGGGGTAGACCCGATACCAGATGCAGAGGAGAGGAGGCAGGAGGTGGAGTGCGGCCTGGGTCCCTGAGGAAGGCTCCCGGAGAGCCGAAACTCGCCTGCTGGTGCTTCCGCGGCTGCTGGGAGGAGCCGTCCTCCGCCCCCCTCGGTATAAGCTACAGGTTTTTACGGTCAGATGTTTCCTATCCTGTTGCTGCATTGCAGGCCAAGGGTAAGAAAGCACGCGCCGGAGCCGTGCTCGGGCTCCTCCTCCGGTTCCCGAGGGTCCCCCTGCCCCCCGTGTCACGTGTGCGGCCCTCTAATCCGGGCGGACTGCGAGTGGGGCGATTCAACACATCGGAGTTTGTGGAATTGGTTTTGTAATAGTATTGGCGCTACTTACTGTAGCTGTATTGTCGAGGCGCTTTACAAGCATGAAAAGAGCAGCGCTATGCAATAGGATCGGTGCCATCCCCGAATAAACAAGTGTTTTCTTGTGTGTGTGTGGGGGGGGGTACTTTGGATATAGGGGGAGATTGTCTAGCTAAGCTTGCTTGGCCAGGCTTGTGCGTCCAAGTCCACGGCAGCATCCGTGACGGTGCAACCTTCGGTGGGGCCAGAGGTGACCTGGTGACGTCACTCTGGCGTGACGCAAGAACTACCTGGACATCACAAGCTCATCTCCCATGGCTGCGGCCCCCGCGCTCCAAGTCTGAAGGCCGGGGTCCCCTCCTAGTCCCGACCCTTTCTGTTCCACTTCTGGCAGCGGGTGTGTGTTACCTCAGCTGTATCAGTGGACGTAACACCCCCAAATTACAATGAGCTGGACTGGAAGCCTCGTGCTCTGAAGACGCGGAGTGACGTGTCAAACCTGCCTAAGGCCTTTAGTCTCCCGCCGTTCTTTTGACAGCCGTGGGGTGACGGGGCGGGGTGGGGCAGGGACCCTGTCGTGGAACAGTTTACCTCCAACTCGAAGAGTACCAGCCTCACCGCTCGAACACTCACCCACCCTGCTGCTCCCAGGGACCTCACTCTCAGGCCAGCCAGCGCCAAGAGACCCGTTTCAGTGCAGAGCGCTATGCCAGTGTTCATCCGCACTGGTGAGTGAATGAGCGCTGGGTCTGAAGACAGTGCAGTGATCTTCAAGGGCGGAGGGCCCTCGACTGAGACCGCCGTTTCCAGAGGCGAGGTCTCTTCTTGGGACCACTAGAGAGGAAGGCAGAGAGCATGAGGGCAAAGAAGCACTTGTCTGTGAGGACCCTGGCCCGCCCCAGCCCCGCGAAGGATCCACCCTCAGCCGAGGTCTTTCCAATAACCCTGGGTAATAAACTCCGCGGAAAAATCTGGGGATACGCCTTGATTACGATCTTTCTCTCAAGCAGCACAGTAATATGGTAGCTGGCTCATGCTTCCATACCATCAGCATGATGCGCAGAATATTTCCACTGCTACCGGACTCCTTCAGAAAAACTTTGGTGCAAGCCCTTATACTGAGTCGTATTGACTACTGTAACGGGCTGCTCCTTTCTGCTAATGAAGGAGTTCTGGACAGGCTCCAGGTGGTCCAGAACACGGCAGCTCGCCTTGTCCTAAATGCTCCCCCAAGAACAGCTTCAAAACCGCTATTACAGAAACTACACTGGTTGAGCGTTCGACAAAGAGCCAAGTTTAAGATATGCTGTATCATTCATAAATGCCTAAATGGAAATGGCCCCACATATCTGGAGCGGAAATTTACCTTTTACACCCCTTCCAGATCGCTGAGATCCAGTGAGAATTTTCTGTTGGCTGTACCTCGTGCAAAAAAAACCAGACTTGGAGGGAAAGCCCTATCTGTTGCGGGGCCCACACTGTGGAACAAACTGCCTCTGGCCCTCAGGCTCTGCACAGACCATTTAAAATTCAGGAAGCAACTGAAAACTCTGCTGTTCACTGATAAAATCTAGACCTTATCCCTCATCTGCATATTTGTTGGACTCTATCTGGTATCACAGCGCAGAGATACTCCGTTGGAGTCGATTCCAGCGCTATAGAAACCCATAAATAAGTTGATGTGGTAACTACGCATTTCATTGAAAACACGGAATTCATGGTAGAATTCCCACTCCACTAGGACCCACAACCCTTCGGTAAATTAACTTTCCCTTTACATGCTTAAAAGCGTATAACCAATTCACAAAAGTGAACTTTGAAAAATATTAGGCAATGAGCGAGGTGATGATTTTGGGGTCCCCCCTAACCTATGTGGAGGACCAAGCAGATGCCTTGAACTCAAAGAGCATATCATGCTGAACGATGCGGTGGTGGTCCCATCCTCATAGGACCACCCCAAGCACAGATATGGGAAAAAAATACAATGCCAACCAAAGGCCCAGCAAAGCATTATGGGACAATATTCTAGAGTTCAGTGAATATTCAAGAAGTGAAGACTTGGGCCCCGGGCGCCATCACACGGAGGAAGGCTTCATACAGAGTCTCGCTTCCCACTCAAGAAGTTGAAGACCAATTTTTTAGATCTTCTGTTTGATGCAAAGGTTGCAGGTTGGCCGTGACACAAGCAAACTGTATCAGGACCTTATGCATCACATCCAGCCCTTCTCGCAAAGGTGTCACAGATCCACAGACTTATCCGCCTATGTTGTAATGCAGTATTGTATTATAATGTATATAGTGCTTCCTTCCCCTATGTGTCGCTTTGATTTAGTGTAGTGCTTATAGTTGGAATGATGTTGTCTTTGTTTTGATCCTATTTGGGAAGTTTTTCCAGGACACAAGTCTTATAAAAAGAAGTGGGGGGACTGACCAAGTTAGGCAGTATGCAAGTGACATCATGATGTGCCATCACAGCACGTGATGTCACGACGCATGACATTCCACGTGGCATCTCAGGAAGTGACATCAGATACTAAGATCTCACACATTTATCAGGTGTATCATGACCACATTTAAGTGCATTATGATAATTAACAAATGAGATTTGGAGTCTGGGTTGTGCCAAAAAAGTGGTGCAATCCTGGCGCAAAATCTGGGCCTCAACTATAACATTTCTTTTTAACCCTGCCGCGAAGAAATTGACAGCAAGGAAAAACATTGTAGTAGATCTGTTCTGCTTGATTGATTGCGATGGGTAAAATGGCTGGTTTCATAAAAATCTTTCCTAATATGTGTCATCAGATTTACCCACAGAGAATGGGTAAAAACCCTTAATACATCAGACCATAGTTTCTAGTGGGTCGGTATTGATAGTAGGTGAATTGCCAACACCTCAGGCTTTAAACATTCAATGCAAGGTATAGTGACAAGTATATATATCACCAAGCATCTGGGATAGTGGTGAAAACATGACACCAGACTTTTGTGATGCTCTGCAAAAAAGGTTCTTTCCAAGATCAACCAAGATTGGAGTGATATTGTTTGTATTTGCAGTGATTCAGCTACGTATATAAAAAAGTTTTTATGTGACATCAAAGAAAGAGTCATCCCAACTATGTCCCTTAGCTGATGGTTCTCAGCCTAATGAGCTAAGAATGCTGAGAGGGCCTTTTCGCAGACGTTTACATGGGAAGGAAAGAGCGAGCGCACATGACCAAAGACTCACTGAAGAAGTATTGTATGGTGTACTACAATAAGATTAATGTGCAAAAATCTATTTGGACCTCATATACACTATAAGAACACTGTCTATATACCATGTTCTTTTAGTGCAGAAAGCAAGCAATAATAAAAGCAAAACGTTCCATAAACACCGGAAAAACACTTTTTCTGTTGTTTTTAGTGGCGTGAAAATGTGTAACCACTGATAACAACTGTTTTTCAAGATATTGAAAACACTGAAAAAACCACACCAGAATTTACCAAAAATAGAAACTGAAAACAGGAAAGCGCTCTGACACTGTATTGGAATGAGTAGCGCTATTAAAGAAAGAAAATAGTGCTATTTAATTTGTTATTTGTGTAAACACTGGGACAGACACACACATCTGACATTCTTACAGTGCATGCACTTATATACAGGGACTGAACAAAGTAAAAAGCCTGCATCTCTTAAGTACCTGTGACAGATAACAAGCTGTGTGCTTTAGTTTCCTCTCTCCCTTGCATTTGCATGTAAGTTTGAGGTGTCAGGCCACCTTCAGTCTGATACTGATCAAAAGGGGGCCTGATAGCCCTTAATCCTAACCGCCGCCCCGCCTGCACGGTGCTGCTGGGAATGGAAAGCAGACAACGTGCAGGACGTGTCCCTGTGTCTGAAAATTACACTGGGACCAGATCAACATATTTCTGTGGGACTCAACTTCTTGGCAGGGGGGACGGCGTCCACCCTGTGAAAATAGTGAGTGGCCCCGTGTACCCCTGACGCTTGCCCTGAGTGTTTCCATGCCGTGCGTGATGGCCACCGAGATGTGGTTTGATGTTGTGTTATGGGACGCAGCGCTTAGCAGTGTGGTGGATGAAGGGCTTAGAGAGAGGCTGCAGTCATGGTTTGCACTCGGCTGTAGCTTCAAGAGGCTCTGCAGGTCGCTTGATGGTCTGTCTTCTGGTCAGAGCTCACTCAGCTGCTCACTTCACTGGGGCGTCCATTCTCCCATAGGTTGTATAAAGTTTATGGTGCTGAGCGGAGGGAGGGTGGAGAAAAACAAGGATAGATCATGCCTTACTGGGGCCGAGGGGGGGGGGGCTTCATGCCTTACTGGGGCCGAGGGGGGGGGGGCTTCATGCCTTACTGGGGCCGAGGGGGGGGGGGCTTCATGCCTTACTGAGGCCGAGGGGGGGGGGGGGGGCTTCATGCAGTACTGAGGCCGAGGGGGGGGGGGCGTCATGCCTTATTGGGGCCGAGGGGGGGGGGGCTTCATGCCTTATTGGGGCCGAGGGGGGGGGGGCTTCATGCCTTATTGGGGCCGAGGGGGGGGGCTTCATGCCTTACTGGGGCCGAGGGGGGGGGGCTTCATGCCTTACTGAGGCCGAGGGGGGGGGGGGGGCTTCATGCAGTACTCAGGCCGAGGGGGGGGGGGCTTCATGCCTTATTGGGGCCGAGGGGGGGGGGGCTTCATGCCTTATTGGGGCCGAGGGGGGGGGCTTCATGCCTTACTGGGGCCGAGGGGGGGGGGGGCTTCATGCCTTACTGAGGCCGAGGGGGGGGGGGGGGGGCTTCATGCAGTACTGAGGCCGAGGGGGGGGGGGGCTTCATGCCTTATTGGGGCCGAGGGGGGGGGGGCTTCATGCCTTATTGGGGCCGAGGGGGGGGGGGCTTCATGCCTTATTGGGGCCGAGGGGGGGGGGGGCTTCATGCCTTACTGGGGCCGAGGGGGGGGGGGCTTCATGCCTTACTGGGGCCGAGGGGGGGGGGGCTTCATGCCTTACTGGGGCCGAGGGGGGGGGGGCTTCATGCCTTACTGGGGCCGAGGGGGGGGGGGCTTCATGCCTTACTGGGGCCGAGGGGGGGGGGCTTCATGCCTTACTGGGGCCGAGGGGGGGGGGGCTTCATGCAGTACTGGGGCCGAGGGGGGGGGGGCTTCATGCCTTACTGGGGCCGAGGGGGGGGGGGCTTCATGCCTTACTGGGGCCGAGGGGGGGGGGGCTTCATGCCTTACTGGGGCCGAGGGGGGGGGGCTTCATGCCTTACTGGGGCCGAGGGGGGGGGGGCTTCATGCCTTACTGGGGCCGAGGGGGGGGGCTTCATGCAGTACTGGGGCCGAGGGGGGGGGCTTCATGCAGTACTGGGGCCGAGGGGAGGGGGGCTTCATGCAGTACTGGGGCCGAGGGGGGGGGGCTTCATGCAGTACTGAGGCCTGAGTGGGGGGCTTCAGGCAGTACTGGGGCCGAGGGGGGGGGGCTTCATGCAGTACTGGGGCCGAGGGGAGGGGGGCTTCATGCAGTACTGAGGCCTGAGTGGGGGGCTTCAGGCAGTACTGAGGCCGAGGGGGGGGGCTTCATGCAGTACTGAGGCCGAGGAGGGGGGGCTTCATGCAGTACTGGGGCCGAGGGGGGGGGGCTTCATGCAGTACTGAGGCCTGAGTGGGGGGCTTCAGGCAGTACTGAGGCCGAGGGGGGGGGCTTCATGCAGTACTGAGGCCGAGGAGGGGGGGCTTCATGCAGTACTGGGGCCGAGGGGGGGGGGGCTTCATGCAGTACTGAGGCCTGAGTGGGGGGCTTCAGGCAGTACTGAGGCCGAGGGGGGGGCTTCATGCAGTACTGAGGCCGAGGAGGGGGGGCTTCATGCACTACTGGGGCCGAGGGGGGGCTTCATGCAGTACTGAGGCCTGAGTGGGGGGCTTCAGGCAGTACTGGGGCCGAGGGGGGGGGCTTCATGCAGTACTGGGGCCGAGGGGAGGGGGGCTTCATGCAGTACTGAGGCCTGAGTGGGGGGCTTCAGGCAGTACTGAGGCCGAGGGTGGGGCTTCATGCAGTACTGAGGCCGAGGAGGGGGGGCTTCATGCAGTACTGGGGCCGAGGGGGGGGGCTTCATGCAGTACTGAGGCCTGAGTGGGGGGCTTCAGGCAGTACTGAGGCCGAGGGGGGGGCTTCATGCAGTACTGAGGCCGAGGAGGGGGGGCTTCATGCAGTACTGGGGCCGAGGGGGGGCTTCATGCAGTACTGAGGCCTGAGTGGGGGGCTTCAGGCAGTACTGGGGCCGAGGGGGGGGGGGCTTCATGCAGTACTGGGGCCGAGGGGAGGGGGGCTTCATGCAGTACTGAGGCCTAGGGGGGGGCTTCATGCAGTACTGAGGCCGAGGAGGGGGGGCTTCATGCAGTACTGGGGCCGAGGGGGGGGGGGGGGCTTCATGCAGTACTGAGGCCTGAGTGGGGGGCTTCAGGCAGTACTGAGGCCGAGGGGGGGGCTTCATGCAGTACTGAGGCCGAGGAGGGGGGGCTTCATGCAGTACTGGGGCCGAGGGGGGGCTTCATGCAGTACTGAGGCCTGAGTGGGGGGCTTCAGGCAGCACTGGGGCCGAGGGGGGGGGGGCTTCATGCAGTACTGGGGCCGAGGGGAGGGGGGCTTCATGCAGTACTGAGGCCGAGGGGGGGGGGCTTCAGGCAGCACTGAGGCCGAGGGGGGGCTTCAGGCAGCACTGAGGCCGAGGGGGGGGGGGGCTTCATGCAGTACTGGGGCCGAGGGGGGGGGGCTTCATGCAGTACTGAGGCCTGAGTGGGGGGCTTCAGGCAGTACTGAGGCCGAGGGGGGGGCTTCATGCAGTACTGAGGCCGAGGAGGGGGGCTTCATGCAGTACTGGGGCCGAGGGGGGGGCTTCATGCAGTACTGAGGTCGAGGGGGGGCTTCAGGCAGCACTGAGGCCGAGGGGGGGGGCTTCATGCAGTACTGGGGCCGAGGGGAGGGGGGCTTCATGCAGTACTGAGGCCGAGGGGGGGGCTTCAGGCAGCACTGAGGCCGAGGGGGGGGGCTTCATGCAGTACTGAGGCCGAGGAGGGGGGGGCTTCATGCAGTACTGAGGCCGAGGGGAGGGGGGCTTCATGCAGTACTGAGGCCGAGGGGGGGGGGGGGCTTCAGGCAGCACTGAGGCCGAGGGGGGGGCTTCATGCAGTACTGAGGCCGAGGAGGGGGGGCTTCATGCAGTACTGAGGCCGAGGAGGGGGGGCTTCATGCAGTACTGGGGCCGAGGGGAGGGGGGCTTCATGCAGTACTGAGGCCTGGGGGGGGCTTCATGCAGTACTGAGGCCGAGGGGGGGGGGGCTTCATGCAGTACTGAGGCCGAGGGGGGGCTTCATGCAGTACTGGGGCCGAGGGGGGGGGCTTCATGCAGTACTGAGGCCGAGGGGGGGGCTTCATGCAGGGCGGGGGCAGTGCTGTTGGGGGGGATGGGGCAGTGCTGCTGGAGGGATGGACAGTGCTGCTGGAGGGATGGGGCAGTGCTGCTGGAGGGATGGACAGTGCTGCTGGAGGGATGGGGCAGTGCTGCTGGAGGGATGGACAGTGCTGCTGGAGGGGATGGACAGTGCTGCTGGAGGGATGGACAGTGCTGCTGGAGGGATGGACAGTGCTGCTGGAGGGATGGACAGTGCTGCTGGAGGGATGGACAGTGCTGCTGGAGGGATGGACAGTGCTGCTGGAGGGAATGGGCAGTGCTGCTGGAGGGATGGACAGTGCTGCTGGAGGGATGGGCAGTGCTGCTGGAGGGATGGACAGTGCTGCTGGAGGGATGGACGGTGCTGCTGGAGGGATGGGGCAGTGCTGCTGGAGGGATGGGGCAGTGCTGCTGGAGGGATGGACAGTGCTGATGGAGGGATGGACAGTGCTGCTGGGGCAGTGCTGCTGGAGGGATGGACAGTGCTGATGGGGCAGTGCTGCTTGAGGGATGGGGCAGTGCTGCTGGAGGGATGGACAGTGCTGATGGAGGGATGGACAGTGCTGCTGGGGCAGTGCTGCTGGAGGGATGGACAGTGCTGATGGGGCAGTTCTGCTGGAGGGATGGGGCAGTGCTGCTGGAGGGATGGACAGTGCTGCTGGAGGGATGGGGCAGTGCTGCTGGAGGGATGGACAGTGCTGCTGGAGGGATGGGGCAGTGCTGCTGGAGGGATGGGGCAGTGCTGCTGGAGGGATGGACAGTGCTGCTGGAGGGATGGACAGTGCTGCTGGAGGGATGGGGCAGTGCTGCTGGAGGGATGGGACAGTTCTGCTGGAGGGATGGGGCAGTGCTGCTGGAGGGATGGGGCAGTGCTGCTGGAGGGATGGGACAGTTCTGCTGGAGGGATGGGGCAGTGCTGCTGGAGGGATGGGACAGTGCTGCTGGAGGGATGGACAGTGCTGCTGGAGGGATGGACAGTGCTGCTGGAGGGATGGACAGTGCTGCTGGAGGGAATGGGCAGTGCTGCTGGAGGGATGGACAGTGCTGCTGGAGGGATGGGCAGTGCTGCTGGAGGGATGGACAGTGCTGCTGGAGGGATGGACGGTGCTGCTGGAGGGATGGGGCAGTGCTGCTGGAGGGATGGACAGTGCTGCTGGAGGGATGGACAGTGCTGCTGGAGGGATGGACAGTGCTGCTGGAGGGATGGACAGTGCTGCTGGAGGGATGGACAGTGCTGCTGGAGGGATGGACAGTGCTGATGGAGGGATGGACAGTGCTGCTGGGGCAGTGCTGCTGGAGGGATGGACAGTGCTGATGGGGCAGTGCTGCTGGAGGGATGGGGCAGTGCTGCTGGAGGGATGGGACAGTTCTGCTGGAGGGATGGGGCAGTGCTGCTGGAGGGATGGGACAGTGCTGCTGGAGGGATGGGACAGTGTTGCTGGAGGGATGGACAGTGCTGCTGGAGGGATGGACAGTGCTGCTGGAGGGATGGACAGTGCTGCTGGAGGGATGGACAGTGCTGCTGGAGGGATGGACAGTGCTGATGGAGGGATGGACAGTGCTGCTGGGGCAGTGCTGCTGGAGGGATGGACAGTGCTGATGGGGCAGTGCTGCTTGAGGGATGGGCAGTGCTGCTGGAGGGATGGGGCAGTGCTGCTGGAGGGATGGGGCAGTGCTGCTTGAGGGATGGACAGTGCTGATGGGGCAGTGCTGCTTGAGGGATGGGCAGTGCTGCTGGAGAGATGGGGCAGTGCTGCTGGAGGGATGGACAGTGCTGATGGGGCAGTGCTGCTTGAGGGATGGGCAGTGCTGCTGGAGGGATGGGGCAGTGCTGCTGGAGGGATGGGGCAGTGCTGCTTGAGGGATGGACAGTGCTGATGGGGCAGTGCTGCTTGAGGGATGGGCAGTGCTGCTGGAGGGATGGGGCAGTGCAGCCCGTGTGATGGAGCAGTGCTGCTGGGGGGTTGGGGCAGGTATTGTGCCTTTGCTCGCCTTTCCTGTCCTGCTCAAGTAGGTTTCTGAGAGAGTTTATTGGCCTCTGATCTGAGTGTTGGGAGGCGCCTGTGCTATAGTCTTCTAAGCGCTAGGTACACTCTTTTAAGCGCTGCTTGCCTGAGATGTTTTTTGCACCTGCGGCCTATCCGTAACCCTGGCAGTGAGCATCCTCTTACAACGCCCTCCTTAAATATTCAAGATCACAGCTACAATTTTGGCGACCAACGAGTTAAACGTTTATTTTTGACACTGTACACTCCACCATCGCTTCCGAGTTTTTTCTCTGCCTCGTTTCTGTTTTTCTGTCTTTTATGGGCTTGAGAGCAGCGCGGACAGCTTGCCAGATCGTGACTTTTAGCACTGTGCAGTTTATGGTTCCCTTGTAATTTAACAGCTTTTTTATTTTTCCTTGAGTTTTTCCAGAGTTTTATGTTCTTCTTCGGTGTCTGGAAACTTGAGCTGCTGGTGAAAGCCCTTTACACAGCTTTTTCCCCCTGAGTACACTTTTTCTGAGCACCTCGAAGGTGTGGTGTTGTAGTGTGTTGGCCATGTGCGGTTCGACCCCGCGTTGTGTTTTTTAGGTCTCGCGACCTATCGATGCGCGCATGCGCATCGAGCGGAGCGAGAATTCAAGTGGCGAAAATTCTCGTGAAACCATCAGCTTTTTCCTGGCGTTTTGATGCAGTTCATGTGAACCACGTGTTCAAACATGAACGCGCATCAGCCTCCCTCCATTTGCCGCACAGCACATCAAAGGGCTTCGCCCAGCGTGCGCTCTGCGGCTTCTCGGCTTCTCCTCCCCTAATTACGCCGCACACAGCCTTCCTTGCATTTCTCCTCCCCCTCCCCAGCCAGCTTCCCCCAGGCCGTGTTCCCTCATCCCTCGCACCCCCTCGGCTCCCTTTCTCCGATTCCTCTCCATTTGTTCTTCCTTCCTCTACCTTTTCACATCCTCTCTCTTTGCCTGTCCTACTTCCTCTTCATACCGCTACACCTTCAGTATTTGCACAGACTGTGACTCCTCAAACGACCCACCACACCTGGCTGTGTGTGTTTTACTATGTCACCCTCAGATTTTTCACGATCACTCTCTGTCTATGCACGAATAAAATGCCTTTCTGGACCAGTCCCATTAACTTCTTGCATGTGTATGCTGGCCCATTAATTACTGGAATCAACATAGCCTCTAACAGCCATGAGCCACGCACTCACCTGCTCTCTGCTGAACATTTCACCACCAGAGAGGGACAGGCATGTAGAGAAATCGGAAAAACACCCGACAGGCTGGTGCTATTACTATCTTCATAGTAATAGCAGAAGGTTCCATCTTGCACCACACCTTGATTGTCGCCACAGTGGGATTGACATGAAACCCCGCCTGCATCTTCATAGTAATAGCAGAAGGTTCCATCTTGCACCACACCTTGATTGTCGCCACAGTGGGACTTAAGTACTTACATATGCACATCTGAAACCTGAACTAAACACGAACCCATGAGGCAGCGCATACGTTGATTCGTCTCTTTCTCCAATATTGTGCTAAAGGTTTCTGATGTCACACTGAGTCCTTATCAAGAGCACTCATCTCTCCCTTGCGCCCTGTCTGCTGCAGCCACTGTGACCAACTCCAGCTGCCTGTTTACATACTGCGTGCCAGCGAAAATAGTCCTACCTCTCTGTCAAGCCCCACCGCCAGCGTAATGATGTCCCCGGTTTCATTGTTGATGGTAAACATGTTGGACGACGGGGTGCTGGGGTTCTGGGACATGATTTTGTACCTCAGCATGCCATTTGGCTGTTTGGGGTCGTCGGCATCAATGGAAGTCACCGTCATCACGTAGGTTCCTAACATCAGAACAAATATCCGTGAGCCTTAAATCAACAGTTAACGTGCTTACCAGGGGCCGCTTAAGACACCCACTTCCTAAACACTTTTCACCTCCACGAGCCCCGGGGCCCACAACACAGCCAGGGCGGCGTAATCGAGACCCCCGCAACACCGGCCACTTTAGGGTGCTTTATTTTGTTTTGTGCCTTAGCAAATAATGGAGTGTCAAGATGAAGACCCCCTCAGCAGCAACAATAATGACGTGTGTTGGGTTTTGGGCACACTGGAGGACGTTTGAGCGAGGTTGAAAAACAGGTCACAGGCAGCACGTGCATTAACATTGTTAGCACTCTTAAACAAGCATTGGCATTGCCAATAGGTCTCGCTTGTGGGACCTTATAAGTATTTAGTTTTGCAGCACAATATCCTTGTTGCATAATCGGATATTGTGCTGCAAAACTAAATACTTATAAGGTCCCACAAGCGAGACCTATTGGCAATGCCAATGCTTGTTTTCTGCTGGACCTTTTTTGGTAACTTGTGAACCACCTGCCGCTGCTCGGTTCTGGCACAGGGTGGCAATGCCAGGAAACGAACCAGGTGCGCCCCAGTCTGTCCTTCAGTCCGAGGCGAGTGGCGAGGGTAGCTTTAACTACTCATGCCAGCGTCAGTGGAGTACCCCAAAATGTAGCGGCTGCACCCCAAAAATGGGTGAAGTGCCCCCGAGTCAGTGCCGGACTGGGAAACCAAAACTAGCACTGGCAAAGTACTCAGGCAGCCCCCCAGGGGGGTTGGGGTGCCATGGAGCTCTTTGCCGGGGCCGGTTTTCGGCCGATTTTGTTACTGGTCCGATTTTGCACTTGGTGATTGAAGTTCTGATTGTCCCATTTTAATTTCAGGAATACAAGTACTAAAGAAGCACCCTGGACTTGACCATCTGCTCTTGAATGGACCTGGGACCCGTGAGAGCTCTGTGTGAACATGGCAGGCCAGGCCTATGTGAGAAGAGACTGTAGCTCCCAGCTCTGCAGTGTAACTTTTCATGTTTTGTGGGGCGACCCTAGTAAATTGTGAAGTGAGGTCCCCTTGTAGCTGCTCCCTTTGTTCAACAGTGATGAGGCTGCCAGCACTGAGCGCCTGAGATTCTCTGCTCCTTCCTAAGATTCTAAGCTGTGCTGTGCGAGAGCTGCTCCGCTAGCCTGAGAAAGCAAGCTGTGTCAGAGCAGCTCCACCAGCCTGAGAAAGCAAGCGGTGCAAGAGCAGCTCCGCCAGCCTGAGAAAGCAAGCGGTGCAAGAGCAGCTATGCTAGCCTGAGAAAGAAAGCTGTGCGAGGGCAGCTCTGCTAGCCTGACAAAGCAAGCTGTGCGAGAGCTGCTCCGCTATCCTGAGAAAGCAAGCTGTGCAAGAGCTGCTCTGCTATCCCGAGAAAGCAAGCTGTGCGAGGGCAGCTACACCAGCCTGAGAAAGCAAGCTGTGCGAGAGCAGTTCGCTATCCTGACAAAGCAAGCTGTGCGAGGGCAGCTACACCAGCCTGAGAAAGCAAGCTGTGCGAGAGCAGTTCGCTATCCTGAGAAAGCAAGCTGTGTGAGGGCAGCTACACCAGCCTGAGAAAGCAAGCTGTGCGAGAGCAGTTCGCTATCCTGACAAAGCAAGCTGTGCGAGGGCAGCTACACCAGCCTGAGAAAGCAAGCTGTGCGAGAGCAGTTCGCTATCCTGAGAAAGCAAGCTGTGCGAGGGCAGCTACACCAGCCTGAGAAAGCAAGCTGTGCGAGAGCAGTTCGCTATCCTGATAAAGCAAGCTGTGCGAGGGCAGCTACACCAGCCTGAGAAAGCAAGCTGTGCGAGAGCAGTTCGCTATCCTGAGAAAGCAAGCGGTGCAAGAGCTGCTCCGCTATCCTGAGAAAGCAAGCTGTGCGAGGGCAGCTCTGCTATCCTGAGAAAGCAAGCTGTGCGAGGGCAGCTCTGCTATCCTGAGAAAGCAAGCTGTGCAAGAGCTGCTCCGCTATCCTGAGAAAGCAAGCTGTGCAAGAGCTGCTCTGCTAACCTGAGAAAGAAAGCTGTGCAAGAGCAGCTCTGCTATCCTGAGAAAGAAAGCTGTGCGAGGGCAGCTCTGCTAGCCTGACAAAGCAAGCTGTGCAAGAGCTGCTCCGCTATCCTGAGAAAGCAAGCTGTGCCAGAGCAGCTCCACCAGCCTGAGAAAGCAAGCGGTGCGAGGGCAGCTCTGCTAGCCTGAGAAAGAAAGCTGTGCGAGGGCAGCTCTGCTAGCCTGACAAAGCAAGCTGTGCAAGAGCTGCTCCGCTATCCTGACAAAGCAAGCTGTGCCAGAGCTGCTCCACCAGCCTGAAAAAGCAAGCGGTGCGAGGGCAGCTCTGCTAGCCTGAGAAAGAAAGCTGTGCGAGGGCAGCTCTGCTAGCCTGACAAAGCAAGCTGTGCAAGAGCTGCTCCGCTATCCTGAGAAAGCAAGCGGTGCGAGGGCAGCTCTGCTAGCCTGAGAAAGAAAGCTGTGCGGGGGCAGCTCTGCTAGCCTGACAAAGCAAGCTGTGCAAGAGCAGCTACACTAGCCTGAGAAAGCAAGCTGTGCAAGAGTATCTCCCCTATCCTGAGAAAGCAAGCCGTGCAAGAGCAGCTCCGCCAGCCTGACAAAGCAAACTGTGCAAGAGCAACTCCGCTAGACTAAGAAAGCAAGCTGTGTGAGGGCAGCTCTGCTAGCCTGAGAAAGCAAGCTGTGCAGGAGCAGCTCCGCCAGCCTGACAAAGCAAACTGTGCAAGAGTAACTCCGCTAGCCTAAGAAAGCAAGCTGTGCGAGGGCAGCTCTGCTAGCCTGAGAAAGCAAGCTGTGCAGGAGCAGCTCTGCTATCCTGAGAAAGCAAGCTGTGCAAGAGCAGCTCCACTAGCCTGGAAAGCAAGCTGTGCGAGAGCAGTTCTGCTATCCTGAGAAAGCAAGCTGTGCAAGAGCAGCTCCGCTAGCCTAAGAAAGCAAGCTGTGCGAGGGCTGCTCTGCTAGCCCGACAAAGCAAGCTGTGCTAGAGCAGTTTGCCCTCCTGAGAAATCAAGCTGTGCGAGAGCAGCTCCGCCAGCCTCAGAAAGAAAGCTGTGCGAGAGCTGCTACACCAGCTTGAGAAAGCAAACTGTGCAAGAGCAACTCTGCTGGCCTAAGAAAGCAAGCTGTGCGAGGGTAGCTCTTCGAGGCTGCGAAAGCAATCTGTGCAGGAGCAGCTCCACTAGCCTGAGAAATCAAGCTGTGCCAGAGCAGCTCCGCCAGCCTGAGAAAGCAAGCTGTGCAAGAACAGCTCCACTTTCGTAAGAGAGTAAGCTGTGCAAGAGCAGCTGTGCTAGCCTGAGAAAGCAAGCTATGCAAGAGTAGCTGTGCTAGCCTGAGAAAGCAAGCTGTGCAAGAACAGCTCCACTATCGTAAGAGAGGAAGCTGTGCAAGAGCAGCTGTGCTAGCCTGAGAAAGCAAGCTGTGCAAGAGTATCTCCCCTATCCTGAGAAAGCAAGCTGTGCAAGAGCAGCTCTGCTAGCTGGAGAAAGCAAGCTGTGCAAGAGCAGTTCTGCTAACCTGAGAAAGCAAGCTGTGCAAGAGCAGCTCTGCTAGCCGGAGAAAGCAAGCTGTGCAAGAGCAGTTCTGCTATCCTGTGAAAGCAAGCTGTGCAAGAGCAGCTCTGCTAGCCGGAGAAAGCAAGCTATGCAAGAGCAGCTCTGCTAGCCGGAGAAAGCAAGCTGTGCAAGAGCAGTTCTGCTATCCTGAGAAAGCAAGCTGTGCAAGAGCAGCTCTGCTAGCCGGAGAAAGCAAGCTGTGCAAGAGCAGCTCTGCTAGCCCGAGAAAGCAAGCTGTGCAAGAGCAGTTCTGCTATCCCGAGAAAGCAAGCTGTGCAAGAGCAGCTCTGCTAACCCGAGAAAGCAAGCTGTGCAAGAGCAGCTCTGCTAGCCAGAGAAAGCAAGCTGTGCAAGAGCAGTTCTGCTATCCTGAGAAAGCAAGCTGTGCAAGAGCAGCTCTGCTAGCCGGAGAAAGCAAGCTGTGCAAGAGCAGCTCTGCTAACCTGAGAAAGCAAGCTGTGCAAGAATAGCTCTGCTAGCCTGAGAAAGCAAGCTGTGCAAGAATAGCTCCGCTAGCCTGAGAAAGCAAGCTGTGCAAGAGCAGCTCTGCTAGCCGGAGAAAGCAAGCTGCGCAAGAATAGCTCCGCTAGCCTGAGAAAGCAAGCTGGGCAAGAATAGCTCCGCTAGCCTGAGAAAGCAAGCTGTGAAAGAGCAGCTCTGCTAGCCGGAGAAAGCAAGCTGCGCAAGAATAGCTCCGCTAGCCTGAGAAAGCAAGCTGGGCAAGAATAGCTCCGCTAGCCTGAGAAAGCAAGCTGGGCAAGAATAGCTCCGCTAGCCTGAGAAAGCAAGCTGGGCAAGAATAGCTCCGCTAGCCTGAGAAAGCAAGCTGTGCAAGAGCAGCTCCGCTGGCCTGAGGAAGAATCCAAACCATGTAATAGGTGTTGGGTGCGTGGGTCAAGAATCCCTAGCTGAGTCAGGACAGCCGCATTTAAAGGGGCCACAGTTGTCACACCCACGTTTGTGCTAACACCCATTGGGTTTAGTCAGCCCTTTCCCTTTTACATATAATTCCTCCCTCTTCCTGCTATTGAGTTGGGGCCATGTCGGATTACTGCAGGACACCAGATACACCCCTGCCTAAGCCCCACCCTAAAGTTTATTTGTAGAATTAATTCGTCAGCCTCTCCATGTAAGTGATCAGGTGAGCAGATGGTGTAAAACATGAGAACCTGATGTGTGAATGGCCTTGGTGACGACCAGTGAAAGAGTATTTCTTATCCGCTAGGGTTTCTGAAGGTGAGACTGTGTGCCCTAGGAATAAGATTGCCTCTGTGCTGTTCAGGTCCAGGTGGGCTTTAATCTGGATCCCTGTCCACCATGTTTCGCTCAAGCTTTGCTGCCGATAACTGGCCTTCATCAGGTCACGACAGCTATCTTCAGTATGGCATTGTAACAGAATCCTTCAGTGTCACAATCGGACCATCTGCTTTTTTAACCAATTTCTTGCCTATACCCAAAGAGACACAATAAACAAAATAATAGTATGCAAGGGGATTGCAAAAGTTTACAACATTAGCCGTCTTTGAAAGAGGTGGACTGTGTCAAAGCCCTGGGGCAAGAACGGAATAGCCCATCCAGCAAGCCAGGAGCTTTTAACGCATAGAAGAGAGACATAAAAGAAGAGATGCTCGCCGAAGGGCACAGTTACCATATGCATAAGTAGAGTTGAGCCCGAACTCACAAAAAGCCTGATGAGTTAAACAGAGACTGAATCTGACTCCTCTGTGCCATAGGGCGCAGGGCGGGCATCTGAGCCATGGTCAGACTTAAAGGGTTCAACAACAGTATGACTGTCATGGTCTGAACCTTCTGCAGCCTGTAGAGCATCTAAGAAGAGAACCCCAGTCAGCATTCACCGCCTCGCCAGAAGGATGAAGCACTAACACAGTAGCACCTCCCAGAAAGTGCTTTGGGCCTTGCAAGGGGTGATAAACCGCTACTCTAATACCAATGCAATGTTAAATTTTTTGTATAAAAAATCCTAGACAGCTCCTCACTGCAGGAGAGTGTAGAGGAGTGAGGGTAGAGTCTTTCTTAGCAGTCTCATTTGATGGAAATTCCCAGGGACCACAAAGCAATCCTGTTACCCAGGCTCAGCTGAGGCAGAGCTGACACTGGTCATGTGGGGTGGCAGCCATCTTGGTGCTCCAAAAGATGGCCGCCCCCAGCCTATCCTGTCTAGGAATCTGCTCCTCCGGTCAGGATGGGCCGATACGTCATAGGTGATCTCCAGAATCGATGCTGTGCTTCACCTGTGACCTCCTCTGCTTGACCGGGGCACCTTGAGGTGTGTCCAGCAGAGGCCACCAGGACCACGGTGCAAGCTTTTCTGAACCTGTTGTCAGCCATGAGCGCCGCATCCACTTCACAGACCCACTCACATCAAAGGCAGCATTCCCAGCTGCACCCCTCTCACCACCCTGCCAACCACCCTGCCAATCCCCAACGTGACATCCGGAGCTCCTCTGACATATGCTGTTCCTCTGCCTCTCTGCACCATCTTTCTCTCTCGGCATTACCTGTGAGGCCCTCTCTGCTCTCAGGCTGTTTCTCTGCCTCTGTTTGCACCATCCTTCTCTCTCGGTGTGATCTACCCCTGAGTTCCTCTCTGATCTCTTGCTGTTTCTCTGCCTCTCTTCTGCATTTCCTCTAAGCTTCTGCTTGTATCATGCTCTTTCTCAGAATGCTCTTTCATATGATTGTTTTGAAGAGAGCCTCCACCTGCCGTATGCACACAGGGTCAATGAAGGGAGCCTCCACCCACCCTGTGCACACAGGGTCAATGAATGGAGCCTCCACCCACTTGTGCACACAGGGTCCAATGAATGGAGCCTCCACCCACTTGTGCACACAGGGTCCAATGAATGGAGCCTCCACCCACTTGTGCACACAGCGTCCAATGAAGGGAGCCTCCACCCGCCTGTGCACACAGCGTCCAATGAAGGGAGCCTCCACCCGCCCTGTGCACTCAACATCCAATGAAGGAAGCCTCCACCCAACCTGTGCACACAGCGTCCAATGAAGGGAGCCTCCACCCACTTGTGCACACAGGGTCCAATGAAGGAAGCCTCCACCCGCCTGTGCACACAGCGTCTAGTGAAGGGAGCCTCAACCCGCCCTGTGCACACAGCGTCCAATGAAGGGAGCCTCCACCCGCCCTGTGCACACAGCGTCCAATGAAGGGAGCCTCCACCCACTTGTGCACACAGGGTCCAATGAAGGGAGCCTTCACCCGCCCTGTGCACACAGCGTCCAATGAAGGGAGCCTCCACCCACTTGTGCACACAGCGTCCAGTGAAGGAAGCCTCCACCCGCCTGTGCACACAGCGTCCAATGAAGGGAGCCTCCACCCGCCTGTGCACACAGCGTCCAATGAATGGAGCCCCCACCCACTTGTGCACAAGGCGTCCAGTGAAGGAAGCCTCCACCCACTTGTGCACACAGGGTCCAATGAAGGAAGCCTCCACCCGCCTGTGCACACAGCATCCAATGAAGGGAGCCTCCACCCGCCCTGTGCACACAGCGTCCAATGAAGGGAGCCTCCACCCACTTGTGCACACAGGGTCCAATGAAGGGAGCCTTCACCTGCCCTGTGCACACAGCGTCCAATGAATGGAGCCTCCACCCACTTGTGCACACAGCGTCCAATGAAGGAAGCCTCCACCGACTTGTGCACACAGCATCCAATGAAGGAAGCCTCCACCCGCCTGTGCACACAGCGTCCAATGAAGGGAGCCTCCATCCGCCCTGTGCACACAGCGTCCAGTGAAGGGAGCCTCCACCCGCCCTGTGCGCACAGCCTCCAATGAAGGGAGCCTCTACCCAACCTGTGCACACAGCGTCCAATAAAGGGAGCCTCCACCCGCCCTGTGCACACAGCGTCCAATGAAGGGAGCCTCCACCCACTTGTGCACACAGGGTCCAATGAAGGGAGCCTACACCCGCCCTGTGCACCCAGCGTCCAATGAATGGAGCCTCCACCCACTTGTGCACACAGCGCCCAATGAAGGAAGCCTCCACCCACTTGTGCACACAGCATCCAATGAAGGAAGCCTCCACCCGCCTGTGCACACAGCGTCCAATGAAGGGAGCCTCCACCCGCCCTGTGCACACAGCGTCCAGTGAAGGGAGCATCCACCGCCCTGTGCACACAGCCTCCAATGAAGGGAGCCTCCACCCACCCTGTGTACACAGCGTCCAATGAAGGGAGCCTCCACCCTCCCTGTGCACACAGCGTCCAATGAAGGGAGCCTCCACCCACCCTGTGCACACAGTGTCCAATGAAGGGAGCCTCCACCCACCCTGTGCACACAGCGTCCAATGAAGGGAGCCTCCACCCACTTGTGCACACAGGGTCCAATGAAGGGAGCCTCCACCCGCCCTGTGCACACAGCGTCCAATGAATGGAGCCTCCACCCACTTGTGCACACAGCGTCCAATGAAGGGAGCCTCCACCCACCCTGTGCACACAGTTTCCAATGAAGGGAGCCTCCACCCACCCTGTGCACACAGCGTCCAATGAAGGGAGCCTCCACCCACTTGTGCACACAGCGCCCAATGAAGGAAGCCTCCACCCACTTGTGCACACAGGGTCCAATGAAGGGAGCCTCCACCCACCCTGTGCACACAGCCTCCAATGAAGGGAGCCTCCACCCACTTGTGCACACAGGGTCCAATGAAGGGAGCCTCCACCCACCCTGTGCACACAGCGTCCAATGAAGGGAGCCTCCACCCGCCCTGTGCACACAGCGTCCAATGAAGGGAGCCTCCACCCGCCCTGTGCACACAGCGTCCAATGAAGGGAGCCTCCACCCACCTGTGCACACAGCGTCCAATGAAGGGAGCCTCCACCCACTTGTGCACACAGCGTCCAATGAAGGGAGCCTCCACCCGCCCTATGCACACAGCGTCCAATGAAGGGAGCCTCCACCCACTTGTGCACACAGCGTCAAATGAAGGGAGCCTCCACCCGCCTATGCACACAGCGTCCAATGAAGGGAGCCTCCACCCGCCCTGTGCACACAGCGTCCAATGAAGGGAGCCTCCACCCACCCTGTGCACACAGCGTCCAATGAAGGGAGCCTCCACCCGCCTATGCACACAGCGTCCAATGAAGGGAGCCTCCACCCGCCCTGTGCACACAGCGTCCAATGAAGGGAGCCTCCACCCACCCTGTGCACACAGCGTCCAATGAAGGGAGCCTCCACCCACCCTGTGCACACAGCGTCCAATGAAGGGAGCCTCCACCCACTTGTGCACACAGGGTCCAATGAAGGGAGCCTCCACCCGCCCTGTGCACACAGCGTCCAATGAATGGAGCCTCCACCCACTTGTGCACACAGCGTCCAATGAAGGGAGCCTCCACCCACCCTGTGCACACAGTGTCCAATGAAGGGAGCCTCCACCCACCCTGTGCACACAGCGTCCAATGAAGGGAGCCTCCACCCACTTGTGCACACAGCGCCCAATGAAGGAAGCCTCCACCCACTTGTGCACACAGGGTCCAATGAAGGGAGCCTCCACCCACCCTGTGCACACAGCGTCCAATGAAGGGAGCCCCCACCCACTTGTGCACACAGGGTCCAATGAAGGGAGCCTCCACCCGCCCTGTGCACACAGCGTCCA
Source organism: Lissotriton helveticus (assembly GCF_964261635.1). Classification (NCBI taxonomy): domain Eukaryota; kingdom Metazoa; phylum Chordata; class Amphibia; order Caudata; family Salamandridae; genus Lissotriton; species Lissotriton helveticus. Next base: position 171,013,084 of record NC_136057.1, read on the forward strand.
ATGAAGGGAGCCTCCACCAGCCCTTTGCACACAGCGTCCAATGAAGGGAGCCTCCACCCGCCCTGTGCACACAGCGTCCAATGAAGGGAGCCTCCACCCACCTGTGCACACAGCGTCCAATGAAGGGAGCCTCCACCCACTTGTGCACACAGCGTCCAATGAAGGGAGCCTCCACCCGCCCTGTGCACACAGCATCCAATGAAGGGAGCCTCCACCCACCCTGTGCACACAGCGTCCAATGAAGGGAGCCTCCACCCACTTGTGCACACAGCATCCAATGAAGGGAGCCTCCACCCGCCTATGCACACAGCGTCCAATGAAGGGAGCCTCCACCCGCCCTGTGCACACAGCGTCCAATGAAGGGAGCCTCCACCCGCCTATGCACACAGCGTCCAATGAAGGGAGCCTCCACCCGCCTGTGCACCCAACATCCAATGAAGGAAGCCTCCACCCGCCCTGTGCACACAGCGTCCAATGAAGGAAGCCTCCACCCGCCCTGTGCACACAGCGTCCAATGAAGGGAGCCTCCACCCACCCTGTGCACACAGCGTCCAATGAAGGAAGCCTCCACCCGCCCTGTGCACACAGCGTCCAATGAAGGAAGCCTCCACCCGCCCTGTGCACACAGCGTCCAATGAAGGGAGCCTCCACCCGCCCTGTGCACACAGCGTCCAATGAAGGGAGCCTCCACCCACCCTGTGCACACAGCGTCCAATGAAGGAAGCCTCCACCCGCCCTGTGCACACAGCGTCCAATGAAGGGAGCCTCCACCCACCCTGTGCACACAGCGTCCAATGAAGGGAGCCTCCACCCGCCCTGTGCACACAGCGTCCAATGAAGGGAGCCTCCACCCACCCTGTGCACACAGCGTCCAATGAAGGGAGCCTCCACCCACTTGTGCACACAGCGTCCAATGAAGGGAGCCTCCACCCGCCCTGTGCACACAGCGTCCAATGAAGGGAGCCTCCACCCTCTCTGTGCACACAGCGTCCAATGAAGGGAGCCTCCACCCGCCTGTGTACACAGCCTACAATGAAGGGAGCTCCTTGGGCAGGCTCATTAGTGGACCTTGCCACAGTTTTGTTTCATTGCCACATAAAAGTAATTATACGGATGAGCAATAATCCCTTTGGTTACCGGCTACAGCTGAGGAATCTTGGATAATGAAAAACATATTGAATGTGGGAGATGAGTTATTTGAACTCGTTTCTCTTTCAGCGTGGCAGAGGGACACACCATGCCCAGGGTTCCCGCACCCTGTAACGTGACCACCGTAGTGTTGCATGGACAGACTTGTTGGACCTTGCCTCCAGGTAGCTTGGGTGAGGTTTTGTCCAGGATTTGTTCATATTATGCTATAGTATTTGTATTGTACTTTCTAGCTCCTGGCAGGGTCCTAAAGCGCTTTCTGGTTGGCAGAGTAAGTAGCTACTTATGCATAGAGAAAAGAGTGCTGGTTGAGGTGTAGTCTATAAGGAGTAAGTTTTGATGTCTTGCATGGGGTTCAAAGGTGCGGTTCAGTCACCTTGGGGTAGACAATTATCTGCGCCCTGTGCGTGAGATGTGAAAAAACGTAGTAATTAAGATCACGGTTTGGGCCACATCTCCCAGCACCTGCGCACACTCCACTGGCTCCCTATCGAAACTAGAGTCACCTTCAAGATGTTCACCCACACTCACAAGGCCCTCCACGACACCGGACCAGCATACCTGAACAGCCGACTCAAATTCCACGCACCCCAAAGGACCCTACGATCAGCCCAGCTCTCCTACGCCGCAGTCCTCCGCACCAGAAAGACCAGATCGGGAGGCCGCTTCTTCTCCTTCCTCGCGGCCCGAGCCTGGAACGACCTTCCACTCCACCTCAGACAGACAACATTGCTCCCCATCTTCGCAAAAAACCTCAAAACCTGGCTCTTCCACAGACTCCCTCCTTGATGGAATGGAACCTGCAAACCCCCTCCCTTCCTCCCTCACAGTGCCTTGAGACCCTTAGGGGCGAGTAGTCTCGCTTACCAAACACCTTGATTGATTGGACACCACTCATTACAGCTTGTATTCTGAGACCAGTTAGATCATGTGTTAGGGAACAACCAGGCCATGCTCTTCTGGATTCCAGATGTTTGCTGACTTTCCTTCTGCTTGCTGTGAGGTTGTGCTGGAGCGCTGAAATGTTTACGGTCAAAGAGCTCTGATCAATCTTTTTCTTTCTCCACCTTCAGACACCTTTAGCTTTTTGTGGCTGAAGACCTAGTGTCTCCAAGACAATATACATCGAGTGGGCTTTAGGTCTGCCCTTACTCATGATTGCATGGCTTTCTTCTCTGTCTCAGTTCACTGCTCCTTTTTTGACTGCTTTCTTCCTCGTTCCTGTGTTTGGACATACCTTCTTTACCATCGTTTGTATTGGCCAACTTGTGTTCACCCACTGTTGATTTAAAAGGGACTACTTTTTTTATTTTGCTTGCTGCATTACTTGGAATTGCATTGTTTTCTTCACTTTCTTTTCCGCCTCCCACATTTGCTTTCTTTTTTTCCAATAAGTTATTTTTGTTTATTTTTACGAGGGCTTGGCACCTGCTCACTGCTCCCAAGCCCTTGCTTTTCGGCCCACGCTCCCTCTTTGCCTCATCTTTCCCATCTCCCACTTTCTGCTTGTTTCCTCTTTTTTCTTTCCTTTTTAAATTATTTTTTACGAGGGCCTGGCAGCTACACTTTGAAACTGGAATGTCCCTCTTTCGGCCTAGGCTCCCTGTGAAGTCATCTTTCGCCCCCTCCGCCTCCACTCCCAGCTGCAGCCACACTTTCGTCTTTTTTTGTGTTACTTTTTTTTTGCAAGGACCTGGCTATTATTCGCTTCCTTCCTTGCGCTACAACAAATGTATACTTTATTTTGTGAATTCACTGTTCTGAGGTGTCAGCCCCCATCATAGATTAGTAAATTATGTATAAAATAAAAAAAATCACAAGATAGCCGCCATGTATGCAAGTGTATTCAAAGCGTGTACACAAAAAATTCTTTGAAGTCGAAGTTTTTTCTAAAAGTATGAGAAAAAGAATTCCAAGATGGCTGTCACGTATCTCGGCTCATGCACGGAAGCCATCTTGGAATTCATTTTCTTTTGCTTGAATAAAAATAATATTTTGAAGAGGCCAGCGGTGCATGCGATATCTGTGGAATCATTTGTGATTTTTTTTCTTCTTTGGTATCCTTTCCCAGATGGCAGACCGCATTCTTGGGAAGTCTAAAAAAAATAACTGAATTGGCAAAGCCATAGGTATCACAGGTGAGACCAGTTAGCTTTGCGGATGCTTGTTTTGAATGGAGAAATTATCAGAAGCCACTACCCTTCTGTATTGGAGTTTGCTTCTTAGACTGTAGCAGTGAGTTTGGATTTTAAAATCGATCCTGTTCCCTGAATCATGCAGCGTGATCTGCAGAGAGCTTTGACTTCACCTATTCAAAGCTGGTAAAATGTTGGGGTGCAGGCTGTGCTTTCATTCTGAGTTACCAGCGCTCCGGCTTGAGAGGTTTATATTAACCCTACTTCCCTAGGACCCGGGTGGAGGAAGTGCATTGTCCTCACACTCTCAAGCTCTACTCAAGACCCCATATAGTTTATTCATAGTAATATAGTTTATTAAAACTTTATGGGTGGCTATGGGTGCGTTCCCTTTTAGACGTAATCCTTTCTAAAGAGCGACGCAATCTGAGTGCGTATCGAATCCAGACTCTACGGTACCCCAGGCTCTTTGCTCCCACAGACCCCTCCATGGGCAGGCTGCAGCACACACACTGTGCAGCCATCTCCATGTGCATTCTCACACTTTATGCTCTTAACACACTGTTCCATCCTTACACACCCTAACCATACCCCACCCATACACTCTCCGTCCTTTGTTCACCCGCCCACAGTCCAACACCGCTCCATCCGCACACGCCCAACCGGCCAGGCCGCTCCCAGAGACTCAGATTGCAGGACCTTGAGCTTCCATGAGAACCTGAGAACTCATAAAAACTCATTCAGGGCCCCCCAGGGACAATAAAGATTTAATAAGACTGGCTTAGTGTGGCCTGGATATCACATCTCATGTACCGAGGCGGGCCTGTCTTTCCTTACAGCGTTGAGGCGGTCTGACCTGTAGGGAAATCAGTGGAGTTTCCTTCCGCTGAAGGCCACCAGGGCTTGGGCAGAAGCCGCCTTTTGTTGGGTGAGCCTGTAGAAAGATGACAGTATCCTGCCTTTGCTATTCCCCGCCTCCACCTGATGCTCCCACCCACCCACATCTGACCACCATGAGAGAAGCAGTTATATCTATTTCGAAACAAAAAATATGTAAACTGGTTCGTGTTGGGTAACTCATTTGCATGTGACTTGTTGAAAAACCAGCTCTGTTCTGTCTGGTACTCACTCACTGTCTCTCAAAACTTCCACTATCCTGTGCTTTCCCCAGTTGTGCCTCTAACGGTCTTCTATTTCCATCCCTTTCTCTGGGTCCCAAGACACTGGTGAGGGAGCCAGCGCCTGGCTGCAATCCCCAGTCACCACCGCTTTAAAGGGAGCAGAAAGAACCTGCTGGATGTCTCTAACAGAGCTTACAAGGGCCAATGTCTCATTTATTTAAAGAAAAATAAGATTTTTCCAATGGTGTTCTGTCTACTTCTGTCTCACTCTCTCTACCCAGAAAGAAGAATCAAAGTTGTGTTAATGGCAAGAGAGATGGCTGCCACATGATGTCAATATCCATACAAATAAGGGTGGAGACTGATTCTGGGTAGATTTATGGGTGATAAGGACGCCAAAGACAGTGAGATCTCAGGATCAGACAAGTGTTCCTTTGAAGGTCAAATACCTCAATGAATGTAGTCCATCAGGATCCAGAGATGGCAAAGCGCACACACTTAAATCATAACTAAGCTCGAGTGTGTCTGCCTCCTGAGTGCTGGTGTAGATTTAACTTATGCTTGTGATTGACTTGTTATTTTTGACAAACTATGTCACACCAAATCGACATTCTATTCCATGTATTTCCGAATATAATCGGTATTCAGATTTCGCTATGAAGATCACATGCCAATGTTTCCTCCTCATTTGCAAAATTCATAGCATCAAATACAGCATGTTTGGTGATTTTAATTTCCGCAGGTCAGTCAGAGCTTTGCAAAAGTATTGGTTAGTTGTCGATAAATGTTTCTCACGTTTTGTGCTTGCACGAGCTCTTCCTGCAATGTTGTGGATGTCTGTGGTTTGGTATTCACAGTTCTGTGATTTGGTACCCACAGTCTATATCAGAACTCAAACCACAAATACCATGTCAAATGGCTACCAATAAACCAGGTCAGGCGTGGTTTTACCATTGACCATCAATATCCAATTGATGCAGGAAAGCGACCATCTCTGACTAGGCTTGTCCTGTCGTAAGCACTGATCTGAGGTGCTCTGTGCGCAGAACAGGACTAGCCTTAGGGGGTAACCTGCGATACACATATGGGTGAAGGCATCCTTGCAATAATGATTAATGTTCATCAAATGAAGCCCTGTGTGTCCGTGTACAACCATTGCATTGTATTGTTGTGGCCTCCAGGGAGCACTCTCCTGTCCCTTATGAAACCCAAAGTGTGTTCATGTAATGCCATGTGAATTATTATATTTGCCTACATTTGTGAAGTATTACTGTTGATGTATACCATTGTGTGCAGTCTCAGCCCATGTTTTCCATGCATGGCCATGCTTGTCCATCTTTGACCCCGTTCTGGTTAAGTCGAAGGGTCACTTTCAGCCATATCACAACCTACCTCTACCCGAGCACTCCAGGACCTACCTCTGGGCAGTCAAAGTAGGGCACAGTCTTACCTGTACCCCGCCGATCCTGCCAGGAAGAACTGGGGAGTGGTAAAGAGTGCCAGAGTTCCAGGGCACCTGGGTGCAGCTTCTGCTGCTTGTGTACAAAATGCATTAAGGAGTGCTGCATGAAGAGGTTTCTGTTCTGTATGGATAGATTCCAACTGCAGTATTTTGTTGACCCTTCTGCAAGACTTTTACCTAAGGAGGTCCCGCCTACTTTTGTTCTGAAACTAGCCCTTAACCCCTTCCATGCTGATGACGACCCCCATCCGTCATGCATCACGGTGGGCGTGTGCTGATGACGGCTGGGGGCCATCATGAACCCGCACAGGCGCAGAATCGCGGCCGCGCCCAAGGGGTTAAGGTCCATCTGACTGATGCCAGTACTCAATGTTTGAAATGGAAATACAGAAGTGCAACTCATTCGGTTGTCCTTTTGCCTTGTACGCTGAACATGTGTGGAGAGGTTATCGCCAGGGTGCATGCATGAACGAAGTATGGAAGGAGACTTTCTCCAGCAGTTTTGGATTTCTGGTGACATGTTTTGCCCAAGGCTTGTCTTGAACTTTGATGCAGCTTTTGAGAATATGAGCACTGAATCTGTACTCTTGTGTTGCAGATGCAATGGTTCACGCCTTTGACTCCGTTGGACACTCGTTAGGCTCAGGTACCGCAACCTCCATCCCTCTTTCCTCTCCTCCTGACCAATGCTGCCTCTTCTTTGCTCCTCCTAAGAGAAGGAATCCCTTGTATGATTGGTTGACCATGTTCGGAGGCAGATCCCCTTGTGACACACCATTTGCAGCTCCAGACCACGATACGACTCTCAGGCCATTGGAGAGACCGCTTCTTTCACCCTCATCCCGTAAAAAGAAGCCGATGGCAAAGAAGGGATCTCTAGATTATCTTCAAGTGCAGCAGAAGACCAAGTCTTGGGAAGAAAGTTAGGCGTTATTGCACGGTGAACAGTCCCTGGTTTCTAACTGCTCCTGTAACCCTTGGAGCTAAACAGCTCTTGCCTTCATCTCTGTAGCTCAGTCTCTCTTTCATTACCCCACTTGTTGTAGGATACCTGGAACCATGTCTACTCAACTTCAGCCAATCAGAAAAGAATGCACTCACACAGTCAGGTGCTAGAACTTAGACTCAAGTCCAAAGTTCATCAGATTTTGCCCCCCCCCCCCCCCCCCCCAGTTAGCACTGCAACCAAGGCACAGTACTCGGTTATTATCCAGCAGGACTGGCACTCTGAGATTCTGGGTCGTGGCTGAGAGCCTGGTGGGAACTGTATTATTTCAGAACGGTGAGAGGTTGTACCTTGGACTTGGCTTGTGGTGATCCCACAAAACTGTGTTCCATGGCTGTAGAGTCACCTGGCTGGTGTCCACCAGACCCCTATATGAAACGCTAGTGCAGAGAGGGAGCGTATTGTCTTTTTGGGTGGAGGCCACTTTTCCCACTTAGCGACAGACCTTCTAAATAATTGTAAACAAGATTTTATATTGGCTATCTGTTGCAACATTTGTCCAACAGCTGCCCTGGTAACAGGTGATGATTGCAATGGCTTCTGATTGTGCCTGACTGCCATAAACGATGCCATAGTGTCTACATCTTCAGGGGTTTGGATTAGAATTCAGGCATTGGATATCACCGTGGAGTAAGGGTACTTGCCCTCTGCATCTCAGCTGCCAGTCCTAAGCACACTGGAGCAAGGGTCCCTCTAGGGTGGACTTTGGATTGGACGTCAGGTGTGGTATGCCACCGGGGGGGTCAGGGTACTTGCCTTCTGCGTCTGAGCTGTCAGTCCTAAATGCAGCGCAAGGGTCCCTCTAGGGTGGACTGTGGTTTGGACTTTAGGCATATCATGCCCCCGGGGAGTCGGGGTACTTGCTTTCTACATCTCAGCTTCTAGTCTTAAGTACAGAACACTTCAGCCAGGGTCCCCCTAGGGTAATCTTCATCTTTGACGTCCTTTGTAGCAGGGCAATCTTCCGCCTTGTTTCCCTTAGCTGCAGGAAAGGGATAACCCCGCTGCATATCCAACTTGGCTGCTTGCATGAGTCACAGGAAGTTTGCTCTGTCCATAGCAGTGGCAGTGCCATACAGTTTCCTTTCTGTGTGGCTACAGTTTCTGTGCCTCCCATGTGTACCCAGACTGTTGGTGTCTACCATGGTAGCCGCGCTCTGCCAGGTATCTGTTTCGGCCTTTCTTGTAGGGTTCTGAGCTTGTTTGCGTGTCCTGTCACTCACAATCTGGTCTTCACCAGTCTGAAGGCATCATGTCCCCTTGTTTGGGCGCTGCCCAGACTTTGCCAGTTTAAGCTCCTTACCCAACCCCTCTGCTCATCAAGTTAGCCATACGCAGTACTGTGTATCCCACTGTGCTCCGACCCCTACTCTACACGTATTATGCTACTAGATGTGTTGCACTGTTAACCACATGCTACATCTGTATGTTAAGACCTTTTGCCGTCCGCAGTGGTTGAGGTCTTTCCCCGGCATTACCTGTATGCCCACACCGTGTGTCATTCACCAACGTTGTATGGCCTCAACCCTTGTGTCCCCATGGTGCCAGTCTTCTCCTGGCACTGCTTGTATGCCCACTCCTTCTACCTTAAGACATAGCACCCTTATTCACCAAACGGTCTATGTAATCTGCCTTCCAACATGGTGCCAGTTTTCCCCATGCTCTCTAGCCTTCTAACATGCTGCCAGCCCTTGCCAAGCACTATCTGTGTATTGCGGTGTGCCTTCTAACATATTGTCAGTTCTCAAATAAAGCTACCAGAGCTGAACAAAGATTACCTCCTCTGTGCTCAAGTCATCCTAGTTTCTGTTGTCTTACATGTTTCCAGACTGTTCACCCATGTACCTGTGTGCCCAATCCGTCTGCCCTACAGAATGGTACCAGTTTCCCAACCATGTCATCCCTACACCCAACAACCTTTCTAACACCTAGCACAGTTTGTGTATTGACATCAGCCCTTTAACACTGCCCCTGTAACCAAACCTTCTGCCTTCTAACATGGTGCCAGCCTGCTAACAACACTATCCATATGCCAAACCTTCTGCCTTCTAACATGGTGCCAGCCTGCTAACAGCACTGTCCATATGCCAAACCTTCTGCCTTCTAACATGGTGCCAGCCTGCTAACAGCACTATCCATGTGCCAACCCCTCTGCCTTCTAACATGGTGCCAGCCTGCTAACATCACTGTCCATATGCCAAACCTTCTGCCTTCTAACATGGTGCCAGCCTGCTAACAGCACTGTCCATATGCCAAACCTTCTGCCTTCTAACGTGGTGCCAGCCTGCTAACAGCACTGTCCATATGCCAAACCTTCTGCCTTCTAACATGGTGCCAGCCTGCTAACAGCACTATCCATGAGCCAAACCTTCTGCCTTCTAACATGGTGCCAGCCTGCTAACAGCATTATCCATGTGCCAAACCTTCTGCCTTCTAACATGGTGCCATCCTGCTAGCAGCACTGTCCATATGCCAAACCTTCTGCCTTCTAACATGGTGCCATCCTGCTAGCAGCACTGTCCATATGCCAAACCTTCTGCCTTCTAACATGGTGCCATCCTGCTAGCAGCACTGTCCATATGCCAAACCTTCTGCCTTCTAACATGGTGCCAGCCTGCTAACAGCACTATCCATATGCCAAACCTTCTGCCTTCTAACATGGTGCCAGCCTGCTAACAACACTATCCATATGCCAAACCTTCTGCCTTCTAACATGGTGCCAGCCTGCTAACAACACTATCCATATGCCAAACCTTCTGCCTTCTAACATGGTGCCAGCCTGCTAACAGCACTGTCCATATGCCAAACCTTCTGCCTTCTAACATGGTGCCAGCCTGCTAACATCACTGTCCATATGCCAAACCTTCTGCCTTCTAACATGGTGCCAGCCTGCTAACAGCACTGTCCATATGCCAAACCTTCCGCCTTCTAACGTGGTGCCAGCCTGCTAACAGCACTGTCCATATGCCAAACCTTCTGCCTTCTAACATGGTGCCAGCCTGCTAACAGCACTATCCATGAGCCAAACCTTCTGCCTTCTAACATGGTGCCAGCCTGCTAACAGCATTATCCATGTGCCAAACCTTCTGCCTTCTAACATGGTGCCATCCTGCTAGCAGCACTGTCCATATGCCAAACCTTCTGCCTTCTAACATGGTGCCATCCTGCTAGCAGCACTGTCCATATGCCAAACCGTCTGCCTTCTAACATGGTGCCAGCCTGCTAACAGCATTATCCATGTGCCAAACCTTCTGCCTTCTAACATGGTGCCAGCCTGCTAACAGCATTATCCATGTGCCAAACCTTCTGCCTTCTAAAATGGTGTCAGCCTGCTAACAGCACTATCCATGTGCCAAACCTGCATTCTAACACGGTGCCAGCCTGCTAACAGCACTATCCATGTGCCAAACCTTCTGCCTTCTAACATGATGCCAGCCTGCTAACAGCACTATCCATGTGCCAAACCTTCTGCATTCTAACACGGTGCCAGCCTGCTAACAGCACTATCCATGTGCCAAACCTTCTGCCTTCTAACATGATGCCAGCCTGCTAACAGCACTATCCATGTGCCAAAGCGCCTGCCAGTCCTCAATTAGTGTACCTGTGTTTATAGAAACCAACCTTGCAAGTTTCCAGCCAATGCTGTCTGTGTCTTGAAACCTCATGCCTTCAGCCCTCACTGCCTGTGTTCAGACTGCCTTCCACGTGTGCTGTCCACTGATCTCTTGCTGTGTACTCCAGCCTGTTGTCAACAATGTGTGCTGCTTGACTACCAGTGCAATGCGTTCATACAACTACCTGGTGCCCAGTTTCCTGCTAACATTGTATATACGTTTTATTTGTCTCTTTCATTATGGCTCCACTCTTCTTTATGATGTGCCAAGATGACTACATCTGTTTCATTCTGATTGTTATTACTTTATTTTATTCTTCTTCGAATATTGCATGCTCTGCTACCATGACGCCTGCTGCCATCCCAGCTAACCTCTAACACAATACCAGTTTCCTGCCAACACTGCCTGCTATCAGCCCCTGCTGCCCGCAGCAGTCTACATGCCCTCTGCCAACCCTGGCTTCTCAGCATGGACCTGCTGGTGCCCACCCTGCTTCTCAAAGCTTGCTGTTAACTAACAAGGTTGCACGTGTCCTACCTGCACTGACTGCTTTTCAAAGTCTGCAGCTGCATATGACATAACAACTGCAACCATGGTCTTCTTACCATAAATAGCTATGTCCCTGTATGTTACAAGGCACCTGTTAGGAATGTCTGTCCCAAACATTTACCAACCCCATGCAAACACAGCCAGCTTGACACCCTCTCCTGTCCTCCTTCAACATAGTGCTTATCTTCTGTGAGCATTGTTCTTGTCACAGCTTGTTGACTGTCTTATATAATTTGCTGCTAGCCTGGTGTCACCCTCATGGTAGCATGAGGGCCTGTGTACCGTATTCTCCGTCCTTCCTGTACAGAGCCAATCTCCTGTTCGTAGAATGACCTGTGTACCTTCAGTACGGTATAAGTCTCATGGCGGGTAATGGACTCTGTACCCTATCCTCCAGCCATCATTACTGGGTCATTCTCCTGGTGGTACGATGACCTCAGTGCCCTGTCCCCAGCCTTCCTGTACATGGTCAGTCACCTGGCAGGCCGCTGTACCTTGTACATCAGCCTTTAGTACAATGCCAATCTCCTAGGAGGCAGTGGCCTGTGTACCCTGTCCTACAGCATTCGATTCAGTGTCAGTCTCCTGGTGACTGGATGGTGCCTGTACCCTGTTCTCTAGCCTTCCTGCACAGTATCAGTCACCTGGTAGCCGGGGGCCATTTGCTTTTTCCTCCATACTTCCTATGTAGTGTCAGACTCCTGGCATCAAGGTGACCTGTGTACCCTATGCTCCCGCCTTATCATGCTGTGCCTTTGGTGGCAGAACAGTGGTGCGCCCCGTCATATTTGCTGCTTAACGACAGATGATCTAGCCTTCTGCTTTCTTGCATGGTATACATTTTTAACACTGTCTGTTCTACTCAAAGGTACAGGTCTCATGTCAGCAGTATCTGTTTACAAACACCTACTGCTGCATACCATGGTGCAAGTTTCCTGTCAGAAATATACATTTACAATGGGTACTGCTGCCTAACCCAGTGCAAGTCTCCTGTCAGCAATATCTGTTAACAAAGAGCTACTGCTGCCTAACCCAGTGCAAGCCTCCTGTCGGCAATATCTGTTAACAAAGAGCTACTGCTGCTTAACCCAGTCCAAGTCTCCTGTCAGCAATATCTGTTAACAAATAGCTACTGCTGCCTAACACAGTCCAAGTCTCCTGTCAGCAATATCTGTTAACAAACAGCTACTGCTGCCTAACCCAGTGCAAGTCTCTTGTCAGCAATATCTGTTAACAAAGAGCTACTGCTGCCTAACCCAGTGCAAGCCTCCTGTCAGCAATATCTGTTAACAAACAGCTACTGCTGCCTAACCCAGTGCAAGTCTCTTGTCAGCAATATCTGTTAACAAAGAGCTACTGCTGCCTAACCCAGTGCAAGCCTCCTGTCAGCAATATCTGTTAACAAAGAGCTACTGCTGCCTAACCCAGTCCAAGTTTCCTGTCAGCAATATCTGTTAACAAATAGCTACTGCTGCCTAACCCAGTGCAAGTCTCTTGTCAGCACTGTCTGTTAATAAAGAGCTACTGCTGCCTAACCCAGTCCAAGTATCCTGTCAGCAATATCTGTTAACAAAGAGCTCCTGCTGCCTAACTCAGTGCAAGTCTCCCGTCAGCAATATCTGTTAACAAAGAGCTCCTGCTGCCTAACTCAGTGCAAGTCTCCCGTCAGCAATATCTGTTAACAAAGAGCTACTGCTGCCTAACCCAGTCCAAGTTTCCTGTCAGCAATATCTGTTAACAAATAGCTACTGCTGCCTAACCCAGTGCAAGTCTCTTGTCAGCACTGTCTGTTAATAAAGAGCTACTGCTGCCTAACCCAGTCCAAGTATCCTGTCAGCAATATCTGTTAACAAAGAGCTCCTGCTGCCTAACTCAGTGCAAGTCTCCCGTCAGCAATATCTGTTAACAAAGAGCTACTGCTGCCTAACTCAGTGAAAGTCTCCTGCCAGCAACATGTGCTTACCCACACCCACAGCTACCGAGCACACTGCCAGTCTCATGTCAGAAGTCTCTGTTTACAAAGACCCACAGTTAACTGAGATCACAAGTTTCCTGCCAGCAAACAGCTACTGCGGTTACAGTGCAATTCTTATGCACTCTCATACTCCTACAGTTGCTTAACACAGTGTACACCTAACACCAGCATTATCTCTTTGAAAACACCAACTGCCGCATAACAGTGCAAGTCTCCTGTTAGCAATAGCCCTTTGAAAGGGACTATTGCTGCCTAATAAAGTACAGGTCTCAGGTCAGCAATAGCTCTTTAAAAGGAACTATTGCTGCCTAATAAAGTACAAGTAACAGGTCAGCAATGTATGTGTACCAAAACATACTGTTGTATAACACAGGGCAAGTCTCCTGTCAGCAATATCTGTTTACAAACACAGCTACCTAACAGTTAAATTCTCCTGTCAGCAATACCTGTTTACAAACACTGCTGCCTAACAGTGCAGGTCTTGTGTCAGCAATACCTGTTTACAAAAACCTACTGTCTCTAACACAGGGTAAGTCTCCCCTCACCAATATCTGTTTACAAACACCGTTGCCTAACATTTTAAATCTCCTGTCAGCAATACCTGTTTACAAAACCCTACTGTTGCCTAACACAGTGCAAATCTTCTGTCAGCAATATCTGTTTACAAACACTGCTGCGTAACAGTGCAAGTTTCCTATCAGCAATACCTGTGTACAATCACTGCTGCCTAACAGTGCAAGTGTTCTGTCAGCCATATATATATTTAGCAACACCTCTTGCCCCCTAATAAAGTGCAGATCCCTACTGTTGCCTAACACTGGACTTGTCTACTGCCAGCAATATCTGTTTACAAATACTTCAGCCTAACAGTGCAAGGCTCGTGTCAGCAATATCTGTTTTACAAATACTGCTGCTAAAAAGTGGAAGTCTCCTGTCAGCCATATATGTTTAGCAACACCTCTTACTCTCTAACACAGTGCAAGTCTCATGGCAGCAATGCCTGTTTACAAACACTTACATCTGTCTAATACAGTACAAGTGTAAAGTATCTGTCTACGAACACATATTTCAGTCTAATACAGTGCAAGTCTTTTATCCGCAATATCTCTTTAAAAAGAACTACTGCCACTTAATAAAGTAGAAGCATGAGGTCAACAATGCATATTTACAAAAACCTACTGTTGCCTAACACAGGACAAGTCTTCTGTCAGCAATATGTTTGCAGACACCCACTGCTGCTTAACATGGTGCAAGTCTGATGTCAGCAACATCCTTTTGCAAACACCTTCTGCTGTTTAAAATGGTGTTCGTCTATGCTCAGTAGTAATTAATATAGAAGTCCGGACCTACACCACGTATTGCCAATCACCTGTCAGCAGTGTCAGTTTACCACCTCTTAGTGCCAGCTAACATGGTGGCAGTCTCATGACAGCACTGTCTATGTCTTAAAGTCTGCCACTGCCAGTATGTGTTGTAATGCTCTGTTCTGCTTATGACAATGGCAGTCGTATGGCACTGCTTTCCTATAACAACAGCTGCTGCTACCTTGAATAGTGACAGTCTCCTGTCTGCAATATCTATGTACTAACAGCTGCTGCTCTCTCAGATAGTGGCAGTCTGCTGTCAGCAATATCTGTCTACTAACAGTTGATGCTGCCTCCGACAGTAGCAGTCTCCTGACACCATAATCTATGCACTAACAGCTGCTGCTGCCTCAGATAGTGACAGTCTCCTGTCAGCAACATCTATGTACTAACAGCTGCTGCTGCCTCAGATAGTGACAGTCTCCTGTCAGCAATAGCTGTGTACTAACAGCTGCTGCTCTCTCAGATAGTGACAGTCTCCTGTCAGCAATATCTATTTACTAACAGCTGATACTCTCTCAGATAGTGTCAGTCTCTTGTCAGCAATATCTATGTACAAACAGCTGCTGCTCTCTCGGATAGTGGCAGTCTCCTGTCAGCAACATCTGTTTACTAACAGTTGATGCTGCCTCAGATAGTAGCAGTTTCCTGTCAGCAATATCTATGTACTAACAGCTGCTGCTCTCTCAGTTAGTGATAGTCTCATGTCCGCAATATCTATGTACTAACACCTGCTGCTGCCTCAGATAGTGACAGTCTCCTGTCCACAATATCTATGTACCAACAATTGCTGCCTCTGATAGTGACAGTCTCCTGTCAATAATATTTATGTACTAACAGCTGCTGCTCTCTCAGATAGTGCCAGTCTCCTGTCAGCAATATATGTGTACTAACAGCTGCTGCCTCAGATAGTGGCAGTCTCCTGTCAGCAATATATATGTACTAACACCTGCTGCTGCCTCAGATAGTGACAGTCTCCTGTCAGCAATATCTATGTACTAACAGCTGCTGCTCTCTCGGATAGTGGCAATCTCCTGTCAGCAATATTTGTTTACTAACAGTTGATGCTGCCTCAGATAGTAGCAGTCTCCAGTCAACAATATCTATGTACTAACAGCTGATTCTCCTTCAGATAGTAGCAGTCTCCTGTCAGCAATATCTATGTACTAACAGCTGCTGCTCTCTCAGTTAGTGGCAGTCTCATGTCCGCAATATCTATGTACTAACACCTGCTGCTGCCTCAGATAGTGTCAGTCTCCTGTCCACAATATCTATGTACCAACAATTGCTGCCTCTGATAGTGACAGTCTCCTGTCAATAATATTTATGTACTAACAGCTGCTGCTCTCTTGGATAGTGACAGTCTCCTGTCAGCAATATCTATGTATTAACAGTTGATGCTCTCTCAGATTGAGGCAGTCTCCTGTCAGCAATATCTATGTGCTAACAGCTGCTGCTCTCTCAGATAGTGTCAGTCTCCTGTCAGCAATATCTATGTACTAACGGCTGCTGCTCTCTCAGATAGTGTCAGTCTCCTGTCAGCAATATATGTGTACTAACAGCTGCTGCCTCAGGTAGTGGCAGTCTCCTGGCAGCAATATCTGTGTACTAACAGCTGCTGCTCTCTCAGATAGTGACAGTCTCCGGTCAGCAATATATATGTACTAACAGCAGATACTCTCTCAGATAGTGACAGTCTCCTGTCAGCAATATATGTGTACTAACCGCTGCTGCCTCAGATTGAGGCAGTCTCCTGTCAGCAATATCTATGTGCTAACAGCTGCTGCTCTCTCAGATAGTGTCAGTCTCCTGTCAGCAATATCTATGTACTAACATCTGATGCTCTCTCAGATAGTGGCAGTCTCCTGTCAGCAATATATGTGTACTGACAGCTGCTGCCTCAGGTAGTGGCAGTCTCCTGGCAGCAATATCTGTGTACTAACAGCTGCTGCTCTCTCAGATAGTGACAGTCTCCGGTCAGCAATATATATGTACTAACAACTGATACTCTCTTAGATAGTGGCAGTCTCCTGTCAGCAATATATGTGTACTAACCGCTGCTGCCTCAGATGTGGCAGTCTCCAGTCAGCAATATCTATGTACTAACAGTTGATGCTCCTTCAGATAGTAGCAGTCTCCTGTCAGCAATATCTATGTACTAACAGCTTCTGCTCTCTCAGTTAGTGGCAGTCTCATGTCTGCAATATCTATGTACTAACACCTGCTGCTGCCTCAGATAGTGACAGTCTCCTGTCCACAATATCTATGTACCAACAATTGCTGCCTCTGATAGTGACAGTCTCCTGTCAATGATATTTATGTACTAAAAGCTGCTGCTCTCTTGGATGGTGCAAAAAACACAGTTGATGGACAGAATGTAGAACAATGTCTTACATTCACCCCAGTACGAAGATCTGGGCCTAAATCCATCGTTTTTTTGCACTCCACACCACCCTAGGTCAGACAATGGCTATATGCAAATCAGCCTTGACCCTGTGCCTCATGGGAACAGTCCAGCCTGAACTACCAAGCCATGTCTTTCCTAGACCGGAATCAAGCATCCAAGGACCGGTTTCGGGCTATCAGCCTTCTTCAGCCTGGATAGCTTGACTCCAGTGGTGTGGAGAGCATGGGACTCACGTCTGAGCATACCCAGCCCACTCGGGGTGAAAATTGCAAAAAACATAGTTGATTGACAGAATGTAGAACAATGTCTTACATTCACCCCAGTACAAAGATCTGGGCCTATGGATTAAACCCAGATCTTTTGACTGGGTGTGAGTGTTTGATTGGCTCGGATGCTCCGTCCATCACCACCCCCTTTTGTACCGCTCTCTTGGATAGTGGCAGTCTCCTGTCAGCAATATCGATGTATTAACAGTTGATGCTCTCTCAGATTGTGGCAGTCTCCTGTCAGCAATATCTATGTGCCAACAGCTGCTGCTCTCTCAGATAGTGTCAGTCTCCTGTCAGCAATATCTATGTACTAACAGCTGATGCTCTCTCAGATAGTGCCAGTCTCCTGTCAGCAATATATGTGTACTAACAGCTGCTGCCTCAGGTAGTGGCAGTCTCCTGGCAGCAATAGCTGTGTACTAACAGCTGCTGCTCTCTCAGATAGTGACAGTCTCCTGTCAGCAATATCTATTTACTAACAGCTGATACTCTCTCAGATAGTGTCAGTCTCTTGTCAGCAATATCTATGTACAAACAGCTGCTGCTCTTTCAGATAGCGACAGTCTCCTGTCAGCAATATCTATGTACTAACAGCTGATGCTCTCTCAGATAGTGTCAGTCTCCTGTCAGCAATATATGTGTACTAACAGCTTCTGCCTCAGATAGTGGCAGTCTCCTGTCAGCAATATCTATTTACTAACAGCTGCTGCTATCTCAGGTAGTGGCAGTCTCATTTCAGCAATATCTATGTACCAACACCTGCTGCTGCCTCAGATAGTGACAGCCTCCTGTCCACAATATCTATGTACCAACAATTGCTGCCTCTGATAGTGACAGTCTCCTGTCAGCAATATTTATGTACTTACAGCTGCTGCTCTCTCAGATAGTGGCAGTCTCCTGTCAGCAATATCTATGTACTAACAGCTGATGCTCTCTCAGATAGTGGCAGTCTCTTGTCAGCAATATCTATGTACAAACAGCTGCTGCTCTCTCAGATAGTGTCAGTCTCCTGTCAGCAATATCTATGTACAAACAGCTGCTGCTCTCTCAGATAGCGACAGTCTCCTGTCAGCAATATCTATGTACTAACAGCTGATGCTCTCTCAGATAGTGGCAGTCTCCTGTCAGCAATATATGTGTACTAACAGCTGCTGCTCTCTCAGATAGTGGCAGTCTCCTGTCAGCAATATATATGTACTAACAGCTGCTGCTCTCTCGGGTAGTGGCAGTCTCATGTCAGCAACATCTATGTACCAACACCTGCTGCTGCCTCAGATAGTGACAGTCTCCTGTCCACAATATCTATGTACCAACAATTGCTGCCTCTGATAGTGACAGTTTCCTGTCAGCAATATTTGTGTACTAACAGCTGCTGCTCTCTCAGATAGTGGCAGTCTCCTGTCAGCAATATCTATGTACTAACAGCAGATGCTCTCTCAGATAGTGACAGTCTCCTGTCAGCAATATATGTGTACTAACAGCTGCTGCCTCAGGTAGTGGCAGTCTCCTGGTAGCAATATCTATGTACTAACAGCTGCTGCTCTCTCAGATAGTGACAGTCTCTGGTCAGCAATATATATGTACTAACAGCTGATACTCTCTCAGATAGTGGCAGTCTCCTGTCAGCAATATATGTGTACTAACAGCTGCTGCCTCAGATGTGGCAGTCTCCAGTCAGCAATATCTATGTACTAACAGCTGATGCTCTCTCAGATAGTGGCAGTCTCCTGTCACCAATATCTATGTACAAACAGCTGCTGCTCTCTCAGATAGTGACAGTCTCCTGTCAGCAATATCTATGTATTAACAGCTGATGCTCTCTCAGATAGTGGCAGTCTCCTGTCAGCAATATATATGTACTCACAGCTGCTGCCTCAGATAGTGACAGTCTCCTGTCAGCAATATCTATGTACTAACACCTGCTGCTGCCTCAGATAGTGACAGTCTCCTGTCCACAATATCTATGTACTAACAGCTGCTGCCTCAGACGTGTCATTCTCCAGTCAGCAATATCTATGTACTAACAGCTGATGCTCTCTCAGATAGTGGCAGTCTCCTGTCAGCAATATCTATGTACAAACAGCTGCTGCCTCAGATAGTGGCAGTCTCCTGTCAGCAATATCTATGTACTAACACCTGCTGCTGCCTCAGATAGTTACAGTCTCCTGTCCACAATATCTATGTATTAACAGCTGCTGCCTCAGATGTGGCAGTCTCCAGTCAGCAATATCTATGTACTAACAGTTGATGCTCTCTCAGAATGTGGCAGTCTCCTGTCAGCAATATCTATATACCAACAGCTGCTGCTGCCTTAGATAGTGGCAGTCTCCTGTCCGCAATATCTATGTACTAACAGCTGCTGCTGCCTCAGATAGTGACATTCTCCTGTCAGCAATATCTATGTACTAACAGCTGCTGCTGCATCAGAAAGTGACAGTCTACTGTCAGCAATATCTATGTACTAATAGCTGGTGCTGCCTTAGATAGTGACAGTCTCCTGTCAGCAATATCTATGTACTAACAGCTGCTGCTGCTGCCTCTGATAGTGGCTGTCTCCTGTCAGCAATATCTATGTACTAACAGCTGCTGCTGCCTCAGATAGTGACAGTCTCCTGTCAGCATTATATGTGTACTAACAGCTGCTGCCTCAGATAGTGGCAGTCTCCTGTCAGCAATATCTATGTACTAACAGCTGATACTCTCTCAGATAGTGGCAGTCTCCTGTCAGCAATATCTATGTACTAACACCTGCTGCCTCAGATGTGGCAGTCTCCAGTCAGCATTATGTATGTACTAACAGCTGATGCTCTCTCATATAGTGCCAGGCACCCAGTAGAGCTGTGTTTGCTTCAGCACTTGTGTCTTCATGCCTCATCGCCTGCTCCATGCTTGCACTGTAATCCGCTTACTGCAAAGAAGACCACTTTTGCCAGGTCCATCCCCTGCCAGAGCCTTCATCTGTACCTGATCTTTTCCAATGGGGTGCAAACCGACAGAAGTCTGCCTCCAGCAAGATGGCGGTCTAATGACGTCACAGGCATCAGTTCGCTTTTGCCTGACAGAAAGTCTGTTTTCTAGTTAACTATCAGTGTAGGACACATACCCATCCTGTGGTAAACCTTGGGTGTGTGTTTATTTCCAGGAGTCCTCTACATGGACCGCTTAATACTCCTTAGGTGGTCCGCCAGTATCTCTACCCATAGCTGTGACTCAATGACTCAACGAGTGCTGCAAAAGTAGTCCCTCTGCTACAGCACTACTTCATTTATCTTGATTATTGCAACCACGAGAAACCGCCTTTTTCTCGTGGGGGGAGCGGGGCAAGAAGGGTCTATGCCAGGGGTGGGTCACCGGCGTTCCGTGCATTATTCGCGCGCTGCCTATACTCGGGGCCAACCAAAAATATGCAGCACGAGAGGATAAAATTATGGGGCAGGGTTATATAAAGTGTGCAGCAAGAAAAGGCAAATTATGCTTCACTTTTTGTGATAGTATCATTTAACTATGTTGTCTTTTTTTAAACTTGTTAACACTGTCTGTGCATTATCTATACCTAAGTAGTACCAGTTTAACACCCAAATATAGCTCTTAAGCTACAGAAAGGTGATCAGTCAACCTTTGCAGAGGGCCTTCCACTGCACGGCAACACATATTGATGAGTTTTAAATAACTTTTTAACCATTGGAGCTAGAAATTTTTTTTTTAAATCTGCGATTACGCAGCAGATGATGGAATATGTGGCCAATCCGGGAAATCTACAACTATGCGAAAATCACTGTGGCCGCACAATCGCATACTTTCAGTGGGTCAGCCTATACTTTCTATGCCTCCACTATACGAAAAGTATCAACAATTTCCTGCCATTGGTCCACTAGTCGCTTTCTGCCAATTCCCCTATATTCCTCCAGGTGTATGGCAGCCCCTTCTGCCAACGCCCACTGTTCCACCTCCTCCTTCCAGGGACCCTCAGGTGATCTCCAGTGTCCGACGATGTCCCTGCGGACGACGCCCAGCGCTACGTCCAGAAGCTATGGTCAGCCGACCTCTTCGCTTGCCGGCTGTAGACCCCAACAGGCAGGTCTCCACGCTGTACAGCGGTTGCCTGTGAAGGTATGGTCGCGTTTCTTGCCCTAAACTGCGCCCTCATGGAAGCAGGGGGGCCTAGAATATTTGGGGAAAGAACAACTTTCTCCCATGTACTCCAGGAGGCTTATTTACTACTCTAACTCCAGTCCTGGAATATTTTGGGGAAAGTTATACATTTCCGAACTATAGTTAGGAAGGGTTGAAAAGTAGTCATTTTGAATTGGAAAAAGTGCTGCCCTGAGGGTGCGATTCAGAAAAGGGGGTGGTGATGAACAGAGTGTCTGAATTAAGCAGACCACTCTTACCCAGTCCAAAGATCAGGGCTTGATCCATCACCGTTATTTATCTCACTGCCCCATCCCAGCTCAGAACCTGGCTATATGCAAATTAGTCTGTCCCTGGCCCAGTGCATCATGGGAACAGGGCAGACCAAACTACCAAGCAGCCCTGAGGGTGCAGCTTAATGCAAAAACCCAAGAGTATGATGTTCCAGTTCTCGATTTACTTGTTTCCAGCACTGGGTGACCACCGGGCAATCCCAGAGCTGATGTGCGAAGTCTGCGTCCAGTTCATGACGCCAAGGGCAGCTAATGGTGGTCATGAGTAGCATCTTATTTAGGAGGTTAGCATTAGAAAGGTGTTCTATAGGTAATTAAACTGGGCATATCTGGAGCGGGTGTTCCTGGATAGCGTGTGCTTGTGTTCTCGCATCCTGTCTCACTCCTTCCCTGTGAACTATTGGCCAGTGATGGCTTCCCATCCAGTATGTGCAGTCAGCAGCCCATCCGCAGTCAGAGATAGGATCATTCTGTAGAGCCAGGACACCAGGTGTCGCCTCTCCCAAATGTCAGTGTTTGGAGGAAGTCGTGTGAGGGTGGTTCCGGGTCCAACGTGCCCAAGAAATGACAAGTCACCCGTACCAAGGCCCCGTATTTCGGGAATTGCGTGTTCGTGAGATGAGTCTGTAACTAGGCTCTCTAGAGTCCCAAAGGTTCCCTCTTCATAACAATCCCCCAGGGTCAGCAGCTCCACTGCCATCCTGTCCTCCATTCACCCTACCATGAAGTATCCAGCCTCACACTTTGGGGAGCCCCTACCAGTGGGGAGCCCCACCAGTGGATGCCCTCCCATGCATTTGAGAGCACCCCTCCAGCATCGAAGGCCTACCGCCAGCAATTTCGGCTCTCACCTGGGAAGGACTTTCAGCCCCAATAGCACAGCCATTAATGCCCCCTGACTAAAGGGCTCATCAAACTACCAAACTCTTCCACTCCAGTGGCGGCGGGTGACCTTTAAAAGTGGTGGGGCATAATCCTTGGTTCGAATTCCAATGAGCTTCTTCCTGAAAGGTTCTCATACTTTCTTAACTAAGGGCCTCATTTACAAAGATTTGGCATCCATCTATCCACCCTTTCACTCAGCCATCCATCCTTACACCCATCCATCCATCCACCCACCCTTCGTTCCATCCATCCATCGTTCCAGCCATCCACTCATACATCCCTCCATTTTCCCTTTTACTCACTTATCCATCAATTCACCCTATTACTCATCCATCCATCCTTTCATCCAGACATCCATCTACTCTGTCTTTCACTCATCCATCCACTGTTTTGCTTATCCATGTTTACATACATCCTTTCACTCTTCCATCCTTATGCTCAACCATCCATAGTTTTGCTCCATCCACTTATACACCCTTATACACATCCATCTATCATCCATTCGTTCTGCCATCCATCCTTTCTCTCATCATCAGTCTATTCTTTCACTCCACCCATTCACACTTTCACCTATCCATCCACCCTCCCTTTCCCTCATACACCGTCCCTCCCGTTCACTGTTCCATTCTTACATTTATCCTTTCACTCATTTATCCGTGCATCTATCCATCCACCATTTCTTTCATCCATCCATCCTTCCTTTCACTCACCCTCCCAGGTTCATTATGGGCGTTCACCAAGCTGCAGATAGACAGAAAAGTCCCATCAAGAACCCCACTTCCTCTGTAGCTTCTATAGCAGGGTTGGTGTGGGGGGCGAGGATGCCCCTGATGCAGAGACTTAACTGGACACTTATCTCTTAGTCCACTGGTGCAATTGTTGTCCGCAGCTGACTCCTTCCTTCTCTTGGTCCTCAACAGTGTTGATAAGGACCACTCTTTGTGCGGATCTCCATAATGTATTTTCCAAAGTGAAACCAAATGCAGTACTAAACACGTGTTACCTATTCCATCCTTCCTCCCATATCAATTCTCGAAGGAGCCCAATTAGGGAACTGAGCCATTTATGCGGGAACCAGAGGGGAAGGTTGACAAAGTAGTAAAATCCTCGTGGCAGGACAACCATTTTCGTCAAGGCCATCCAGGCCATGATGGACAGTTTTAGCGTGCACCAGTAGTCCACATTACCCACAGGGCTCTAGGGCTTCTACTCAGGTTGCCCTCCCTGTATCTGCATTTGCGTGGTATACTCTGATCCCCAGGTTGCTGAGAACTCTGGGCTCCCATTTATTCCCCAGCCCATTGACTATCTCCGAGGGCCTTGTATTGCGTTCGTCGCAGGAGATGCACATGCTTTGCTGCAGTTCGTTTGGTGACCAGATACCTCACCCACCTCTGCCAGGGTCATAATTGCTCACTGTATCCCCACTTCAGCATCCCTCAGGTAAAGCAACATATCATCTGCGTATAGTGAAATAACATTTTCTCGTATGTTTTCAAATAGTTCGACAGCTAGCTCGAACAGCATCAACAAGAGTGGGCATCCCCGGCGAGTTCCCTATGGATTGAGAGTGAGTCCTATATATACTTAAACTTGCATACCCTTACCTGTGCGCTCGCACTGAGACCCATTTATCCCATCCATCTCCCAGTGCCATCCATTGCATTACCACTTGCGGGTACTCGCAGTATAAAGTATCAAATGCCTTCCATTCGACTAGAGCACCGCTGCTGCGGGAATGTCTGTGTGTGACAACCACTTTAGAAGGCTGAGGTTGTAGGAGGTGTTGTGTTGGGGTATGAATCCATTCTCGTCTTCATGCACCAATTCACCAAGTTGACAGTGCAGTCGGTTGGCCAGCACCTTACTAAGAATCTTATAATCCACATTTAACATGGAAAGTAGACGGTATGATGTCACATTGGACGCATTTCCAGAGCAATTAGTAAAAAGACAAACTGACATTTGACTTCTTTTCTTGAACAGAAATCAAATGTGTCAAGATAAAAACAAGATTTAATGCCATCGTTATTGCTCATTCATTTGCTGAATGAAGAGAACACCTGTTCATTCTCAGCTTAAGTTCACTCACCAGATGGGACTAGTAGGTGCTAAAAATAGCTCAACCTCAGTGGGCAAGTACATTTTTCAAGTCCTGAGGCCGCCTCCTCGCTATGCACAGTGTTGTCATCAATGATGTCATTTCAGATGTTGCAGTCTTGTTATCAATGATTTCCTAGAATATGACATGAGTGATATAATATTTGAGGTAATTAGCAATACACGATGAGGGCATGAGTTATAGTTACTTCAGGGCACGAGTTGTTAACTATAACTGGGAAAGTTCAGTGTTTTTGTTAGTTTTTTTAATGTAAAGTAAGATATCACAATTCTTAACTATAGCGTCACTTTTGCCTGTGTTTTTTCTGTAAATTCCATAATTTTTTTAACATACAGTAAGATGTCCGTCGCCGTGTGCAGCGTGGGGTTGGGCACTCTACCCCCTGCCTTTGTAGATGGTGTGTGGTAGGTGGTGCTCAA
This sequence comes from Lissotriton helveticus, assembly GCF_964261635.1. Taxonomy (NCBI): domain Eukaryota; kingdom Metazoa; phylum Chordata; class Amphibia; order Caudata; family Salamandridae; genus Lissotriton; species Lissotriton helveticus. Next base: position 171,037,985 of record NC_136057.1, read on the forward strand.
TCCCCTATCTTTGGCCGTGCACAGTTTGGGGGTGGGGGGTTGGACACAGGACCTGGCCTATGTCTGGGCCCTGTGCAGAAATCCCCACTGGTGCCCACCCCCTGCCGTGCACAGCCTTTCGGCCAGGCACAATGTGGGTTTGCTTCAAGGTAAGAAGGGGTTATGGGTCCCGATCCCTTACTGGCCGCATTTAGTTAAGCAGAATAAGGTGAGGGTAGTTGTTCTTGACAGGGGGGAAACCCCTAACCCCCTGGTCACAAGAGAGTTCAAAGAAATAGTCAGTACAAGTCAATAAAGTCATGAACCTCTAAAGTCACGGGCAACCGATGCCGATTATGAAGATCACTGAACCCAGGGCATTTTGTCGTGACTTTAGAGGTTCATGACTTTTAAGTGAACTGAAAAGGCCCATACAGGTCGTAAATAGAATCCACGACGCCCTGAGGAAGCCCCAGGCCGGCTGGCCATGTAAAGGGGGCGAAACATGTGTTGACCGTTGACACTCTTTTGCATTTTGACTCGGAATCCCTGAAACGAGTCAACACTTCTATATAAAAATCACTACGCTGAATATTGTGTACTGGAATTTTTCCCGAATTTCAACCACATTGACTTGTCCTGACTATTTCTTGGAACTACAATGCGGGTTTGGGCTTTCAACTTCCCATGAGCGTCAGCCCCCCTCCAGCCCTGGCTTTACGGCATACTATGTCATGTAAAAATATAAAGGGTGTCATTGTAAATAAGGCAGACCTATTGGCTTTTTCAAAGGGTCAGCAGGCGTATTTGCTGTATGAAGCGGTCAGCACCTTAACATGTATAAACAGACAGTCACCAATAACTATAATTAAATGAAGAGTTCAATAATTGACACATTGCAATGTTTAATAGTGATTATATTTTCAATAAAGCATTATCTAAAATAAAACATTAAGCACGTCTTGGAGTGTTTAAAAAAATATATATATATTCTACTCATCAAGTGCAGCCAGAGAAAGAACCACAAGAGGTCCCTGCACTCCAGCTGAAGAAGATATAGCTCCAGCCAGGAGTGCTTTAAACAACATAGGATAAGCTTTCCTGGGGTCATGGATTCAATGACCCTGGAGACTTACTGCCAGGACATTATAAAAATGCTTGGTGGTGTCCCTGCCTCTTCTGGGGGGCACCACTAAGAGCTACAAATATGAAAAAGCCTTTGCAGGCCATTATGGGTTACACCTTGCACTCAACAACGAATAATAAATGAGCAACTTCTGCTGATCATTTATTATTCTTTCTCTCTTTTTTTTTTTTTTTACATATTTTGAGCGCCAGGGTGCCCAACTGGGGCACTCACAACATTGCCAGATGTTGGAGGCTGCTGGGGGAGGTCCCATACTCATACCGGGTGCCAACAAGGGCACCCAGAACATGTAAATCGTTGGGGGCTGCAAGGGAGCCCAGCAGCTCTCTCTCGAATAGCCACTCGCCCCTCTCCCAAAACTTGAAAACTCAGCCCCAGGGGATGGGATCCAACCTCCCCTTTTAATGTAAAGTGCCCCAGAGAAGAGGGGACTGTGCGCCCGCCCACCTCCCCTAAAAAAAATGAAAGCCGCGACCCTTGCCACCCTGGCCTACCCCGGGGTGGCTCAAATTTGCCAAGGGCAGGAGCCTTTATTATTAATTTGTTTTAATCTGCGTAAGGATGTGTGACTCCAATTAAAATATAATAATAAATAACTTTTTTGTCTCCAACGATGCAGGGTGCCCACCCCCCCACGCGTTTTTAAAAACCTTTTAAAAGGACAGGGAACTGAGGGCTACATGTATGACCTCTACATTTTGCAAGTTCCTAATTGTGACTTTTTGCGACTCACAATTAGGAAGTTGCAAAATGCATTGTACAGCAGTGCGTTTGACACTGTTTGCGATTCACATTGTGTCATAAATGGACCTGCCTCATCAATATTCACGAGGCAGTTTGCAATTTGCGACCCATTGGGAATGGCCAAAATCACAGGGATAGTGGCCTGCTGGGGTCAGCAGACCACCATAAGCAATTTGTTTTGGGAAATGCATCCCTGTTTCCTTAAAGTTAAACGGGATGCATTTCAACAACAAAAATGAAAAGTTTTCTTTTAATCTTTTAAGAGTAGACAATTGGCCGTGGGACCCCTGCCTGCTCTTAAAATATATTTTTGCCGATATTTGCAATGGGGAAGGGGTCCCCTTTGGACCCCTTCCCATTTCTGAATGGGTGGTCTGTGAATGTTTTGCGATCGCTTTCATACATCCCCCTGCGTCTAGCTTTTAGGAAGGCGTGCACTTAATATGCCCCTTACTAATACGGACTCGTAAACCCCTTTTTGTGATTCTTTAATAGGATACCGACTAGCAAAATAGGGTTACTACATGTGAATAGGCAATTTAGCATTCGCAAACGGACCAAGACTCCGCTTGCAACCCTTAAAACCTTTTGTACATGTGTCCTAAAATGTCTGCTGTCAAATCTTTGTTGATGTGGTGGCAGCCAATCAGATCATATCGGTTTGAGCTGCGTATTCTCCGCAGTGTGCAGTATAAAAATATTTTTAAACCTCCATTTCTCAAAAATAACTAAACAGATTTTCAAAAGCTACACTTTTTGGACCAAGATCTAGCTTTCTGCCAAATTTGGTAAAATTCTGTTCAGCTATTATTTATCGCTGTTCAATTTTCCTATGGAAAATTGCATGGGAATAACACATTATGGGCCCCTCCATTTACCCCCAGCCCTGCGTAATGGAACCTCCCAAAACTTTCCAGGAAGAAGCTGAGGTGGTTGAGACTTGGAAAGTTTTTTAAAGATTTGTCAGACGGCACTGTAGTTATTATCAAGTCAAAAAAAGTATTTTCTTTGCGGTGGTATAAACACTCCGCTAGTAGGATTGTGTATAAGGCATGGAGGACTAAATTATGCAGCAAGGTTATGTTACTAGTTTGTGAGGGGCAGCTGAGTGGCATTAAATGGGGAAGGGTGAATGAGCAGTTGAGGAGCTTTGATTACAGGGGTAATTAAAATAAAAAGTCAGACAGCACGGGGTGTGGTAGGGGAAGCAGTGGACAGGTTATGGGGTGGGAGAGCACCACAGAGAGCTTTGGGGGGGTCAGTTATGGTATGGGAAGCAGCACAAAAGGTAGAGGTTGAGAAAGCATGAAAACAAATGTTCTTCCATGGAGTGCTGCAAGCCATATCTGAAATAGTTCTCTGAAAATGTAGTTTCAGTGTGCATTAAGGTCCATCACTCCAATACTGTTGAGAAATACCCATAATATGCGGTAGTCCACTTCTTGAGGTTTGGACCTACGTAACCTCTATATAGACAACTTTGTAGAAGGAGATTGAGTGTATCTACCCGTACGTTTGCAAGAAAACTCAAAGTTGTGGTATCTTTTAATTTTCGATTTTGGAGTTATTTTAATTTTGTTTTTTGATTGATTTTACTATGTGGTAGTCACTGCACACTGGATAAACTACAAGCAGGGATTCAACCCAAGACAGAAAACCATTATGAACCGTACGGACCTGCATGACTTTGACTTTTTGAGTGCCAAGAAAAATTATTTGCTAGAACTTCTATAATGAGCCTTGAAAAACCCCTAGGCTATCAAGCCACGTAAGGGGCGAAACACGTGTTGACTGCTCACAATATAGCAACAATTTACTATAGATATCCGAGTGGACCCTCTATGTAAAACTATATGATAAAAACATGTATAAGGGTACTGACTCCACAGAGAAAAATCGATAAAACCACAAAATTGAAAAAATAAAAATCTAAAATTGAGTTCTCTGAATGTAAGGAGCACCAGTATACAAATCAACCAATTAAACGTATGGTAAAGCAGCCTTGCTCCGGGGAGGGATAAACACATTGAGACGAATCAAAGCTTTTGAATAAGAATCAAATGAGGTTGAGTAGAAAGACAACTAATGATGAGCAATAGGCTCAGACCAGTTATTACCAAGCTACAACAAGCTAAAATGACACAGAGAGCCACAGAGGTGAAACCTCCCCCCTCAACTCTGGATATGCCATACGTTGTATACGGCTAACAGTATGGGTTTATCTATTGTATGCAGGATGGTTATGCAAAGCATAGCTTTCAGACGGAGCATCTGTCCCTAAGACCAGAACCTTCCCCTCACAGTCAGAGAGAAGAATTTGGCAGTCAAGGGAGAGGTCCAAGTGAGCGAAAAGGTATCTCTCAAAAAGAAGATCCCAATCATAAACCCTTGCTAAGCGCCCTGCGGTAGATGTGGGCTTCTTTTATGGCAAATAGTTTTTCAACTCTGTTGCTGCTTCTGCTTCTCTGCTGCTCTCGCTTCATCCTGCTAACACTAGGACCCTTCTGTTCTATCTCCTCTGCTCCTTTCCTGTAACATTTGTAGCCACGGCTTAACTGAGCAATAGATTTCGTTGTTGAAACAGGAAGGCGAGAGAAAAAATCATCGACTCTTACAATGCCACCAGACCGACCATCGCAACATGCTGCTGACCGAACCCCGAAAGAAGCAGCCCCCGTTCCAGTGGTGACCCTTCCCAGTAGGTGTTTCTACAGTCAATGTAGACGCGATGAGGGAACCTCGGGAGGGGGAGATGGTGTGCACAAGGTGGAATTTTCTTAAGGGATTGGGAGTGAAGTCTGCCACTTCCAGGTGTCTTTGATGTTGGTGAACATAAACCTCTAGCCACTGGGTCATCCAAGAATGCATCCATCGAGAACCAAGTCTAGACCATACCTTGACCTGTTCCTCATACGGGGTCCCACATGCTTGAATACTGAGCAGCAGTAGGCAAGAGGGTGAGGTCAGATCTGAAGTGATGTCACCAGAGAAGAACCTTTGAGATACATGGCATAACTCAACAAGAATGATGCCAATAAGAAACATGTTTGGGAGCATTTGGGAGGTTTTACAAGCAGAGTGTGGCATGGTCCTCCTATTATAGGCTCTGAAGAGGCCTCATCGTAAGCGTTGAGTCCAGGTCTGAAGCCCTCATCTGAGATTCTATGAGTTATTCTCAAAGTTTCATCTGGAGTAATGGCCAGGGTTCCATGGGACCTTACCCAGGGTACTTTGTTATGTCCAGCAAGCCTCCTCTGAAATATTGCTTTTAGTTTGGATGCCTCTGTGGTAATTGTCTAGTCTGGAGGTCACGTTTGGTGTAATGTTTGCGGTTCTCTGGAGCTCGTCAGTTAAAAGATAATGATGGACTAGCTTCTGTCTGAAGATGCACAGCCAAAAAGACTTAAGAGGAACAGCGTCTGACCTAAACACTGGAGGAAAGGGTAGATGGGTAGTGAGATATAAAAGCACCTAACTTAATAAAGATGGCACAAGAGAGTATTTTGTAGTAAAGCCTATGACTTGAGATTAGTTGTGGGAGCAGAGTTAATTTGGATTTTGTGGTTTCATGGACGTTTTGGGGAATGCATGGACAGCAGTCCTACCAGGACTAGTAAGGTCCACAAAGCAGTAATTCCTTCAGAGAGGCTAGCAGCAGCTGATCAGGTTCCATGGCCAAGAGGGAGCAAGGGTAACGCTTGTGACCATGGGTAGCGGGGTAATGGCCAGACCATCTTGACTCTTTGTCCTTTCTCTGCTGTCAACAGTTGGTGTGGTTGGTACTTGTGTAGCTCTACTCTAATGCATGGACATGGCAGCTCTGGTCCTTTTGTGGGCGGGGGGCAGATAGTATGCTGGGGGTGTCCATGAATTTTGTGGGACGGTGCATCGTTCTCTCTTATGGATCCTACATCAAGGGCACTTGAACTGGACCGACTAGTGGTGGGTTTAGCATCAGTTGTCTCCTTGACCATTGCAAAAAACACATTTCTCTCAGAACTCTGTCTCTTATGCATTATTCTACATTATATGACCCCCTGGATCTGCTTGCAGTATGGCACAACAAAGCAGAGAAACTGGAGAGGAGAGAGCTGGATGGAAGGTTTAGACGCCTCTTCTCCAGTCAGAGAGACGGCATATCCCCCTGTGCATCAACCGTACTCTGGATTTAGAGCACCTGAGCACTTTGTCGCTACCATACACGAGTTAGGGCTTTCGTCTCGCAGAAGCAATTTAGTCCACTAATAGAAGGACCACAGCCTCAGTTCATTGAAAAACTCCACCACTGATGTCAATAAAGCAAAGCACTCGATTACATGAAAGACCTCACCAACTCAGGAAGGAAGCAAAAATATGTGCAAAGCTCAATACTCCACACCATGTAGATGCAGCTTCTTTGCATGTGTGCCACTAATGCTTGGAGGTATTTGTAAGGTTTATTTATGTGCCTTGGTTCAATTACACCTACTCATCAGTCGGGAGGCTGTAACATTTGTGGTGAAGGTCTTTCATACAGGCATGTGTGGCACATTGTATTGGCTATGAACCTCTCTTTGTTGTTGTCATGTTGGGTGGTACATCAGTTGCGTGGCACATGAACGTATCGCCCACTAATGGTGCTGACTGCCACCCTCCGAGCCCTTCCATAGCTGAAGCCCTGTAGTATGACATCCATCATCATCCAGCTCTCCAAAGAGAGCACCATGGTTGCCTTGGTGAAGACGGTCTGTCTCTGGTCCAACCAAAGAGATTTAAGTTCAGGAGCTATTTTAATTTCTGGAGGGCCTAACCACAAATATGACATGCAAGGGGGGCCTGCTGAGCACAGGCTGTTGAAAGCCATGTGATATATAAATATTATATAAATAATGTTTTCCTGTTCAGATAACACAAGCCTGGGCTTATTTACCCTTTTCTAGGCGGTAGCAGCCATACTGAAGAATGACAAATCATTCAATAGCAGACATAATCACTGCTGTCTCTTCTAAAGTACACAAGCTGGAAAAGGTACAATGTACCGGTGTCGCTTCTAGGTCATTTTTCCAAGATATCCAGCAAGTTCTTTTGTCTCTTCCTGAAAAACTTGATGTGGTTTCCCTCTCAATCAGTGTATGAAAGGCTGGTAGGGCTCTGCATCGATCAGTTTCTAAGGATTCAGCCATACCATTAATGTCAGGAATGTGAAAAGATTTGCCTGCACCAACCTCAACCCTTAATTTCTCATAGTATAGCCTCTTTTCAACAGGTAAAGCCAATACAACAACATTGGTGCCTGCAGTAGCATGCAAATGCTCATCCAACCTTCTGCAATGCCATCTACCGCACAAAGAAGCGTTCTTATATCCGCTTCCTCTTCGGTGCCTGGTTCCCTTTGCTCAACTGTATTTGCAGAACACGAGTACGAACATCCCCAATTCAACTATGAGTTTCGTTACCTATTTCACCTTTCCCAGAAACCTTGGGTGTCTGCTTTACAAACAGCAGCGGTGACATTAGTACATATTGGGTTTACTGAAGTGATCTTGAAGGGAGGCATTGAATTCCATGGAGTAGTCCAGAAGGGTATTGGTCTTGTTTGGTGTCATCAGATGGACAATGGCAGATCTTTATATCAACTTCAAGGTCATGATGTGCAGCACCTTCTTTGTCTTCTGATGGACCTTGTTCTCAAGACAGGTAAGACGGTCATACTTCACTTTTCAGGTGAGTGAACCATGGTCTGACAAAGATGGTGGATGAAAATGTTTTTCATGGCAGAAAATAAATTGTGTGCTTTTTCATGACGCATCTGCAAGCTGTGCACAGTGTCTTGGTTTAGCAGTTAAACTGCTACTGAAGAATATCCAAATTTACATTGTAATTTACAGTGGAACAGAGGGAATATTTTTCCATAGATAACGAGGCCTATGGGCTGGTCACATTTTCTAAGTCTGTCGTTGAAGGTGATTTTCCCTCATCTTCTTATTGACTTTATGGAATTGGTGGCAGTCTCATCCATAATCTCAGCAGATCATACAATTAATCAATTCTGACTGTATCTGAAAATGGCTTCCCCATTTCCTTTATGGAAGCTGCAAGGTAAAAAGACTATATCAAACACCTTTTGTTGCTTGCTTTGAGTGTCTTCCTGGTGAGAGCGTTGCTTGTTTTGTGATGCCGTGGTTACCCTCACAAACTCATCCAAAGTCTTGGCTTCCTTTGTTCTACGCACCTTTCATCTCGGTTGGGAATCAGGATTTTCCGTTGAGCCCATTACTCTTCCAGTACCTTTTGCTAGGGCATTGTTTAGTTCACGTGCTTCACTGGGATGCATGTTGGAAAATCAACCTCCCATTTTATTAGCAGTTAAGTTTACTTTCATACATTTTTCAAAGACTTCTGGGTGCTTTCTGTGGATGGATCTAATGTACCTCAGGGGAACAGCACTATACCGTGCATAGTTATGGTGATCAAGGGTATGCAACAGCCACTGAAGTTAAGACAAAGTGTGTCTGCACAGACCACAATCTCTGTCCCAAGTGAGGGGACCTCTTAAGACTTCCCCCAGCCTTCATCAAAATGAAGGCCAGTTTGGTCTCTGACCTGACTAGTACTCCTAGTAAACTTCCTGCCTGAGCTTGTCCAGGCCACAACATGTTAAGGAGTGAGCTTGAATCTCATTCTTAACATGAGTAGCTTTCAAGAAACACTCTGCTGTCTCTGATGATGCAATGCTTGCCTGTTGAAGAGCTGTCACTGTTGTCCATTGAGTATTCTAAGCACTTCGAGTGCCATTTTGATGTGGACTCTCCTTTAATAATAGCAAAGTGAACCTTTGCATACGTATCTAGCTCACCGACTGCATTTGTTTAATTTGTTTGTAGAGTGGTTAATCATGGGTAATCTCTGGTATTTGTCCTGGATTGGAAATGACAAATGCATTCCGAGTAAAGTCAGTAGAATGGCTTAGCATATGTCTCCTCTACTATTTTGGGGGCCCAGAATTGCCCTCATACTCTGTTCTCTATGGTTAAGAAGTTAGAAGGCTCAGGCACACAGCCTAGCTCGCCTGTTTTAGATGATTGCAATGCAATACTATTGCTAACTTCTTTAGAAATAAAGTAGAACAAATGTATCTGACATTAGGGGAAACCAGTGCAGTGACCCTTTTCAGCCCATTCCTTTTTCAGAACCCACTGTGGCTGCTGAACCTTCTACTAATCTAGAGAAGTGGGGGCCTCTTGATATTAGCTCTTTTAAAACAATTCTAGCTAGCATCGAATCAGGCTCTCCTTGTGACCCTCTTCCGGCTTCTCTGCTCCTGCAAATTGAACAGCCCTCTCTTAGAGTTGTTATGGAGTTACTTAATGCCTCACTTAGCGAGGCGGTGATGCCACCTGTTTGGAAACATGCTATGGTCCTGCCTTTGCTGAAAAAGGCAAATGCGGATCCTGCTCAGCCGACTAATTTTAGGCCTATGTCTTTTCTTCCGGTGTTTTCCAAAGTTTTGGAAAAACACGTGAACTCACAACTGTCTATGCTTGTTGAATCCTCTAATTTTCTGCATTCTTCTCAGTCGGGCTTCAGAGCAGGATTCACAACGGAGACAACCCTGCTGGGCGTCACCGAAATGTTACGCCAGCGTTTGGAAACAGGTAACACAGTGGCCCTTATACTACTAGACCTAAGCGCCGCATTTGATACGGTTTCTCACACCATATTAATTAAGTCTCTACGTTCTCTGGGCATTTCTGGATTGGCACTTGGTTGGTTGTCCTCTTTCCTATCTAAACGGACATTCCAAGTTTTCTCTCCTAGGGCCGCCTCAAAGGCTTACTCTTCCCCGTATGGGGTGCCACAGGGATCAATTTTAAGTCCTCTTTTCTTCAACATCTATGTACAACCTTTGGCAGTGATTGCTGAAGAAGCATCTCTCAATTTCTCTGAAGCATATTCAAGATCCAGCAACAAGCGCTACTAATGAGCAGCCTAGGAGCAGTTTCATCTCTTTCTTGCATGACCTGATAATTTCAATGATGGGACTTATACCACTGATTTCCTTGCTGGAAAAGGGAAATTCCATGGAATGATCCCTCTGCCCTTGTCACAGTGACATTGTGGTCAATGTTATTGACAACAGAGGTTTGCCAAGCCACCAGTTTTTAGGTTTGGAGAGGTTTCGGCACCAATATGAAAATGAGCCACAATCGAGTTCCCCAGTGGAGCAGAGAAGATTAAAGCACAGTTGTACGACCCCAAAACACTAGGATGAAATAAGAAACTCTCAAGGTCTTAAGAAAGAAATGGTGCCTTTTGACTTGAGGGTTTCATATATTTTAGGGCAAACAGTACTCCTTAATAGTATCGTGAATGGGTTGTTGTGCTACGGCAAGTCTTGGTTTTGATCCATAAGTTACCTCGCTTTGTGTTTTAGAGCTGTAAACTATCCTCGATGTTGGAGTTCGAAGGGATGGATGTTTCTTCGCATTCTTATTTGAATCATCCAGAAGCATGTGATAACTTATGTTGTAGAAGGTCGTGGCTCAATGTTGCTTCTGCTTTTGCCAAGATCACTGCTTCCAATTAGTCTTCTAGAGCAGAGTTTTACCTCCTAGTGTGTCTGGCTTCTTCATACACAACTGTTAATACATCTGTGCCTTCTGTGTATGACTCAGTTTCAGGAAAACTGGCCGGAATGTGTTATTTTATTCCTGGGGAGTGATCCTTGATGCGTTTCCTCCAAGCTATGTACAGTAGGTCCACTTAAGCTCGCAATGATTAAAAACAAGTGTATTTATTTCACATTCTAGACTAAATTTAATAAACGCTATAAACTCTGTGCACGCCCTCCCAAATATGAAATGCTGCAAATCAGTCTTTTCGTCTCCAGCTTGTTGTCTGCTAGTTTTACTACACAGGGGTGTGATGCCCCCTGCAAGGTATATCGCATCCCTAGCAATCATGTCACCCTCTCTTAGCTTGGCAATTTTGCTTCATCTTGCAGATTCAGAGTACATCGCCTTAGATGGGCATCCACTTTAAAAGTTGATGCAAGGGGCAGTGTTTTTTTCTGCAAATCGGGATCTTCATTATCAGAGAAGGCACATTTCTGTTCTACCTTGTTATGAATAGGTACATCTTTCCCCTCGCAAATCGACTTGGTGAAGGTAAATCACGTTCACTTTTTGATAATAATGAGATTTGTAAAGTGCATAGCTACATGAGCTGACGTGTCCCAGTGCTAGAGCTTATCATACAGTGCGAGCAGAAATGTAAGAAACCTACTCTAAGTTTTTAGATTCTTGCAAAAGCTGTTTCAGATTGTTCTTGCCAAAGGGGAAGAGAGTTCCCCATCTTGGCTGCAAGCAGCTGAAGGCGCGACCTCCAATACGGCTCCTCTCATTCTCGGATTGCATGCAAGAGAAGCATCAGCTGATCTCAGATTTCTTTTAGGAAAGTAAGGTGTAACCAGAGGGTGCAGATATTTAGGGCCTTTGTACTTGTAAAGTTTGTAGTAAAAGCCCCTGGCTTTAAAGGACCCCCGATGCCTGAACGGCAGCCAGTGCAGCATCGCCAGAGCTGGGCCGAAGGTGGGCGTCCAGGCAGATTGAATAGCAGCCGAGCTGGCATGTTCTGCACTCGCTGAAGTCTTCCTAATCGTGCCTGCAACACCCCCAGAGGCAGGATATTGCAGTAATCCAGTCTTGACATAATTAAGGACTAGACCACGGTGTTCCTGGCTGCTTCGGGCAGGAAAACCAGGATTTTTTTCATTTTTCATTTTTTTGGTGCATAATTAGTCAGAAGAGTCTCTTACTTTTCTTCCTCCAACCCTCCGGAGCGCGGCCCACTTCCTTCTGATTGTAGTGCAGAATACACTTTGGGCCTGATTACGATCTTGGCGGATGGGATAATTCTGTCACGGTGACGGATAGCTCGTATGCCGAAATATAAATCCCATAGGATATAATAGGATTTATAATTTGGCGGACGTCGCTGTTGTGAGGGAGTAACCCGTCCGCCAAGATGTGGAACTCCGTGTTTAGCGGAATGAGGTTGTCTTTGATCCATTACCATCATTTAATCGATCTAGAGTCCCTGTTTCCGCAGGAAAGCTGCTCAAAGATTCAAGATCATGAGGATTTTTATCTATGGCTTCATACAGCTCATCCTACAGCTGTGTTCCTACAGCATAATGAACAGGAAGTGTGTCACTGCTTTTGTTTTTTGACAAAAAAGCATACATTTCTCGCTGTCCATAGCTGGCCTTCCGTTTGTCATATGCAGTTCTATCACCTTTCACACACACAAAATCTCGACCTGGTTTAATCCCATACAGACAGTTTCCAGTTAACAAACCCTTCGTACAGGTCCTAATCCCACTGTTCTTGAAGTCACAAAAGCATTTCTGAGCACGGGTAACAGTAATACTGGAGTACCCGCGTACATACTCTTACATGCCTCTGTGAGCCAGCCCCGAAATGTCTAACTCCTCTTCAGTAAAAGTGCAAATGTTTCATAAATATTCCAGGTCTAGATGGTTAAGGGCCAATCCACAAAGGCATGTAAATGTTTTACTTACTCCAGAACGCCTTTGTGATTGGGTTCCTTGTAGTCTTGTTAAACTTGTAACCAAACAGAACCATTGTTCTGCTTAGGTATTGCATCTGCTGCTATAAAGGGCACAAACAACACATCCAGCCCCTCAACCATATACCACTGCCTTGTTCTGCAAATGTCGCGACCTGCAGTGGAGTAACAGAGCCACAAACACTGGTCCTTGCAGGCAATGAAGTCCTTATATCGGCATTGGGCACGATTTTGAGATACATCGGTTGCTCGTATAGGTATATATTTTTTGTGGAGAATTGACTGCTGAACAAATGAAAAGTGAACTCCATTGACGCGTCAAGGAGGTAGAACTCGAGCATATATCTCGCCGGCCATCATCCAGTAGGCTGCTGGTGCTGCTTCGTGCCAGTGCCTACAATGCTTAAAACTAAACTTTGGGTATAAACGGCACCTTTGCCAAGTTTCATGCTTTTACCTAAAAACATTCACAATCGTAGACATATCCTGTGAGATGATACCTTGCTTCTGCCGGCGGTCTGGGTCCCTGGGGCTCCTGCCACAGCTCTCAAGAGTCATACGAAAGGCTGAGAGGAACATTTGTAAGTAAAGGGTAATGTTGGTGCTGATAAAAAGTGCTTCATGGCTCCTTGTCCTAGAGCTCCAGAAGCAGGAGCAACGTCTAGGGGTAATTGCAGGTGGAACCTCGCCAGTCCTGGAAGAGACCGCACAGTTGCTTTTCCTTGGGTTCCAACGAGCAGGAACTCAAAAGTAGAGATGATTCTATGTGGTGTCCCGCCACTCCTGAAGGTTTGCATGACCGCTTATGTGAGGGCTCCCAGGAGCAGCAAGCCACGAGAAGCGATGGTTGTAGGTGGAACACTGCCTCTCCTGAAAAGGGGCTGCAGTCATGGCTGCTTAAACCAAGGGCTCCCAGCAGCAGGAAGACGCCAGTAGGAAACGTTTTTAGGTAGAACCTCACCACTCCTGACGGTCTGTGTGACCACCTGTCCTGGGGCTCCCTGGATATTGAAGCCAAGAGTAGGGTTGATTGTTGGTGTAAGTCCACCACTCCCAATGGTCTGTGTGTCCTCTTGTCATAGAGCTCCCTGGATATTGAAGCCGAGAGTAGGGGTGATTGTAGGTGATTTCCACTGCTCCTGACCGTCTGCGTGACCTCTTGTCATAGAGCTCCCTGGATATTGAAGCAGAGAGTAGGGGTGATTGTAGGTGAAATTCCTCTTGTTTAATGTCCTTTGAGAAGTGTATCAGGTGCAGCACTGCACAGCAGCCCTATGCCATGCTGGAAGTGGGGGCTGAGTGAACAGAGCCAGTCTACGGTCTGTCGAACTGCCTTCTTTGAGCTAGAAAGACATAACGAGAGGGCTGGGCTGAAGCCCGGATGAGGACCTGCTAGCCATTGGACGTACCTGAACGTAAGGGAAATGATGCTCTCAAAGAACAAGGTAATAAGAAAAATGATGCCCTCAAAGAACAAGGGAGTGAGGGAAGTGATGTCCTCAATGAACAAGGGAACGAGGGAAATGATGCCCTCAAAGAACAAGGGAATGAGGGATATGATGCCCTCGAAGAACAAGGGAGTGAGGGATATGATGTCCTCAATGAACAAGGGAACGAGGGAAATGATGCCCTCAAAGAACAAGGGAGTGAGGGATATGATGTCCTCAATGAACAAGGGAATGAGGGAAATGATGCCCTCAAAGAACAAGGGAATGAGGGAAATGATGTCCTCAAAGAACAAGGGAGTGAGGGAAATGATGCCCTCAAAGAACAAGGGAGTGAAGGAAATGATGCCCTCAAAGAACAAGGGAATGAGGGAAATGATGTCCTCAAAGAACAAGGGAGTGAGGGAAATGATGCCCTCAAAGAACAAGGGAGTGAAGGAAATGATGCCCTCAAAGAACAAGGGAGTGAAGGAAATGATGCCCTCAAGGAACAAGGGGACAAGGGAAATGATCCCCTCAAAGAACAAGGGAATAAGGTAAATGATCGCCTCAAAGAACAAGGGGAGAAGGGAAATAATGCCCTCAAAGAATAAGGGAGTGAAGGAAATGATGCCCTTAAAGACAAGGGGAATGATGCCCTTAAAGAACAAGGGAATAAGGGAAATTATCCCCTCAAAGAACAAGAGGATAAGGGGAATGATGCCCTCAAAGAGCAAGGGAATACGGGAAATGATGCCCTCAAAGAGCAAGAGACATGAGGCCCTCAAAGTGCAAGGGGATAAAGGCAATGATGCCCTGAAAGAACAATGGAATGAGGGAAATTATGCCCTCAAAGATCAAGGGAATGAGGGAAATGATACCCTCAAAAGACCAAGGGGATAGATAATGGAAATGATGTCCTCAAAGCCCCTCAAAGAACAAGGGGATAAGGGAAATGATGTCCTCAAAGAACAAGAGAGTGAGGGGGTGATGCCCTCAAAGAACAAGGGAATGTGGGAAATGATGCCCTCAAAGAACAAGAGGATAAGGGAAATGATCCCCTCAGAGAACAAGGGAATGTGGCAAATGATGCCCACAAAGAACAAGGGATTGAGGGAAATGATGCCCTCAAAGACAAGCAAATAAGGGGAATGATGCCCTCGAAGAACAAGGGGATAAGGTGAATGATGCCCTCAAAGAGCAATGGAATGAGGGAAATGATGCCCTCGAAGAACAAGGGAATGAGAGGAATGTGGGAAATGATGAACCTCAGAGCGCAAGAGGATAAGAAAAATGATGCCCTCAAAGAACAAGGAAATGTGGGAAACGATGCCCGAAGAACAGTTTGTGACGTTCATTTTCTGTGGACTGGGGTGTGTGAGGTGTTAGCCGCCCCCTCTTCCTAGTCACCTGTGGCTGTAGGGTGAAGTGAAGAAAATTGCAGAGGTCTGTGACTCGTCATCACAAACATGAGTGTACTCTGGCAGCCTTGCGCTATGACAGGACCAATCGGAAATGCCCTCTTGCCCTTCATGCTGAGAGGGTGTGCTTCCAGGCATGTCGGGGTGTAGGCTTCTCACTTATGCTGGAAACTGTTCCTCCTGTGTCAGATGTGCTGATGATCTCCTACAACGTGCTACAGTTCAACAATTGGCTTAGCATCCAGTTCTTAATTGGTGCCGGTGTTTGCCGATGCTCGACTCTGGCACTTCTTTCCAAATGTAGGCATGTGTCAGAGTCCACCACTTGGTTGTGCTGTGGGTCTATTTATGAGCAGAGTACATCAGTGGATCGTTTAACTAGTTGATATTCTTAAAAACATGAGACATGCACTTCCAGACCTTCCCTAAAGCCCCGGGAATCCTGGAATATTCCAAAATGACGCACCTGTCGGAGGGCGGCCAGCGGTTGGCAGTGCTGCCTCTGGCATGATGCAACTGGAGCTGGAGAGGGTACCCGCTGCAGCTGACTCCTGTGAAATACAGGAGGCCCTGGCACTATATTTGTATTTCTTAATTTACAAATGGAGCACTGTAAGTGGCTTCTCGTCAGTTTCTGTCACTCTTCAGGACTAAGGTGATGAAACCTGCACCTAGAAATCAGCCGAGATATAACATGGCTTTTGTGTTCCTGGCTCCGTGAGATCCGAATCACGTGTGACGTCATCTGCAGTCGAGAGCTGGGCCAGGGATTCTTGTCAGTACCTGTAAGAATGAACTGCATCTGCTGAGGCTTGCACCTCTTTAGCCATGCACTTGTGATTGGCACTTCGACCGACACGTGCTCCTGTTCCCCCGGTCATGGAACCACAGCCTTGTTTGAGCGCAGTTGGCCCCTCCCCCTTTGAGGGCCTGACTTCCTGGGGTTTCACCGTTCTGACATAAACATTACCTGTCGTGTCCTGCTAGCTCTTGCCTGTCCCAAAAGAAACTGAATCCCAGACTCTTTCTACTTCAGAAATGTACTTGGTTTTTATAGCACCCTCTGACCTCGCTCAGCACTTCACATGTCACATTAACCAGATTACACTGACATAGTTCTGCTCAAGTGATTAATCAAGTTTAAAAAGGCACGGAAACACACACAATACATGAAGTCAAGTCTTAACAGGTGTGCTTCTGATGGATGCTTCTACCTGCAGATTCCTCACCTCTTGATTACTCCCCTAGGAGCCAGAATGGTCGGGAAAGCTCTTCCCCGAGTGTAAGGGGCACCCGGCTCAATTCGATGCCGGAAGTGACGTTCCTAAAACATTGCCAACCCCACAAAGGGCCCCCACCGCTTGTTCAGACCTGCATTCCCTTTTTAGGTTTCGCCTGGGGCCGGAGCTCCTAGCTCCGCCCAGGAGAAATCTTATGTCCCTACAGTGTGGGGCTTAGTTCCGCCTCTGCTTCCATTGGCTAGCTCCATAAATGGAGGCTAGCCAATGGAACAGAGATCTGTCCGTCATGGCCGGACCAGATTCGTGGGCGTTCCCGAGATTTTTTCCCTCTCCGCCTCTGCGATGTCGTCATCGCGGCCGTGGGCGGGGTTTATTTTTTTTTGTAGTCCGTTTGTTTTCTTCCCATCCCGCGGCCGACCGCCGCCGGAAGAAGTCCAGGTGAGTGCCCGTTCCCGCCTCCCGCTGACCGTGCGCCGTTTCCGCCCCCCCCCCCTCCCGCTGTCCGTGCGCCGTTCCCGCCCCCCCTCCCGCTGTCCGTTCGCTAGCCGGGAAATAGTTATCGTGCGGTGGAGTCAGGCCTGGCGGCTTTGGAGTGCAAACGGGTGAGAGGCCATAGCGTAGCGTTTGGAGCACATGTTTATGGTGCCGGGAGCCTCGGGTTCGGGCCCCGGTGAAGCGATTTAATTGTAGAGATATTTTCCTATTTTCAGCAAGATTCTAAATATATGCTGGAAAAAGCAAGGTTAATTATCCAGAGTAAGAAGATGATAGGCGCTTGCTGTTTTTAAGTCATGGGTGAGAACATGAGCAGCGATATCGCGGGCAGAGCGAGGGCAGCGTTATTCGGTAGGTGGAGGGAGGGGCTTTTCGTTCTGACCCGCGTGGCGGGATGGGGTGCGAGTTGGCCTACGGGCTATAAGAGAGCGGTGTTCGAGTATTTAGCGATGAATGAAAAAAAAAAAAAAAGGAAGCGCGGTCGCGAGAAGCCCGGGGTATGATACCGCCAGACTTGGGGAACAAGGATCGATCCTCGGCAACATCTCGTGATTCTGGGCAAATACCTTAATCTCCCTACCGAAATTATTGTGTTCGGGTGTAATGTAACTGGTACTCTGTAAAGCGCTCTGGGACACCGGGTCGAGTTTGCACTATATGAATCAGCGTAGTTGGTAGAGCGGTTGACTGTGGTCTGGGAGACCTGGGTTTGCGCCAAAGGGCACAGCAACAAGCGTATATATTTCCCCAGAGTCCGAAAGGATTATTGCTTTAAATTAGACTTTTAGTAAATGAAAGAAAGCACTACTATACTTTTATTCTAAAACGGGTAAACTATGTTAATTGTGTAATTTTAGCAACAGAGGATATTAAGCGTGCTAAACTGCCGGTGCCAGCTCCTAGAGGTCGCGAGGGTCTCTTCGGGCTTGCAGGTTTTACATTAGCGACCCGGGGCTCCTACTTGCTAAAACTGAAACGACATAACGTATAGAGCCTCAGACACCCCGTGATCTGGGCCGAATAGCGGGGTAAATTCACGAGCAAGTCATACCGATGTTTAAAAAAAATAAAAAATAAATAAATTGTAATTGGATTTATGTATCGCTTGCTGCCGCTGGCCAGGCGTCAAAGCGCTTTCTTTACGGCGAGTGGCACGTTATCAGGAACACAGCTCTGTTAATAGCACTAGTTCTTGTAACACTGGCCCAAGCCGAGGAAGGCATGTCAGAAGCACTTGGGGGCAGAGAGTCACGGAGCCCGGCCTGAATGCTCAGGAGCTACTGGTCTGGGGATATATTTCGTTTTAGACTTTGTCTGCAATGGGGCAGTGTCGGTCACAACAAGTCCGGTAATAGGACATAGTTTGGCACCTCAGGCGCTCGCCAGGATGGTGCGCCTGACAGATGGATCTGTGGTTGGTTGTAAAGGTTTAGAATGGATTAGGAGCTGTGTGCAGAGGTGTACAGCGGGGGTGTTGTGATGCATTACAGACTGTATCAGATACAGGTATAGCCACGTCAGCGCATGTTCTTCATTAAACTCATATGCACACTTCAACCAGGATAATTTAATGCAGTGCATCAGATACAACAGAACTCCCCAGGGTTGGGTTTACTGTTAATAATGTAAGCATTTATGTCATGTTAGAAAGAAGTAAACAGTTCTAAACATGCATTGAAAGATTTTCCAGGAAGGCGAATGGTACAGCGATTATTTATTCTGGTTTATTCAGTTATGTGTATACAAAGACATTTGAATAAATTTCTTATACACAGGGGGGCACATAAAAATAGCTGTACAATGTGCTGGTAAAATGCTCTGTTATTTACACATAACAATTAAGTGACACATGTAATAGCCTATCTTTCTGTCGTCTTGGGCAAGATTCGATATTAAAGGTGCGTGTTTTATATACATGAAAAAGTCGGCAGCAGAAACTCGCTTTGGTGATGCTCTCCCAATTACCCTAAGTAACGACATCTTATGTGGGGCCAAGGGGTAACATCCATTTGGTCTTCTCGGCAGTTATGCAGCTGGGAAATGTTATCCAAACCCGTCTACCATTGTAGCAATACAATTAACTATTGAGGTCGTCTGTCCTGGCCCTCTATTTACACGAAGCAGTTTTCCGCAGTTAAGTTGAATAAATGAAATGAAATTTCTACTGTCCAAGGAAATGTCCCCTGCCTGTAAGGGCTTGGCGGCTGTGTAAAATACTTAATATAATTTCTTTGTACTAACCTTTGGTAATTATTAACAGTTCTACTATCTCAGGAGGCAGACACAAGCATTGCACCACACAGTATGTCAACTTCCAGTAGTGTGACTGCTCCAGAGTGTGTGTGTGTGTGACTGCTCCAGTGTGTGTGTGTGTGTGTATGTGACTGCTCCAGAGTGTGTGTGACTGCTCAAGTGTGTGTGTGTGTGTGACTGCTCCAGAGTGTGTGTGTGTATGTGACTGCTCCAGTGTGTGTGTGTATGACTGCTCCAGTGTGTGTGTATGTGACTGCTCCAGAGTGTGTGTATGTGACTGCTCCAGAGTGTGTGTGTGTGTGTATGTGACTGCTCCAGAGTGTGTGTGTGTTTGTGTGTGACTGCTCAAGTGTGTGTGTTTGTGTGTGACTGCTCAAGTGTGTGTGTGTGTGACTGCTCCAGAGTGTGTGTGTGACTGCCCCAATGTGTGTGTGTGTGTGTATGTGACTGCGCTAGAGTGTGTGTGTGTGTGTGTGTGTGTTGTGGTAAATAAATAATTAATTACCGGTACTATTTTTGAATACATTGAATAAAACAGATAGCTCAATAAATAAGAGACAGGATTCGAGGTATCTGAGTCTAACAGGCTTTAATCAGGCATAAGGGAAGGGACAGGAACGGGATAGCCTGCACGGAAATGGAATGGATGGCAGCTGCAATGCCTCATCGACAGTGCAGCATGTATATAGTATAATACATTACATTACATTGCATACAATAGGCGTAGCAGTAGGCGTAACTCGTAGCAGTCGCGAAAGATAAGGACAAAATGGGTGTAACAAGAAGGCGTGTACATGGACATGTGATGTAGACGTCACAGAAGTGTCATAAGATAGGCGGAAACATGGAGGGGGCTACCTGAGCAGCTGGGACCTTTAACCTAGTGGTGCGCACAAACGGGCAATGACGTGTTACCAGGGAGAACTGGGGGCTATGACTTCTACACTAGAAGAGGAGACTAAAGTCTACGGTGTCAGGACGACATGTACCTATGGCATATCTGGTATCTTGTGTTTGGAGTACATGTTGATAGAATCTAAAAGCTATCAGGGCAGAGGCTACTTGACTCTAAGGCTGGCGCATGCATCTATTCTACATGTATTGCGTGAGCTAGGAATATTAATACAGTATTTCTCTTGCATGGAGACATAAAGACTAGACTATAGCTGAAGCTGTTTATACGGTTCAGTAGCTAAGGAATGTGAAAACGAGGAGGCTGGACTGATAACTACAAGCATAACATACTCTTGGCAGACAGGCAGGCAGAGCCAGGCCGGGCCGGGCACCGCGCTGCGCGGAAGTAAGTGAAGGGTCAGGGATGCAGGTGGGGGCTGTATCGCTCCTCGGAGAGGGTTCAGAAGACTGGAGCTTGAATCTGGCGTCCGGGCCCTTTTGAGGCCTAGAAACGGGGACAATTCAATGAATTAACGTGTACACTGTAAATCGTGGTAACATAGGCCTAATACTCGTTGCTTTCACGAGAACTGGATACTGGCATACTAGAGTTGGACACAACTGTAATTGCGTCTTTAATCGATCATAGGGGGATACATATGCATATCGATCATGTACATATAACATAGGATGGGAAACACGTAGGGACATAGAACAAGGCAAAATATAATTTTCCTCATTCCCTCCTTGACCCTACGTTTCCATCAGGAAACATCAATATTCATAATACCATCTATCTGTTCATATAGCATCATTTGCTCGTCTCGAATTGTCTTGGAACGGGACTTAGGACTAGGAATACAGGATGTAGCATACAAGCCGCAAATCGCAGGGCCACATTGTAAACAGAGGCAGCAACTGAATATGATCATTACTGCTATACCTAGGAATGACAATACCTTCCATCCCCAGGCAGATATGATACTCCAGAGCCAACCGGACCATGTCCAGGTGCCTGGATCTTGGTGTAACTGATGGGCAATTTTATGAAGTCTGGTTATTGCTGAATATACAGACGGTGCGTTATTAGGAATGAAAATGCAGCAACTAGATCCGATGACTCTACAAGCTCCTCCCCTATCGGCCAGTATGACGTCAAGGACGAGACGATTTTGGAGCACGACAAATCTCATAGCAGATTGCTCTTCAGTTAAATTACCTAGAGCGGAAGTAGTTTCATTCACTACTGCTTCAAGGGTTCTGGTTAACCTACGTATTAACTTACTATTCTGGACAGGACCTATGAAGAAAAAGAAACCTTTATTGAAGTCTTGATATTGTTCTAGAGTAGTTTCAGTTTGATCGACAATTGGGGACTCAGTCTCCCTTCTATGTCTAACGTGTACTAGATGTGTGTTTCTGTGATAATCGGATGGGGCTAGAAAAACTGGTGGCAGTAGGAAGGCAATGTAACAGGTTCCATCCCAATCGAGGGGCAGACGAACATATGCGGTCTGACCACAAACAAAATAAGAATGACGTGAGGCTTTGAAAATAGATTTCCCACTGTCACTATACTCGACCACAGTAGTACAATCACTATGTCCTACATGTGCGGAACCATTCTTTCTGACACATAATTCGCCTTTAACTGGTAGTACTGAAATAGCAGGCAAATCTGGAGTAGTATCGGACTGAACATTCAGGACCATGAAATTCGAGGAATAATTACCTAGATCATATACTTCATTTTCTAGATCTAACCCTGTTCTATGGGAAAAACCTTCCTTGTCTGGGAAACATGTTCGATTCAGAAGGGACATATCAGTTGAGGATGACGTTAACGTGGACCATGCTCCACACGAACCATTGTGTGAAAACGGATAAGGAAAAAGTGGCAGAACTCCCTTCGGTGTCTGGAAAGGGGGAAGTCGACCACACACCCAACAATTTGTGGCATTGCTGGTCTGGTGTGAATAGTGTAACATTCTGATAAATGTGTTATTACGCATAGCAAGACGATAGGATAACTCGTGAGGAGGCAGGTCACTAAATGTGTGCTCTACTGTAACATTAGGAAACATATGTACATGTGAAATAGGAAAACATAAATGAAAAGCATAACTTATGCAGGTAACCATAAGACTCAGAAACATAAAAAATAACAGAGTAACGATGCATCTACTGCAAATATTCTTTTGATAGCGTATTCTCTTAGAGTTTTGACTAACTCTCTCACTATGTGGGTCTGTCTCATACATGTCAGGAACCTGTCTAACCGCTTCACCCGAGAGGGACTTAAACAATTAAACTGTCTGACTTGCTAGACCTCAACTTGGCTTTATACTCCTGCTGCAGAGTTTTCTCTAACAGGGGAAGTTTAGAGTCTGTGTCTGGGCAGTCTTTGAGAACGGGGCAGTCTTTGATAAATGTCTTTGGTCGTAATCCATGGAATTTCTTGATGTGGCTGGTATGTACCCAGCCCTTGCGTCCTTCGAGCTTGACTGCGGTCCTTGTTGTTAATAACACCAACTTGGGCTCCTTCCAGCGGGGCTCCAGCGGACTTGAACGATCGAAGTTTCGAACCAACACGAGTTCACCTGGAACGACTCCGTGCGGTTTCACTTGAGTGTTGTCTGGAAAAGCAGCGGCGACCTGTGAACGACAAGAGTGTAGGGCAGACATCAAGGAAGCTAGGTAATCTGTCAGCATATTACTGGAAACGTCTGTAATCTTTCGGGGCATAGGTGTACCCCACATATTTGGAGGACGGCCGAATACGACCTCGTACGGGGACAGACCTGATCTGGAGTGTGCAACCATTCTCATATAAAAAAGGGCAACTGGCAGTGCTACCAACCAATCTACGCCTTTCTCTGCGCATACTTTTGCAATGCGGATTTTCAGTGTCTGATTATGTCTCTCAACTAGACCAGCTGCTTCGGGGTGCCGTACACAGTGGAACTTCCACTGGTACCCTAACAGAAGGGATACTTGTTTCATGAGTTCAGATGAGAATGGCTGGCCGTTGTCTGAATACAAGACCCTTGGCAAACCATAGCGGGGGAAAAACTCATGAACCAACTGCCTGGCAGTGGTCGTGGCAGTGTAATCTGGAACTGGATATGCTTCTGTCCATCTGGACAAAGCACATACAACTACGAGGACATACTTGAAACCTCGACATCGCTCCATCTGAATATAATCCATCTGGAGGACTTCAAAAGGGTGGTCAGGAGGATGGAATCCACCTTGTTCCACCGGGACACTTTTACCTGGGTTGAACTGACAACAGATCATGCAGGTACGTACTTTCTGTTTGGCGGCTGCTCGTAAATGCTTGTTGAACCAAATGTTCTGGATACTGTCTAACATGGCCTTTTCTCCTAGGTGTACTGGACTATGTGCGGTATTAATAATGACTTGAACCATTGAGTCGGGGAGAAACCATGTGGCTTTTCCCTTCGTCAACCATCCCTGATCTGTCTGGACCCCTCCTTGTTCGGACCATTTCTTGATTTCATCAGAGGTAGCATGTGACTGGATATCTAGTACATCTTGTATAGGATCCTTAACTGTCATACAAGTAGTCTGATCTGGAATGTGTGTCGGTGTCTTGTTAACTGGAATGTCTGGAGTCTGAGCTGTAAGCTTGGCTGTACGATCTGCCAGGTCGTTACCCTGGGAAATGATGTCAGTAACTTTCGTATGTGCTTTGCACTTCATAATGGCGATAGCTGTCGGTAAATGTATTGCATTTAACAGAGCTTGAATGAGGAGACCATGCTGAATCTTGGTTCCATGAGAAGTCATGAAACCTCTCTCTTGCCAGAGCACTCCAAAGTCGTGTACGACTCCGAATGCATACCGTGAATCTGTATATATGTTAACTTTCAGATTCTTGGCACGTATACAGGCTTGGATCAGAGCGATGAGCTCTGCTGCTTGAGCAGACAGAGTATCAATACGGTGTGTTTCTATAACTTCGGTGTCAGTAGTCACTGCATACGCGGCTACTAGTTCTCCTGTACTTGTTCTCATACATGAACCATCCACATAAAGTGTCAGGTCGGGATCTGGTAATGCAATATCTGTCAAGTCTTGTCTTGGTTTTGTCATGGTGTTAACAATTTCCACACAGTCATGTGTGGCAGTATTTGAAGTAACTGACGGTAACATTGTAGCTGGATTTAAAACGTTGCAGCGTCTGATTTCTATGTGTGGCTGAAACAGTGTCAGTTCATAACCTGTTAAACGTGCAATTGTCAAGTGCTGGGTCTGTGTTCGGTTCAAAAGAACTTCCACGGAGTGTGGAACTTGTACTGTCAGGGAATGTCCTAACACTATGGAATCACTCTGTCTGATAGCTAGAGCTGTGGCTGCAACTGACTTGAGGCACGCAGGCAGAGCCTGGGCTACTGGATCTAATGTGCTAGAAAAATAAGCACAGGGCTTGTATTGTCCTGCTTGATCTTGTGTGAGAACAGATAATGCAGTACCATCACGTTCAGTAACAAAAAGTGTAAAAGGCTTACTGTAGTTTGGTGTTGCTAGAACAGGTGCATTACATAAAGCTTTCTTTAACTCATTAAAAACAAGTGTATGTTCCTGGGTCCAAGGGAGGACAGTCGATACGGCTGCCTCCTGTGTCGTTAACTGTATCAGTGGTTTGGCTAGATATGCGTACTGAGGAATCCATTGTCTACAGTAAGAAGTGAGGCCGATAAAAGCTCGTACCTCCTTCTGAGTCTTGGGCTGTGGAAGATGCGCTATTAACTGGATACGGTCAGGTGTCAACTGCCTACCCCTCTTGGACAGTAAGTGTCCCAAGTATACCACTTGCTGGACACAGAATTGCAATTTGGAAGGGGACACCTTGTGCCCCATCTCGGCCAGAAAATACAAGACTGTCAGTGACGCACGTTCGCAGTCACATTCAGAACGGGCCGTAATTAACAGATCATCGACATACTGGAGCAGGGCAGTGTCAGTTGGCATGTGAATATTGTCTAGTTGTCTTTTAAGTGCTTGACTGTAAATACTAGGACTTTCTGTGAAACCTTGAGGAGCTCGTGTGAATTTATAGCTTCTTCCATTTAAACAGAATCCGAAAAGAAACTGGCTGTCTGGATGAATGGGGACACTAAAGAATGCGTTCTTGAGATCAATTACAGTAAAGAACGTGGCTTCAGAATCAATGGCAGTCAGTAGGGAAGAAATATCTGGGACTACTGGGTACTGTGGTATGATACATTTATTAAGTTCTCGAAGGTCAATCACTAATTGATACACTGGAGGTGCATTTGGATCAGTACGTTTCAAGACTGGAATGATAGGAGAATTACATACATTGGAGTCAGTTTCTACAACTACTCCTTGAACAATAAGTTCGTCAATAATTTTGGATAAGGCTGCTACAGCCTCAGGTGGCAATTTGTACTGTCTGATTCGTGGTAATACAACACCTTGTTTCAGAGTGACACGATAGGGTGTAATGTGCATACAACCTACATCAGTTGGACCTTGCGCCCATAAATGCTGTGGTACATTCAATAATCTTGGATCAAAATCACGTAATACATAATGACCTTTAAAATCTCGCAGGAACAGTCTTACTCCCTCGGGGGAGCAACAAATTATGGCACCTAATTCTTTTAATGTCTTAATGCCTAATACATTTTCTGGACATGACTTCGTAAGTAACAAATCAGTAGTTCGGGACAATGGACCAACTTCTAGAGTAACTGGTTTCGATATTTCATTAACAATAGGCTTTCCTGAAAATCCAAGGGAAACATTTCTTGAGCCTGAGAGCGGAGCCCCTGGAACCTCGTCATGACTGATGGTAGTCCTACTTGCCCCTGTATCGATCAGAAACTTTCTGTCTTTCCCTAATACTTGACTGTGTACATAGGGACCCTCTTGATCTACAGGAATCTCGATGAGAGGCAAGCCAACCTCCCTCTCTAGGCTGTTTCATGAATACGGCTGATAATCTGGATACTCTGACTGTGCATACTGGTACATCTGCTGTGTAACATGCTGTGTTGCAGCGATAGGCTGCGGTACTGTAACTGTCTGTTGTGCGTTCTGCGGTGGCTGGGAAGTCTGTAAAACATGTTCTTGTCTAGGCGGACGCGGTCTCTCTTTGGTCTTACCAGTAGCTATGTTGTGTTTCAGAACTGCACATTCGTTTATAAAATGACCTTGTTGTTTACAATAATTGCATGTCCCTTTAACGGGAGCTGTAGGATGACTGGCTTGATTCGGACCCCTCTTCTGACTGTCTTGTGGAACAGATTGTGCAACTAGTACTTTCATTTTCGTGTCTTTCATACGTCTTCTTTCATGTTCCTGCTCTTCCCTGATTCTGTTCTGGTGATACTGGAGCATCTGGAGCATCTGTGACGGAGTATTAGCTTGCCAAGAACTCTCGACTTTCAGTACTCGATTTTTAACTTGTGGACTTGAATTCTCGACTAGTTTGGTAACAAAAAGATGTGGATACGATTCACTACTTGTTTTCAGACCACTATTAATAATGAAACATTTCTCGAATCTAGAATAAAAGTCACTAGTATCTTCATCTTGTTTCTGTTTACAGGCTGAGATAGCATCCCAGTCTTCCTTTTTCGTGGCTAGTAATCTGGGCAAGACTTGTATTAACAGTTCGGGCAAAGCCTTAGCTTTATCCCCAAGACCGGTACCTGGTACTCGTGTGTTATCTTCGGCTTCTAATGCGGACCAATGTATCTTATTCTCTCCCACCTCCCATTCTTTTTCTTTAAGTTTTTCATATATGCCCGCAGGCAACAAGACCTTTAACATATTAATGATATCAGGATACGTGTATTCTCCCATACGGAGCATGTCTTTTAGTTCACGGTGAAACCCTGCTGGATCTTTGTCGTGACAGGGAATTAACTTTTTCATCTCCAAAAGTTCTATTTTCGTGATGGGGGTGTAAACAAATACTCGTTCTAGAGCACCCCCCGTTGTCCTAACTGGATGTACTTCTCGTAACGGATTCTGTCTATCTATGTAGAATGATTTACTTTCTGGGGGTGAGACGTGAACAAAATGTGGATTCAGAAAAGTTCGGTATTTGTGGCGCTGTTCTAGAATGACATTAATTAAATCGGTACCTAGACCTTTCCATCTGTACTGGAGTAACTCGTTCAATACATCATGTAAAGGACCTGGATCAGAATGCTGAACCTCATACAGTGTGATGAGGTGCTGGATCATATACATACCCACCAGACGCTGCTCGGCTGGGGGCAGTTTCAGGAACATTTGTGCCACGATTTCATCTGGAAACGTGGTAAAATCACTAGTCCATCGGACTGCTGATCGGGCTAGTTCTTGTTCATGCATGGTATTAAGTTCACTATAACCTATTCGTGATTTCAGAATTTTATCGGTAGCTTGGAATACTTGCTCAAGAGAACATTGTTCTGGCACTGGAGGAGGAAAACTTTTCTTGTAATCTGGACGTGAATGTCTGTCGGAAAGTCTAGTTCTACCTACATACGCTATTCTGTCGGGATTCTCGCTGTCTACCTCTTCACTTGAAGAGTCATTCTCTTTCTCGGCTATTTTCCTTGCTTTCTCTTTTTCGTGTATGTCTAGAATTTCCTTACGGATTTTCCTGTACATAGCGTCTATACAATTCTGTGTCTTGTGTTTTCCCTCGGCTATATTATCACTCCACTTTGTCAGGACTTTCATCTTATCTTTATCTTTCTCAGGATAGTCTTGTTCTCTTATTAAACAGTTAATCAAAAACTGTAAAATCAGATGTTGAGTCTCGACTTTTCTGTGTGCCATAGCTTCGTGAATACTTTCTGGATCCTCCCCTGTACGGATAAAACGATATATTCTATCTAGATGGTCCTTCATGTCTGGCAGAGTAACGAAAAAGGTGGTAACTCGTCGTAAACGTACTGAATACAGTATCATGTAATCTTCACCTGGTACTGAATCATATACGCAATCAGTAAGGTATTTCTTGAGGGCTGCGTACGTAGAGACTTTCGGTGTACGTTGTAACGCTGCTTCTCTCAGCGTCATTCGTTTTGTTTGAGGCGGGGTGGTAGGAGCGCCTCCCGCCGCCCCTCCTGGGCTAGAGTCGTCAGGTAATACCGGACGTGCGGGTGCTGGTAACGTGACTGGTAAAACGGGTGCATTTACTGTAGGCTGGGCCGGGGGTACATTAACTTGGTCCCCGGGACCAGTGGCTGGAGGAACAGGGATTACATTATTAACAGGGTGCTGAGGTTGAACAGGCGGAATATGATTTGCATATTCTGGGACTGTATCATCCAAATAGGACGAAAGAAAAATTTCAGCTGCGGTCGGTTTATGACGTAGCGTAGTCGGGACTAATGGTGGCGGAAAATTACTGGATGCTTCCGGGGTTGCCTTCGGCAAGCCCTCGGCAAGAAGAGGATACATGCCCCTTATAAGAGCATTTCTCTGTCTGTCTGACTGTTCTGCTCTAACTCGTTCACCTTCTTCTAGAAGTTCCCTTTCTTGGGCTTTTTCTGAGGATTCCCTACTTAACTCTGTTTTTCTGATTTCTTTTTCGGTTCTTCTATGAGATTCTTTGCGCCATAACTCGATGGCATCTTTCTGGGACTGTCGGGCTTTCTTTTTCCATAATGCCTCTTCTACTCGCATGATGCACTCGGCATCCCATGTACCTGATACAGGCCATCTATATTTCTCTTCTAGATCCTTGGTATAGTCGACCCATAAATCTAAATACAATATGGCACTTAAGCCATGCTTATGATACATAAAATGTCCTGGACTGTCCCTAGGCGGGACAGGAACTGATTCTTCGAGTAACCCTTTCCGGGTTCCTATCTGACGCAACTTGGAAAACAGAGGCATTCTAGACTTGAATCCAAACACAATACAATACACGATAAACACAGTAATGAATAGCAAAACAAATCACTCATACCACGACATTGAAAACACATTAAATAACATTAATAACAGTTCGAACAGAATACTACCTGATACACTGAAAACAGAACACATGAATTTCTCGAGAACAGACTTACTAGAATTACTGGATGCACTGCTAAAACAGTACAGAACATACCGGTCCCATAAAGAGACACGTCGGACCCGTATCCACCTAGGTGAATACTTCGGACTGGATCTGTGTACCCAAACCCATCGGACCAGAGACAAATTAATTGACCCTGTCTAGATACTACCCCAGCAACGGTACTCACCGGGCAGCAAGAAACTGGAAGGCCTCGGACTGGACTGGACTGCTACGACGTCGGACTACGAACTTCGGACTTCAGTTACAGGTGGACCTCCGGATACCTCGGACCTTGTACTCTCGGCTTGGGCTCTGGTCGGGACTCGCCGCATTCCTCACCGCCTCGTCTGGATGCTGGACCGCAGTCTCCGTCTCCTCCGTGGGCCTGAGGGAGACTTGAAGCAGAAATATCTGCACGTGCACGGTATGGTTCCGTCACGGCTGCAGAGGGTCAGGGGGCCTGCGTGGCTTCGCCGGCGCGTGGGGAAAGGGCAAGTACCTGTTCGGGCGCCATTATGTGGTAAATAAATAATTAATTACCGGTACTATTTTTGAATACATTGAATAAAACAGATAGCTCAATAAATAAGAGACAGGATTCGAGGTATCTGAGTCTAACAGGCTTTAATCAGGCATAAGGGAAGGGACAGGAACGGGATAGCCTGCACGGAAATGGAATGGATGGCAGCTGCAATGCCTCATCGACAGTGCAGCATATATATAGTATAATACATTACATTACATTGCATACAATAGGCGTAGCAGTAGGCGTAACTCGTAGCAGTCGCGAAAGATAAGGACAAAATGGGTGTAACAAGAAGGCGTGTACATGGACATGTGATGTAGACGTCACAGAAGTGTCATAAGATAGGCGGAAACATGGAGGGGGCTACCTGAGCAGCTGGGACCTTTAACCTAGTGGTGCGCGCAAACGGGCAATGACGTGTTACCAGGGAGAACTGGGGGCTATGACTTCTACACTAGAAGAGGAGACTAAAGTCTACGGTGTCAGGACGACATGTACCTATGGCATATCTGGTATCTTGTGTTTGGAGTACATGTTGATAGAATCTAAAAGCTATCAGGGCAGAGGCTACTTGACTCTAAGGCTGGCGCTTGCATCTATTCTACATGTATTGCGTGAGCTAGGAATATTAATACAGTATTTCTCTTGCATGGAGACATAAAGACTAGACTATAGCTGAAGCTGTTTATACGGTTCAGTAGCTAAGGAATGTGAAAACGAGGAGGCTGGACTGATAACTAGAAGCATAACATACTCTTGGCAGACAGGCAGGCAGAGCCAGGCCGGGCCGGGCACCGCGCTGCCCGGAAGTAAGTGAAGGGTCAGGGATGCAGGTGGGGGCTGTATCGCTCCTCGGAGAGGGTTCAGAAGACTGGAGCTTGAATCTGGCGTCCGGGCCCTTTTGAGGCCTAGAAACGGGGACAATTCAATGAATTAACGTGTACACTGTAAATCGTGGTAACATAGGCCTAATACTCGTTGCTTTCACGAGAACTGGATACTGGCATACTAGAGTTGGACACAACTGTAATTGCGTCTTTAATCGATCATAGGGGGATACATATGCATATTGATCATGTACATATAACATAGGATGGGGAACACGTAGGGACATAGAACAAGGCAAAATATAATTTTCCTCAGTGTGACTGATCCAGAGTGTGTGTGTGACTGCTCCAGTGTGTGTGTGTGTATGTGACTGCTCCAGTGTGTGTGTGTGTATATGACTGCTCCAGTGTGTGTGTGTATGACTGCTCCAGTGTGTGTGTGTGTGTGTGTGTGTGTGTGTGACTGCTCCAGTGTGTGTGTGTATGTGACTGCTCCAGTGTGTGTGTGTATGTGACTGCTCCAGAGAGTGTGTGTGACTGCTCCAGTGTGTGTGTGACTGCTCCAGTGTGTGTGTGTGACTGCTCCAGTGTGTGTGTGTGACTGCTCCAGTGTGTGTGTGACTGCTCCAGTGTGTGTATGTGTGTGTGTATGTGACTGCTCCAGAGTGTGTATGTGTGTGTGACTGCTCCAGTGTGTGTATGTGTGTGTGTATGTGACTGCTCCAGAGTGTGACGATACAGAAAAGGGGGTGGTGATGAACAGAGTGTCTGAATTAAGCAGACCACTCTTACCCAGTCCAAAGATCAGGGCTTGATCCATCACCGTTATTTATCTCACTGCCCCATCCCAGCTCAGAACCTGGCTATATGCAAATTAGTCTGTCCCTGGCCCAGTGCATCATGGGAACAGGGCAGACCAAACTACCAAGCCAATTCTTCACCAGAAAGGAGACAAGCTACCGGGGACCGGTTTCTGGCATTTCAGCCTCTTCGGCCCGGCTTGCTTGAATCCTGATGGAGCAGTGAGAAAGGGACTCATGTCTGAGTATACCCTGCCACACCTATAGTGGCCAAAAACGATACAGAAAAGGGGGTGGTGATGAACAGAGTGTCTGAATTAAGCAGACCACTCTTACCCAGTCCAAAGATCAGGGCTTGATCCATCACCGTTATTTATCTCACTGCCCCATCCCAGCTCAGAACCTGGCTATATGCAAATTAGTCTGTCCCTGGCCCAGTGCATCATGGGAACAGGGCAGACCAAACTACCAAGCCAATTCTTCACCAGAAAGGAGACAAGCTACCGGGGACCGGTTTCTGGCATTTCAGCCTCTTCGGCCCGGCTTGCTTGAATCCTGATGGAGCAGTGAGAAAGGGACTCATGTCTGAGTATACCCTGCCACACCTATAGTGGCCAAAAACGATACAGAAAAGGGGGTGGTGATGAACAGAGTGTCTGAATTAAGCAGACCACTCAATGGCAGAAACCGGTCCCCGGAAGCTTGTTTCCTTCCCAGTGTAAGAATTGGCTTTTGTAGTCTGGTCTGCCCTGTTCCCATGATGCACTGGGCCAGGGACAGACTAATTTGCATACAGCCAGGTTCTGAAACTGGGATGGTGCAATGAGCTAAAAAACGGTGTTGGATCTAGCCCTGATCTCTTGACTGGGTGAGAGTACTCTGCTTAATTCAGAGACTCTGTCCATCACCACCCCTTGTTGTAAATTGCTCCAGAGTGTGTGCGTGTGTGTATGTGACTGCTCCAGAGTGTGTGCGTGTGTGACTGCTCCAGTGTGTGTGTATGTGACTGCTCCAGAGTATGTGCGTGACTGCTCCAGTGTGTGTATGTGTGTGTGTATGTGACTGCTCCAGAGTGTGTCTGTGTGTGACTGCTCCAGTGTGTGTATGTGTGTGTGTATGTGACTGCTCCAGAGTGTGTGCGTGTGTGACTGCTCCAGTGTGTGTGTCCATGTGACTGCTCCAGAGTGTGTGTGTGTGTGTGTGTGTGACTGCCCAGGGTGTGTGTGTGTATGTGACTGCTCCAGGGTGTGTGTGTATGTGACTGCTCCAGGGTGTGCGTGTATGTGACTGCTCCAGAGTGTGTGCCTGACTGCTCCAGTGTGTGTATGTGTGTGTGTATGTGACTGCTCCAGAGTGTGTCTGTGAGTGACTGCTCCAGTGTGTGTATGTGTATGTGTGTGTGTATGTGACTGCTCCAGAGTGTGTGCGTGTGTGACTGCTCCAGTGTGTGTGTCCATGTGACTGCTCCAGAGTGTGTGTGTGTGTGTGTGTGACTTCTCCAGGGTGTGTGTGTATGTGACTGCTTCAGGGTGTGTGTGTATGTGACTGCTCCAGGGTGTATGTGTATGTGACCGCTCCAGAGTGTGTGTGTATGTGGCTGCTCCAGAGTGTGTGTGTGTGTGTGTATGTGACTGCTCCAGAGTGTGTGTGTGTGTGTGTATGTGACTGCTCCAGTGTGTGTGTGTATGTGACTGCTCCAGAGTGTGTGTGTGTGTGACTGCTCCAGTGTGTGTGTGTATGTGACTTCACTGGGTTTGTGGGTGTGTGTGTGGGGCTCTGGGTGTGTGTGTGTGGGGCACTGGGTGTGTGTGTGTGGGGCTCTGGGTGTGTGTGTGTGGGGCTCTTGGTGTGTGTGTGGGGCTCTGGGTGTGTGGGGCTCTGGGTGTGTGTGTGGCTGGCTCTGGGTGTGTGTGGCTGG
The DNA here is from genome assembly GCF_964261635.1 of Lissotriton helveticus. Lineage (NCBI taxonomy): Eukaryota > Metazoa > Chordata > Amphibia > Caudata > Salamandridae > Lissotriton > Lissotriton helveticus. The sequence goes on from NC_136057.1 coordinate 171,071,287, forward strand.
CTCTGGGTGTGTGTGGCTGGCTCTGGTGTGTGTGGCTGGCTCTGGGTGTGTGTGGCTGGCTCTGGGTGTGTGTGTGTGGCTCTGGGTGTGTGTGTGTGTGTGTGTGGTAGTAATTGCTGTCTGCTGAGCTCGTCCGTAGGGTACAATAGGTCTCACAGTTGCGAGAGATTAAGCTATAGGCAATGTAAATGGCAATGCCATTTATTTATCTGTTTTCAAAACCAACACATAAATACAAATTTTGTCATTTACAATGACAATAGCTCTAACTTTTCCGAAGGCGAAACCGTTGCATTGTAAATGCTTGTTTCACAGGCCTTCAACAGAGTTCTGAAGCTTGTTTTTCCTCAGAATTTGCCACTGAAAGTGCCACAACAATGTCCGCTCCTAAACATTGGGGTTTAAACCCTGTCACTACTGTCTGAGACGAATTTTAGTAGCTGATCCCAGTACACCTGTCTGTGGTAGTCGGCTTAAAGTCCTGTGAATCATTTCAGTGTGTGCACCCTAAGGGCATCAAAGAGTGGCAGGCCAAGCTCCCTAAGACCAGGGTCAAGGACAGTAGAGGCAGGCGTCCATCTAGGAATCAAGATCCTCCCACAAGAAATATAAAAAGAGAAGGCATGGAAGCCTGGAATTTAAATTATCTCGGAAGCAAGCATAAGCAAGATAAGTTGCCATGGCTGCTTTCAGAACCTTCTTTGGAGCTGTAGTTTGTCGAGGTCACTGTCCCAAAAAGAACCAAGGCCACAGGAGGTGCCAGGGCCGGCCCCACAGCTGTGCCGGACTTCCTGGAGCAGATCCAACACTATGTCTCAATTCCCTGTTCGAGACGTTTCGGCATGCTGGTACTTACTCTGGAGTACCTCATTGGACCTCTCGGGATATAGTATGGGTTCTTGTTGGCAAGTCTTCTCATGCACCCTTTGCCCTTTTTCGCCTCTACAAATGGCACCACTGACTTTTCCTTTGGCACCAACACCGCTTCCCGCAAGACCTTTCACATCGGTGCCACCGCCTGAAGCTTCTGCTACAAACCCAACACCAGCTCATGTTATGGACCCAATGCCTTTGGTGCCAACACCGGTACAAAGGAGCCATCCTCAGGCTCACAACCTCCAGTTCACAGGTCCAGGAGGGAGGCACAAAATGTTTTAGAAGAACAACAATAAGAGGCTATGCAGGAATTCCAGGGCCAGCAGAGGGAAGCGGTATTGAGACTTCACCAGCACTGCAATTTGTAGACTTATCCAGAACACTCTCTTCCGGTGCATTCTCCTACCACTAAATCATTTGCAGCTAAATGCCCAGGTATTACAATCCTAAAGCATGGATGCTGACACCAAGGATGTCTGTATGATGCCAATAATGCTCAACATTTGTATGAGAGCCTCGATTATGCCAAGGCTGGACACCAGAATAGCCATGATGCTGACCATATATCAGTCACGGCCATTGTTATGTGAGTGGCAGCACCCATCATGTCATGGGTGGCAAAACGTAGGCCGGTCGTGTACTTAATATGTCAATAATGGCTTCCAGTATGTCATGGCTAGACCACAAATGGCCAAAATAATCAAGGATGAGCATTATTATTCCATTGGCACCATTATGCCATGAATGGGCACAGTTGTTCCAGAGATAAAACCCTTATGATGGAGTGTAGCACATACATTTGTGGGTCCTTAACACCAGGCACAGTTTTCAGGAAGCAATATTTTTTATTAGGGAGGGGCACACTGTTAGACAGATACACACATAAATAAATGCCGCAGATGTCTCTTACATTTCTCTGCTCTGGATCCATACCCTGCTCTCCTCAGCTCTTGTGCTGATCATGTACCCATCGAACATTTTTGCTCTGGCTCCAGCAGTCCCACTTCTGTGGGTGAATACTGGTTACTGCTCATGCTATAGTTGCACTCATTCATGCCTAATCAATACAGGATGGTCCATACAGATCCATAGCAGGCTCACGTCTTCCAGCACATCATCCGAGCCCAGGATGGTCCATACAGATCCAAAGCAGGCTCACGTCTTCTAGCACAGCATCCGAGCCCAGGATGGTCCATACAGATCCATAGCAGGCTCACGTCTCCTAGCACAGCATCCGAGCCCAGGATGGTCCATACAGATCCATAGCAGGCTCACGTCTCCTAGCACAGCATCCGAGCCCAGGATGGTCCATACAGATCCATAGCAGGCTCACGTCCTGCAGCACAACATCCGAGCCCAGATGGTCCATACAGATCCATAGCAGGCTCACGTCTTCTAGCACAGCATCCGAGCCCAGGATGGTCCATACAGATCCATAACAGTCTCACGTCCTGCAGCACAGCATCCGAGCCCAGGATGGTCCATACAGATCCATAGCAGGCTCACGTCTTCTAGCACAGCATCCGAGCCCAGATGGTCCATACAGATCCATAGCAGGCTCACGTCTTCTAGCACAGCATCCGAGCCCAGGATGGTCCATACAGATCCATAACAGGATCACGTCCTGCAGCACAGCATCCGAGCCCAGGATGGTCCATACAGATCCATAACAGGCTCACGTCCTGCAGCACAGAATCCGAGCCCAGATGGTCCATACAGATCCATAGCAGGCTCACGTCTTCTAGCACAGCATCCGAGCCCAGGATGGTCCATACAGATCCATAACAGGCTCACGTCCTGCAGCACAGCATCCGAGCCCAGGATGGTCCATACAGATCCATAGCAGGCTCAGGTCTTCTAGCACAGCATCCGAGCCCAGATGGTCCATACGGATCCATAGCAGGCTCACGTCTTCTAGCACAGCATCCGATCCCAGGATGGTCCATACAGATCCATAACAGGATCACGTCCTGCAGCACAGCATCCGAGCCCAGGATGGTCCATACAGATCCATAACAGGCTCACGTCCTGCAGCACAGCATCCGAGCCCAGGATGGTCCATACAGATCCATAGCAGGCTCACGTCCTGCAGCACAGCATCCGAGCCCAGGATGGTTCATACAGATCCATAGCAGGCTCACGTCCTGCAGCACAGCATCCGAGCCCAGGATGGTCCATACAGATCCATAGCAGGCTCACGTCCTGCAGCACAGCATCCGAGCCCAGATGGTCCATACAGATCCATAGCAGGCTCACGTCTTCTAGCACAGCATCCGAGCCCAGAATGGTCCATACAGATCCATAACAGGCTCACGTCCTGCAGCACAGCATCCGAGCCCAGGATGGTCCATACAGATCCATAATATGCTGTAGCCACGGCCGGACTGGGAACCAAAACCGATGCTAGCAACGAGCTCGGCCAGCCCCCCGTGGGGCTTGGGGGGTGCGGCCGAGCTGTTTGCCAGGGCCGATTTTGTTACGGGGGCCGAATTTGTAGCTATACTGCAAAAACGGCCCTGTAACGAAAACGGCCCTAAGGGACCCAAAATCTGACTCCGCGCTGGCGGCCCACCGAGGAAATGCCCGGTGCCCACTACGGCCAATCCGGCCCTGGCTGTAGCCCCCTGCTGTCGAGCATGATCCATGCATAATTTGTACAGGATGGTCCATACAGATCCATAGAAGGCTCACACCATCCAGCACAGCATCCGTGAATAGAGTGGATCAACAGACCTATATTAGGCTCATGTCCGACAGCATAGCATCTGTGCACAGGATGGTCAATAGCAGGCGGCTCGCAACCTGCAGGAGAGCATCCGAGCCCAGGTTGGTCCATACAGGTTCAAGCTTCCTGCTGCCCATACAGATCCATAGCAGGCTCACGTCCTGCAGCACAGGATGGTCCATACAGATCCATAGCAGGCTCACGTCCTGCAGCACAGGATGGTCCATACAGATCCATAGCAGGCTCACGCCCTGCAGCACAGGATGGTCCATACAGATCCATAGCAGGCTCACGTCCTGCAGCACAGGATGGTCCATACAGATCCATAGCAGGCTCACGTCCCAGTATTGTCCATATAGATCCATCGCAGGCTCACGTCCTCCAGCACAGGATGGTCCATACAGATCCATAGCAGGCTCACGTACTGCAGCACAGGAATGTCCATGCAGATCCATAGCAGGCTCACGTCCTGCAGCACAGGGTGGTCCATACAGATCCATAGCAGGCTCACGTCCTGCAGCACAGGATGGTCCATACAGATCCATAGCAGGCTCACGTCCTGCAGCACAGGATGGTCCATACAGATCCATAGCAGGCTCACGTCCTGCAGCACAGGAATGTCCATGCAGATCCATAGCAGGCTCACGTCCTGCAGCACAGGATGGTCCATACAGATCCATAGCAGGCTCACGTCCTGCAGCACAGGATGGTCCATACAGATCCATAGCAGGCTCACGTCCTGCAGCACAGGATGGTCCATACAGATCCATAGCAGGCTCACGTCCTGCAGCACAGGATGGTCCATACAGATCCATAGCAGGCTCACGTCCTGCAGCACAGGATGGTCCATACAGATCCATAGCAGGCTCACGTCCTCCCGCACAGGATGGTCCATACAGATCCATAGCAGGCTCACGTCCTGCAGCACAGGATGGTCCATACAGATCCATAGCAGGCTCACGTCCTCCCGCACAGGATGGTCCATACAGATCCATAGCAGGCTCACGTCCTGCAGCACAGGATGGTCCATACAGATCCATAGCAGGCTCACGTCCTGCAGCACAGGATGGTCCATACAGATCCATAGCAGGCTCACGTCCTGCAGCACAGGAATGTCCATGCAGATCCATAGCAGGCTCACGTCCTCCCGCACAGGATGGTCCATACAGATCCATAGCAGGCTCACGTCCTGTAGCACAGGATGGTCCATACAGATCCATAGCAGGCTCACATCCTGCAGCACAGGATGGTCCATACAGATCCATAGCAGGCTCACGTCCTGCAGCACAGGATGGTCCATACAGATCCATAGCAGGCTCACGTCCTGCAGCACAGGATGGTCCATACAGATCCATAGCAGGCTCACATCCTGCAGCACAGGATGGTCCATACAGATCCATAGCAGGCTCACGTCCTGCAGCACAGGATGGTCCATACAGATCCATAGCAGGCTCACGTCCTGCAGCACAGGATGGTCCATACAGATCCATAGCAGGCTCACGTCCTGCAGCACAGGATGTCCATACAGATCCATAGCAGGCTCACGTCCTCCCGCACAGGATGGTCCATACAGATCCATAGCAGGCTCACGTCCTGCAGCACAGGATGGTCCATACAGATCCATAGCAGGCTCACGTCCTGCAGCACAGGATGGTCCATACAGATCCATAGCAGGCTCACGTCCTGCAGCACAGGATGGTCCATACAGATCCATAGCAGGCTCACGTCCTGCAGCACAGGATGGTCCATACAGATCCATAGCAGGCTCACGTCCTGCAGCACAGGATGGTCCATACAGATCCATAGCAGGCTCACGTCCTCCCGCACAGGATGGTCCATACAGATCCATAGCAGGCTCACGTCCTGCAGCACAGGATGGTCCATACAGATCCATAGCAGGCTCACGTCCTGCAGCACAGGATGGTCCATACAGATCCATAGCAGGCTCACGTCCTGCAGCACAGGATGTCCATACAGATCCATAGCAGGCTCACGTCCTGCAGCACAGGATGGTCCATACAGATCCATAGCAGGCTCACGTCCTGCAGCACAGGATGGTCCATACAGATCCTTAGCAGGCTCACGTCCTGCAGCACAGAATGGTCCATACAGATCCATAGCAGGCTCACGTCCTGCAGCACAGGATGGTCCATACAGATCCATAGCAGGCTCACGTCCTGCAGCACAGGATGGTCCATACAGATCCATAGCAGGCACACGTCCTGCAGCACAGGATGGTCCATACAGATCCATAGCAGGCTCACGTCCTGCAGCACAGGATGGTCCATACAGATCCATAGCAGGCTCAGGTCCTGCAGCACAGGATGGTCCATACAGATCCATAGCAGGCTCACGTCCTGCAGCACAGGATGTCCATACAGATCCATAGCAGGCTCACGTCCTGCAGCACAGGATGGTCCATACAGATCCATAGCAGGCTCAGGTCCTGCAGCACAGGATGGTCCATACAGATCCATAGCAGGCTCACGTCCTGCAGCACAGGATGGTCCATACAGATCCATAGCAGGCTCACGTCCTGCAGCACAGGATGGTCCATACAGATCCATAGCAGGCTCACGTCCTCCCGCACAGGATGGTCCATACAGATCCATAGCAGGCTCACGTCCTGCAGCACAGGATGGTCCATACAGAATCATAGCAGGCTCACGTCCTCCCGCACAGGATGGTCCATACAGATCCATAGCAGGCTCACGTCCTGCAGCACAGGATGGTCCATACAGATCCATAGCAGGCTCACGTCCTGCAGCACAGGATGGTCCATACAGATCCATAGCAGGCTCACGTCCTGCAGCACAGGATGGTCCATACAGATCCATAGCAGGCTCACGTCCTGCAGCACAGGATGGTCCATACAGATCCATAGCAGGCTCACGTCCTGCAGCACAGGATGGTCCATACAGATCCATAGCAGGCTCACGTCCTCCCGCACAGGATGGTCCATACAGATCCATAGCAGGCTCACGTCCTGCAGCACAGGATGGTCCATACAGATCCATAGCAGGCTCACGTCCTGCAGCACAGGATGGTCCATACAGATCCATAGCAGGCTCACGTCCTGCAGCACAGGATGGTCCATACAGATCCATAGCAGGCTCACGTCCTGCAGCACAGGATGGTCCATACAGATCCATAGCAGGCTCACGTCCTCCCGCACAGGATGGTCCATACAGATCCATAGCAGGCTCACGTCCTGCAGCACAGGATGGTCCATACAGATCCATAGCAGGCTCACGTCCTCCCGCACAGGATGGTCCATACAGATCCATAGCAGGGTCACGTCCTGCAGCACAGGATGGTCCATACAGATCCATAGCAGGCTCACGTCCTGCAGCACAGGATGGTCCATACAGATCCATAGCAGGCTCACGCCCTGCAGCGCAGGATGGTCCATACAGATCCATAGCAGGCTCACGTCCTGCAGCACAGGAATGTCCATGCAGATCCATAGCAGGCTCACGTCCTGCAGCACAGGATGGTCCATACAGATCCATAGCAGGCTCACGTCCTGCAGCACAGGATGGTCCATACAGATCCATAGCAGGCTCACGTCCTCCCGCACAGGATGGTCCATACAGATCCATAGCAGGCTCACGTCCTGCAGCACAGGATGGTCCATACAGATCCATAGCAGGCTCACGTCCTGCAGCACAGGATGGTCCATACATATCCATAGCAGGCTCACGTCCTGCAGCACAGGATGGTCCATACAGATCCATAGCAGGCTCACGTCCTGCAGCACAGGATGGTCCATACAGATCCATAGCAGGCTCACGCCCTGCAGCACAGGATGGTCCATACAGATCCATAGCAGGCTCACGTCCTGCAGAACAGGAATGTCCATGCAGATCCATAGCAGGCTCACGTCCTGCAGCACAGGATGGTCCATACAGATCCATAGCAGGCTCACGTCCTGCAGCACAGGATGGTCCATACAGATCCATAGCAGGCTCACGTCCTCCCGCACAGGATGGTCCATACAGATCCATAGCAGGCTCACGTATGCAGCACAGGATGGTCCATACAGATCCATAGCAGGCTCACGTCCTGCAGCACAGGATGGTCCATACAGATCCATAGCAGGCACACGTCCTGCAGCACAGGATGGCCCATACAGATCCATAGCAGGCTCTAGTCTCTTGCTGTCCGTTGTAATCAATGCCTAATGAATACACTATGGTTCAGGTCGACTAGACCTGGGCGTTGTTCATGGGGCGGAACTCTGCGAAGTGACCAAAAAACTGCAGCGCTATGCGGAGTTCAACAAGCAGGAGAGTGCCCAATGCCGCGCTGCTTGTCCTGATTTTTAGCGCCGGGTGTTTGTCCCTCGCTGTAAAATCAGCTTGAGCAGCATCACGTGCAGCGCAAGAGGGTGCTGCTTCTTTCTGCCACTCACGCAGATGTTCTACTCGAGCAGCAGCTTCCTCAGCGTGAGCGGAAGGTTTCTCAACGCGAGCTGTATCGACCAGCCGCTACCAACCATTTTGAGAAATCTTGCCAGCAGTTGGTCTGGTGTAAGATTTTCCTCACTCATGTTCGCCAACTTAACGTTGACAAGCCGTGGGAGAGGAAAAAATACACTCCATGCCGATACGTGGAGTTTTTCAGAACTCCGAGTTCTACGTAGAGTGGGAAACAATCCACGAGCGGAGCGGAATTTCACTCCCAGGCCTAATACAGACCCACAGAATGCTCTAGCCTCCTGCTGCCCAGTATGATCTATGCCTGATCAATACCATATTGTCTATACAGACCCATAGCAGGCTCTAGCCTCTCGCTGCCCAGTATGATCCATGCCTAATCAGTACAGGCTGGCTTATGCAGCTCCATAGCAGGCTCTAGCCTCTCGCTGCCCAGTGTGATCCATGCCTAATCAGTACAGGCTGGCTTATGCAGCTCCATAGCAGGCTCTAGCCTCTCGCTGCCCAGTGTGATCCATGCCTAATCAGTACAGGCTGGCTTATGCAGCTCCATAGCAGGCTCTAGCCTCTCGCTGCCCAGTGTGATCCATGCCTAATCAGTACAGGCTGGCTTATGCAGCTCCATAGCAGGCTCTAGCCTCTCGCTGCCCAGTGTGATCCATGCCTAATCAGTACAGGCTGGCTTATGCAGCTCCATAGCAGGCTCTAGCCTCTCGCTGCCCAGTGTGATCCATGCCTAATCAGTACAGGCTGGCTTATGCAGCTCCATAGCAGGCTCTAGCCTCTCGCTGCCCAGTGTGATCCATGCCTAATCAGTACAGGCTGGCTTATGCAGCTCCATAGCAGGCTCTAGCCTCTCGCTGCCCAGTGTGATCCATGCCTAATCAGTACAGGCTGGCTTATGCAGCTCCATAGCAGGCTCTAGCCTCTCGCTGCCCAGTATGATCTATGCCTGATCAATACCATATTGTCCATACAGACCCATAGCAGGCTCTAGCCTCTCGCTGCCCAGTATGATCCATGCCTAATCAGTACAGGCTGGCTTATGCAGCTCCATAGCAGGCTCTAGACTCACGCTGTCCCATTTAATTGATGCCTAATTAATACAGGATGGTTCCAACAGACCCATAGCAGGCCCTAGCCTCCTGCTGTCCACTTTAATCAGTGCCTAATCAATACATTGCTTCGACCCAGACCTGCCTCCCACAGATTCTGTGACTGAATACAATTGAATGAGCTGCAGTTAAGCTGATGTAAAATCAATGAGCACCTGTTGGGAGCACTGTCGGTGTCTGCTGAGGCCACTCCATGGTCTCTGATATGCAGGGGGAGCCGGATGCTGAGGGCAGTGTGGTGCATTGTTGATTGATCTTGCACGTGCATGTGAAAGGTATGTTTTTACTCGTTTCGATCTAAGATACTCACTCATGGGAAGGTTTTCTCTTCACTGTCACCGTGAGGTGTTTGGACTCTCAGAAGTGGATGCGAGCAGTCCTGCAATGGCTGTCCTTCGGCGGGCTCTGGTGGCCCTCTGTCCCTCCAGCCCTGGGGTCTCTGGTGGCCCTCTGTCCCCCTCAGCCCTGGGGTCTCTGGTGGCCCTCTGTCCCCCTCAGCCCTGGCGTCTCTGGTGGCCCTCTGTCCCCCCCCCCAGCCCTGGGGTCTCTGGTGGCCCTCTGTCCCCCTCAGCCCTGGGGTCTCTGGTGGCCCTCTGTCCCCCCCCCCAGCCCTGGGGTCTCTGGTGGCCCTCTGTCCCTCCAGCCCTGGGGTCTCTGGTGGCCCTCTGTCCCCCTCAGCCCTGGGGTCTCTGGTGGCCCTCTGTCCCCCTCAGCCCTGGGGTCTCTGGTGGCCCTCTGTCCCTCCAGCCCTGGCGTCTCTGGTGGCCCTCTGTCCCTCCAGCCCTGGGGTCTCTGGTGGCCCTCTGTCCCCCTCAGCCCTGGGGTCTCTGGTGGCCCTCTGTCCCCCTCAGCCCTGGGGTCTCTGGTGGCCCTCTGTCCCCCTCAGCCCTGGGGTCTCTGGTGGCCCTCTGTCCCTCCAGCCCTGGGGGCTCTGGCATTCCCCTCCTCAGGTTCCCTCTCTTGTGTTGGGTGCAGGTGGTCGGAGAGTCACTCGTCGTTATTCGCTCCTGCTCGCCTCAGGCTTCTTCGACAGTGTGGCTTCTCCTTGTGAAGTTGGGGTTTTCCAGGCGCCCAGCAGGGCGAGGAGCCCAGAGAAGCAGCAGGATTGAGCACGCTCTTTGGGGTAACTGATACCGACATACAACACCTGAGAGCTGTAAAATGCTGTGGATGCTGCACGCAGAGTGGCGAAGAGGAGGGAGGGAGCAGGCACCACTGATAGGAGAGAGAGGCTAAGCTGCTAACTGTGCATCAGGCAGTGGGAGGGGGTGTTGGGCACATAGCAGGAAACACTGAACTACCAGGGAAGGGCTTTAAAGAGAGAAAGAGAGCAGTATCTGCAGGGAGAGAGTAGTGCTGGAAAGGATGAGGGGAGAAATGGAATTGATTAGGAGAGAGGTTAGCCTCTACTATGCCTTGTTGATTCTTGTTTAAGTTCAACTCTCACGGCTCTTGCATCTGATCAGTTATCTCTACAAACTCTATCTCGAACCCTTGAATTATTTCTACAATCCAAGGATATTTTGTGATATTCTTCCATCTTTCCACGAAATGTTTCAAACGACTACCTACGCTTCCTTAGAAAAAAAACAAAAGAATTCCCTGTACTCACCTGCCTGACTGCTTTCTCGAGCATCTCCTGGTCTTGATAACCCAACTCTTTGTAGATAAAAGGCTCTTCCAGACTGGAAACCTCTTCCCTATAGTCTTTGTACAAATTTGTATTGGAACTTACGGAATGGATATCCACGGCCAGTAGAAAGTCCCCTTCTACCGGCCCTTCCAAAAACACTAATGTTGGTAAACACTTTCCTCCTGTTATTTTGTGCTTTATCCAAAGCAGTAAATGTTGCCACATACTTACTAAAGCTGTTAATCAAATATCCCCCAAAAAGTAACCCATATAGGTTTAAACTAGCCTCCTTTCCTGTTAAATCCATCAATTTCTGAATTATTTTCATTAATACTTCTTTCCAGTACAGTAATGGAGGCCGGTAGAGGTGTGAAGGGTGGAATCATTGTAGCTACATGCAGAACCAGAGCCACTCATACTGGTAACTTCAGCGCAGAAGATATTAAGGGCCAGATGTACATACCTTTGTGTTTGCGATTACCTAATAGCTTTTTTTCCCAATTTACTATTTGGTAATCACAAACAGCGATGTACTAACGTGTGTATTTACACTGTTTGCAATTCCACAAAATTGTGGCTCCGCACCCTTCCAACAAGTCAAAATCACATATGTTTTAGACAACAATTCTTTATACAATCCTATTCCCAAGTATGAATGTTCACATTCATTTTCCCAAGGTGAAAATCAGTCAGAGGTTTCTTGAAGTTTAAATCTTGATCTTTATTCAATTCTTCTTTTCAAATGAAATAGCCAACGCGTTTTGTCCGTCACGGACTTCTTCAGGGCATATCAGGTTTATATTTTTATAATCCAGGATAAGTGTGCCTGTCGATAATCTATTCAACCCCGGTAGTTTTAACGTATTGTCCATCAATTTTTTGGCAGTATGAAGACAACTATATTTTTTAGTAAGAGCTGCAGAGTGTAACCGCAAAAGTGCGCGTGGCGTCAGGCATGTGGTCATCTGGTTCATAGATAGTACGATGGGTCGAAAATAGAGCTACCTCATTATTATTCGTGAGGTAGGTCGCAATTTGCAAATCATTGGGAAACGCTAAAATTACAGGGATAGTGGCCTGCTGGACCACTATGTCTGTGATTGGTTTTAGACAAAGCAGTGTTTTTTTTTTAATGCAGCTGGTTTTCCTTAAAGGAAAATGGTAATGTGTTTCAAAAAGAAAAATGAAAAGTTTTCTTTAAAATTTTTAAGAATAGGCAGTGGGACCACTACCTGCTCTTAAAAAACATTTTACAACTATTCACAAAGGGGAAGGGGTCCCTTGGGGACACCTTTTCGTTCGCGAATGAGTCACCACCTACTTGAAGTATGTGGTAAATGTGAATGTTTACCAACTGCATTTCGGTCGCAAAACATTCACACATACAACTGAGATTTGCTATTAGGAAGTGACACCCCTAACACGCCCCTTCCTAATACTGAGTCGCAGACACATTTTGCAATTCAATAATAGGTTACCAAATCGCAAAATAGGGCTTTATACATCCAAAAAGGCTTTGATTGTGCCCGTAAACATCCCTACTCTGCAAATCTGCCTCACCTACGTACATCTGGCTTGAAGTGTCCAGAGAACCGAATGTACGTCATGGCTATAAGGACGAACACGCACAAGCTTGTTGTTGAGCACATCAAGGCCTCTAGATGTCCAGCACTCCTTGGCTTGGAGGTTCAAGCAATGTTAAGGTTTCAGACGTTCATCATGGGGGCACATCTGGGACCGAGAGATGTAGCTCCATCATGAGTGAACGGGAATGGGGGGGTTGGCTTTCATTTCTTGGTAATAGCAAGTTAGGCAAAACAAAGCCGTACTTTGCTGGTGCTGGAGGGCACAGCACAGGTAAAGAGTTCTCTCTGATGGGACAGTGTAAGAGACTTACTAGACGACCCCTTGACTCCGATGGGTAACATTTGAGAAGTGGAAGGAATTTTTTATCGTATTTATTTGTAACAAGCCCCCAGGGGAACAGTAGTTAAGGTGGACAAAAGGGAGAGCCTAGAGAGGGCATTGAAAGACTGAGCACAGATTCAAATGTATGTCTTACGGTCAATATTTTTTTTCCTTCTTCGTTTTTCCTTTTGTTCTGTCCCCTCTGAACCTTCCTTGCCTTCTTCACTTATGCCTTTTTTCCCTCACCCTTTTTCCATATTTGTCTTTCCACATTCACTTTTTAGGTCTCGCCTTTTCCCAATCCGCAGGAATGGAAAAGGAGAGAATTCTAGTGATCAAAATACTCGTCAAACTATGGCTTTTTCTGTGCGGTTTTCTTCGAGTTCACGTGAATCACGTGACCAAACAAGCACGCGCATCAGCCTCCCTCCCACCCTCCTAATTGCATTTTTTCACGGCCGCCACCACATCAAAGGGCTTCTCCCAGCGTGCGCTCTGCGGCTTCTCCTCCCCTAATTATTCATGGCTGGCCGGCCGTACTTTCAGTTTCCCGGCTGCTCTTGTTTTTTAATGGGGGGGGGGGGTTTCTTCTTTATCCATCGCCACTCCACCGCGCTCCATGTTGCTCCGCCACTCCCTCAGTGTTGTGCTTGCCCTTGTGTGCTTCACCTCCCATGCATTGCTTTATTCCCTGTGTGCTTCTACCCGTTCCGCGTTGCTCTCTTTCTCCTGTGTGCTTCTGTTCGCACGTGCTCCACGTTGCTCTCTCTCGCCCTGCTTGTCCAGCCGCCATCCTCTATGATCTTTCCCGCACCAGTACTTTCCGTGTTACTTCTGAGCCCAGCTTTCGTTATTTCCCTCCACCGCCTTAAAAAAAAAAGCTTTGCCACTGCTTTATTTTTCTTTATTTATGAGTACAACTTGGATCAGTAAATGGAAAAAAAAGAAAGCTTCACACGCACGCTGTAGGTGCGTTCATGTATTGTGCTTTTACCTACAAAATTACACAGCTGCTGTGACTGCATATTAGCATCTTTATTTTAATGGGGGGTGCCTCTTTATCCATGCTGCACAACATCGCTAAACAAGCATTGGCATAGCCAATAGTTCTCGCCTTTGGGATCTTATAAGTGTTTAGTTATCCAGCACAATATCATTGGTGCAACAACATCAACTGTTGCATGGATAAACACTTATAAGGTACAAGGTTTAGCCATGCAACAGCTGATGTTGCATCAAGGATATTGTGCTACAAAACTAAATACTTATAAGGTCCCAAAAGCGAGACCTATTGGCTATGCCAATGCTTGTTAGTTTATCACCCCTTCAGTAATTTCTTTATCTCTCTCTCCCACCCTCCTTTTTTTTATCCGATCTTTCTTCTTTCGTCCCATCTTTCTTCTTTCGTCCCATCTTTCTTCTTTCGTCCCATCTTTCTTCTTTCGTCCCATCTTTCTTCTTCACCCCATCTTCCTTCCAGCTGTGGTTGACTTTGTGCTCCGCAATGGTGTATTACCGCATGTAGGGTTCTGCCACTCCAGTGTGACACCCTCTTTCTCCTGATGTTAAGTTTGTTATCCTTGAATTTGCTTCTGATGCTGGGAACTTGACACTCTGCTAGTGTCGCAGCAGCAGAAACCTGTCGATAAAACATGGTTGATCACACGTTCTCGGTCTGCATTTCAAGACACAAGGAAATCTTTTGGATATGGAATCTAAAGGTCGCCACATTTGATTGTTGAAGATTGCGGAGCCGGTCACTGGAGCTTACACTCAAAAGCCCATCATTAGGGCTTCTGCTAAACCAGAAAAAGAGTCACAAGTTTTAGCTTTGTAAACCTGGTGTTCTTGGCGCAGAAGCAGGTATAAAACACGAGCCCTCCAACCTGTTCCCCCTTCGCTCTCTATTTACTGACTGCATGTATTTCTTGGTCCCCGTTCTGTCTTCCGCGGCTGCATGTATTCTTTTGTCTCATATGTCCTGGCGGGAAGGTGTCCTTTCAATATTTCTGGACCAAAGCCCGTGGTACAAATGGGGACCTGATGAGACCTTGAGAATTACTAAAACATGAGTCCAGAAGTATGGCTCTAGGAAACAGAAGTGCTTTGGTCTTGTTCCCCCTGGTCTCCCGTTGTATCCTGGCTTGTCTCTGTTGCTTCTCCAGCCTTGTATGTGTAATTAGACCTGAGGCACTTTGCACATCTGCACGTTGAACTAAATGCATGGTACCCGTTTCTTCTGCGGAATCCACCTTACTCCAGCAGCCACCTTACTCCACCAAGCTCAGCCAATTCAGTGAGGACTATGCTTGCTATTTTTTAGTGAATTTTGCTACATTTGTTGATTATGCATCTGGGTAGTGGCCAAAACGTATCTAGTTCAGATGTCCGGAATGTCAAATTTGTCCTCGCTAAATTTTGGATTTCATGAAAGTTTTTTTATTATTAATTCATTATGCATTTTAGCCTTTACACACATGGTTTAAAAATGATCTTCTTTTGCTGTGGTCTATTTCCAAGATATAATATGCTGTCCAGGTTTGCAGAGTTTTTTTCAAGGATTCCTTGCCTAAAGGGAAAGGTGAATGGATGAATCTGTATCTGTTCTATCGATGGTATGGATTGGCCAATCTACTGTTAAATGTACGACAAGAATAAGTGTTTAAATCAAGCATTGGATTGATAAATGGTTGGAATTTATGCTCGGTCATGCCTTTCTCTTGGCTTGGGCATGGGGGCAGGGAGGAATAGATTCATCAGTAATTAGCAGGATGGACCAATCCACCTTTAGATGGGAGGGTAGGTTGGAATGAATCGGTCCACTGATCAGTGAGAAGTAGGTTTAAATGGATCAAGCCATCATGAGGTGGTTGTAGGGGAGAGATGGTTGGATTAGTGTCTAGTTGAATGGAGGGCTCGGATGAATTGATAGATCCATCATTAGATGGTGGGTAGGTAGGAACAGACCAATTCTTTGCTAATAGAGGGAAGGGATAAACAGATCAATACATAGATGTACGAAGATTAGGCATAAATGGATAAATCCGTTTTTATATGGCTAGAGAGTAGATTTGAATTGATAATGCCATCATGAGAAGGTGAGATTAATGATTCTGTCGTTAAAAGGGAGTTATGATTGATTGATTAAATTCATCGTTCAATGGTAGGGAAGGGGTGACTGCCAATCCATAGATTGACGATGACTAGCCATGAATGTATCAAGTCATTATTAGCTGTCTCGTTTAACTTTATCTTTTGCGGTGTAAGTTTCCACCTGTTCTCACGCGTTGTCATCTTTTTGTGTTTTGCAGAATACGACAAACAGGGATTTCTTCTACAGCTCGACGGCAAGTTGTAAGTTGGAAGCAATGGGAATTATTCCATTCCGTTTTGTGATTTAACTTTTTTATATATTTGCTTTGAAATCTACTGCTACGCAAATATAGTTTATGACGTGTCCTTATTGATGCCTACATTTTGCAGGCACGAGACCTGTGTATTCTGCTGATTTTCCTTCCTACAGCATCAAGGAAGACCCTGGCTTGTCTTGTAGATATGCCTCCAGCAGTTTGTCTGAAGGCAGTTCATGGAGGTGGTAGGTTGGTTCAGTCATTGGTGATTGATTGGTGACAGGGCCTTCTGTTGCGTGACTTGTGAATATGCATAAATCTTTCATCTTAAGTTTTACGTGATTTTTCTTTTATGCTTGGTTCTGTTTTTAGTAACCCCAAAAAATTACTGGGGAAATCACTTCTCTGTAAAGGACTCAGCCACCCTAAAGCCTTGTCTGCACTATCCAGGACTACTAAATTCATAAATAAACAAGCATTTGCAATGCAATAATTCTCACAATAGCGAGATTTTGAGCTATTGGCATTGTAAATTACAATGCCTGTTTTAGTGTTTAAAAAACCTGCAATAATAAAAGGCATTGTCATTTACAGTAGCAATAGGTCAAAGTTTCTGAAATAGGGGACCTATTGGATTGCAAATGATTGTTGTTTACAAGCACCCCATGCAACGCTTTCACGTTCATAGAGGCCACGGCCTTTTCTTTAGATGAGCGGTGTCTAAAGAAAAGTCAGTGGCTGCTATTAAAGTGAAGGCACAGCATGGGGTGCTTTTATCAAAAAAAGCATTTATTTGTCAAGCTGACAAACAAATGGCTTTATTTATAAGCGTGCCCCCACGAAAGTGGGCATGACGTGCTGAATGTTTCAGGAAAGCATGTAGTGCCTGCAGTAGGAGAAACCATTAAAGAAAATAGTGCTTATAGAGTAAATAAGACGACCCATGTGACAAAACCAAAGTAAAAGGGCCAGTACTCTTGGGAGGTTACAAATGAAGACAAGGCGGTACTAAGGAGGAACTAACAAGCCTATTCATGAATCAGAAGCCAGCATTTACGAAGGGCATTGACACAAGCCAATGAGAAATGAGGGCGGAGAGAGGGCGGGGCGTCAAATCCATACTCCAATACAGCATTCCTCACAGCGCACACGCTGCTCAGGCAAGACCTAATAAAAGGAACTCCGTACTCCTGAGCCTGTTTCTAAGAAGCATTATCCCATAACTACCTGGTGATGAACTGCACCTCTGGTGAGCTGAATTTGCACCTGAAAATGTAAATATTGTACCGATAGCCACTCCCTCAACACAAGACATTTCTCGTAATATGATTTCCGGTACAGATCTGTCAACACCTTAATTCTTTTAGGCTATCTTGAACCTGTGTTTATCCTTTAGAAGACCTGCGCTTCTCAAGTGAATACAATACCCCAGTTGTCACCTCTATTACTGGATACGTTACTCTGCGCATGCCCTTCTTAGCTGCACACACTACTCCAGCCGTGGCATCCAGAACTGGATACCTTACTCCGTGTGTGCCCTTAGCTGCACACACTACTCCAGCCGTGGCATCCAGAACTGGATACCTTACTCCGTGTGTGCCCTTAGCTGCACACACTACTCCAGGCGTGGCCTCCAAAACTGGATACCTTACTCGTGTGTGTGCTCTTCTTAGCTACACACACTACTCCAGGTATCGCCTCCATGGCTGGATATGTTACTTTGTGTGTGCCCTTCTTAGCTACACACTGCTCCAGGTATCGCCTCCATGGCTGGATATGTTACTTTGTGTGTGCCTGTCTTAGCTACACACTGCTCCAGGTATCGCCTCCATGGCTGGATATGTTACTTTGTGTGTGCCTTTCTAAGCTGCACACACTACTTCAGGCGCGGCCTCCAGACTGGATACGTTACTTTGTTTGTGCCCTTCCTAGCTGCACACACTACTCCAGGCGTGGCCTCCAGAACTTGATACGCTACTTTATGCGTGCCCTTCTTAGCTGTACACACTACTCCAGGCGTGGCCTCCAGAACTGGATACGTTACTCCGCGTGTGCCCTTCTTAGCTGCTCACACTACTCCTGGTGTGGCCTCCGTAACTGGATACGTTACTCCGCGCTTGCTCTTCTTAGCTGCACACACTACTCCAGGTGTGGCCTCCATAAGTGGATACGTTCCTCTGTGCGTGCCCTTCTTAGCTGCTCACACTACTGCAGGAGTGGCCTCCAGAACTGGCTACATTACTTTGTGTGTGCCCTTCTTAGCTGCACACACCACTCCAGGCGTGGCCTCCAGAACTGGATATGTTACTCTGCGCGTGCCCTTAGCTGCTCACACTACTGCAGGAGTGGCCTCCAAAACTGGCTACATTACTTTGTGTGTGCCCTTCTTAGCTGCACACACTACTCCAGGCGTGGCCTCTAGAACTGGATACGTTACTCCGCGGGTCTTCTTCTTAGCTGCACACACTACTCCAGGTGTGGCCTCCATAAGTGGATACGTTACTCTGCGCGTGCTCTTCTTAGCTGCACACACTACTCCAGGCGTGGCCTCCAGAACTGGATACGTTACTCCACTCCACGCGTGCTCTTCTTAGCTGCACACACTAATCCAGGCGTGGCCTCCAGAACTGGATACGTTACTCCGCACGTGCCCTTCTTAGCTGCTTCCACTACTCCAGGCGTGGCCTCCGGAGCTGGATACACTGCTCAAGGTGTGAACTCCTGCACTGGAGGCGACGCTCCAGGTGTGGCATCTAAACCATGGCCACTGGCTTGACATCCAAGTGTGCTGCCCACAGCTGGGCACGAGGCTCCGATTGTGGCCTTCGGTACTGAACTCAAATGCCAGGTGCTTGATCGATGGATCTGATACTCAAGGCGTGGCCTCCATACCTGGATATGTTGTTTCCTGTGTGCCCCCATAATTGGGCGCAACGCCCAGGGTGTGGTCTTGAGACATGGATAACCTGCCCAAGATTTGACCTCTAGAATTGGACAAACAAATCATGGTGTGCCATCTGGAGCTTCAGACAGTACTTGAGACATAGCCTCAAAATCTGTATGTAATATTCCACATACCATCAAGGCCAGACACAGTACTCATGGTAAGGACTCGATATGTCCACACTGGTAAGACCCCCCTTCTGACGGAAGCACTTCCTGGTACCTTTCTTATACCCTTCTAGTGACTTTGACATTGTGTGTAAATGTTGGGGTCTCTGGAGAGGATGCTTCCCCCTCTTGTTCTCTGCCAGGGTTCCTCTCCTCAGACCCTGACCGGTGACCCAGGACTCTCCTACAGCTGAGCCTCTTGTTTGCCAGATGCGGGTCTTTTTTCTTCTGAGTGATCCAGGGCTTCTGTCGCCCCATATCGGCCCCTTCTGGACTCCCAGGTTGAGGGCTGGGTGAGATGGACAGCATATAACTCCAAACATGTCTGTAACCGGGCTAGCCGTGTACTTGAGTTTCGTTTTTTCAACTCTTTATTTGATTAATAAGTGACTGTCCTGGAAATCTGGAATGGATCCGCCCTTCTGAACCGATGATGGACGTCCTTGGTCTCAAAGTCCTAGGGGTCGGATTGTGGCATTTCTGCAAAGTGTTTGATCAACGGAGTTTAGCATTGAATTAGGCAAGGAGCGGTTCAGAATCGTCTATGACGGGTTAATGATTTTTTTCGAGGGTATAGGGGGGGGGGGAGGGGGTGCTCCAATTGGCAAGCCAAACCTCTTAAACACTGCTCCATTTAAGAGTTTCCCTCAGCTTGGAGGCTTTCCGAGTGAATTGACACGGAATATCACTAACTGCAATATTGGGATGGATTATTCTACCTGCAGATTCCTCACCTTTGGAATATCTCCGGGCACCAGCCTACACCTTGGGTTTTGCACAGCACACATTCAGAGTCGTCAGAGTGGCCAGGTCGGCATCACCTTAATGCAGGACGGTGTTAGGGAAGACCCCAAAATGCTGGCTGTGGGTGCGTTACTTCCCCCCCGCCCCCCCACCCCCAAAAAGTGTTCAGTAATAAATAGTTGGGTACAGGTGTTTTCAGTCGGGTATGGGGAGGTGTCTGTTGGATTTCACGCTGGATTTTTACAGGCCCGCACTGACAAAAACGCACACAAACGCACGTGGTTAGTGTGAAAACTATTGTATGTTCAGTGCTCCTTAAATTCCACTCTGCCTCTTAAGCCCCCTTGTGTGCTCCTTCTCATATTGTATTTTAACAAAATATGCCAGCGTGATTGTTGGGAAATCTGAAGCTCACACCCCTCTCCCCCCAATTTACTGACTAATCCTCGCCCCTTTATGTGTGTATATGGTATTTGCATAGTAGGAACCTTCAGAGTGCCTTACGTGGTCAAAGACATGCATAAGGTCAACGAGTCATAGGAGTGGCAGCCGGGCATGGACGGCCCTTGCATTGACAGAGAATGTTGACTACACCGGCCCCGGCCCACCGACCTCCGATCAAGGACGCGAACCCCGTTACTCGACAAGGGTCACGCCACCCTCCATCGTCCTGCACTCTGGCAGTGAACCTGTGTTTCAACTCTGTGGGCGGCATCACCCCCCGCCCCCGACCTCTGATGCCCCTACCTTCTGCTCCCGACCTCTGATGCCCTCCCCTGATGCTGCCTTACAAGCCGTGACCTTGCTGAGTGAGGTTACGTCATCAAAGGCTCTCTGCCCCAGTGCAGGTTTGTATACCCTATAAAGAGCGGGGTGGCCGGCGCTGCTCGCTTGTCTGCGTCTGGTGCGCATTAGAGACAGCTTTATAGGCACTGGCGTGGCAAGGCCGCAGGGACTGGTGATGCTGGAGCGCCTAGCAATGGACACGTCAGAAGAGCGCTTTATTAGGAGACCAGCACAAGAAATGCAAGGCTCGACCCTTGAATGATGAGATGGAGCTGTGCCCTTGCTGGCGGACTGAGTGGGAAGGGACTTGTTAAAGATGGGAACTCTGCTGTTTGGGGGGACAGGTTTGCATTAGTGCAGTGAATAAACAAGTTGGTAGCAGGGGGAGACCTTCTTTTGATACATTAGAGCTTAGACCTTCAGGCTGTACGCGGATTTCTGTGAGTGTTTGCAGTTGAGTGAACAGGTTGCTAACAAGGGGGTTCGACTCTTCGTCAGACGCGGTCGCTCCCACGCTCCCTGGCTCCTGACTCCGGGTGGTATCGTTATTCAATTATTCGTCAGCCTTTTAAATTGTGCATTTGTAAGACGGCACTGCGCTCATAGCGCTGCTGGTGGTATCGTTATTCAATTAATCGTCAGCCTTTTAAATTGTGCATTTGCAAGACGGCACTGCGCTCATAGCGCTGCTGGTGGTATCGTTATTCAATTAATCGTCAGCCTTTTAAATTGTGCATTTGCAAGACGGCACTGCGCTCATAGCGCTGCTGGTGGTATCGTTATTCAATTATTCGTCAGCCTTTTAAATTGTGCATTTGTAAGACGGCACTGCGCTCATAGCGCTGCTGGTGGTATCGTTATTCAATTATTCGTCAGCCTTTTAAATTGTGCATTTGCAAGACGGCACTGCGCTCATAGCGCTGCTGGTCATTTAAATATCTGCATTGGTGTGCCATTCATACAGCGCGACGAAAGCGGCACTGCGCCCTATCTCTGCCCACTAGCGCCGCCTGTGTAAAGCGCTCTGATCATATTCTCGGTGGCCCCTGCCTCACTCGACTTTCCACCGCCTCCATTTTAATTTATTTGTTGTTGTGTCCCAGAGCCCTTCCTCCCCGACCCGTTCCCGCCTCCCTGCTGCCCCTCCCACGCTCCACCCCCTCCACTCTCCATTTAGGACAGATGTCCCAACGCGCTGCGTCCACGCGCTGCGGCTGCGCCGAAGGTGCGCCAAAGGTAAGCCCGTCTGCGCCCGTCCGCGCCTGGACCACGCCCAGTGCCCGTCCGATGACCTTAAAAAATCCAAGAAGACATGCCGCACCCTGGAGAAGAATTGGAGAAAAGAACCAACCTCAGACAACATGACCTCCCTCAAGACAGCCACCCGCAAACACAACCAACTGATTCGATCCGCCAAGAAATCAGCATTTAAGGACCGTCTCGACAACAATTCTCATAACAGCAAGGAACTCTTCAATATCGTCAAAGAATTCACCAACCCTCCCGCAGCATCCAACGACATCACTAACTCCCAAGACCTCTGCGATGCGTTAACCTCCTTCTTCTACAACAAAATTGCCGACATCCACAACAGCTTCAAGAATACTCCCAATGAACAACTCACCCCACCCCCTTCAGATCCCACCCTTCCAACTAACTACCTTAACTCCTGGAACCCAGTCACCATTGAAGACACCATTCGCCTCATGAACTCAATCCACTCTGGCTCACCTTCTGACCCCTGTCCCCACTACATCTTCAACAAAGCTGACTCCATCATCGCCCCCCAACTCCGCGACGTCATCAACTGCTCCTTCAACTCCGCCACCTTTCCAGAAATATGGAAACACGCCGAACTCAGCGCCCTTCTGAAAAAACCAACAGCAAACCCCTCAGAACTGAAAAACTACCGACCCATTTCCCTCCTCCCTTTCCCGGCCAAAGTCATCGAGAAAGCCGTCAATAGCCAACTCGCAGCCTTCCTTGAATCCAACAACTCCCTGGATCCCTCACAGAACGGCTTTCGAGCCAAACACAGCACCGAAACCGCCCTCATTGCGGCGACCGACGACATCCGAGCACTCCTGGACAACGGTGAAACAGTGGCCCTCATTCTACTCGACCTCTCCGCCGCCTTCGACACTGTCTGTCATAACACCCTCATACAACGCCTCAACAACATCGGCATTCAAGGTAAAGCCTTGGACTGGATCATCTCGTTCCTAGCCGGGAGAACCCAGAGAGTCCGACTCCCCCCTTTCTACTCAGAGCCCACCGAAGTCATCTGCGGCGTACCTCAAGGCTCCTCACTCAGTCCCACCCTCTTCAACGTCTACATGAGTCCCCTCGCCTCCATCGCACGTCAACACAACCTCAACATCATCTCCTACGCCGACGACACCCAGCTAATCCTCTCACTCACCAAAGACCCCAACACCGCCAAAAACAACCTTCACGAAGGTATGAAAGAAGTAGCCGAATGGATGAAACAGAGCCGCTTAAAACTCAACTCAGACAAAACGGAGGTGCTCATCCTAGGATCCTCCCCCTCAGCTTGGGACGACTCCTGGTGGCCTTCCGCTCTGGGATCAGCGCCCACACCCACAGACCATGCACGTAACCTTGGCTTCATTCTAGACTCCTCTCTCACAATGTCCAGACAAGTCAACGCCGTATCGTCCTCCTGCTTCAACGTCCTTCGCATTCTCAAAAAGATCTTCCGCTGGATCCCCCTCGAAACAAGAAAAACTGTCACCCATGCACTGGTCACGAGTCGACTGGACTATGGCAACACACTCTACGCCGGAATTACAACAAAATTGCAGAAAAAGCTCCAGCGCATCCAAAACGCATCAGCGAGACTCATATTAGACATCCCGCGCCAAGAGCACATCACCGGTTACTTAAAAAACCTCCACTGGCTTCCCGTCAACAAAAGAATTACTTTCCGCCTTCTTACCCACGCACACAAGGCCCTTTATAATCTAGGACCCAAATGCCTCAACACCCGACTGTCCTTCTACTATCCCACCCGCCAACTAAGATCATCCAATCAAGCCCTCGCCGCAGTCCCGCGCATCCGAAAAACCACCATGGGTGGCAGATCCTTCTCCTTCCTGGCTGCCAAGACCTGGAACTCACTCCCCACCCACCTCCGCCTTACTCAGAATCACATCTCCTTCAGAAAAGAACTGAAAACATGGCTATTCGACAAACAATGAACCCCTCCCTCTAGCGCCTTGAGACCCTCTGGGTGAGTAGTGCGCTTTATAAATGCCTGAACTTGAACTTGAACTTTTATTGTTTTAGGCCTTCTTCAGGATCTACGCTGAATGGTGTAATGAATGCAGTGTTTACACTCGAAAAATCAGGCTGATATACACGAGGTTCGACCCTCTGTTGTTGTTCGGTGCCTTATTCAGTGTGGCTCGTGATTGTTGCAGATATGGCAGTGTTAGCGATTGAGTAAACATTCTGTAAGCCCAGCCTAGGTTGGGCCTGGTGTTATTGATTTGAGCCTTTCTTTTCGATGTAACACTATTATTCCATTTATTTCAGTGTTTAATTTCTTCATTGAACATGTTTTGGCATGTTAAAGTCCTCTATTCTCCTTCAGAATCTTTTTGAGGATGTTCCATGGTTGTTACACACATAGCCTCCATAACCAGATACGTTACTCCGCGCATGCCCTTCTTAGCTGCACACAATACTCCATGTTTGGCCACCATAACTGGATACTTTACTCCGCGCGTGCTCTTTTTAGCTACACACAATACTCTGCGTTTGGCCTCCGTAACTGGATACTTTACTCCGCGCGTGCTCTTTTTAGCTACACACAATACTCTGCGTTTGGCCTCCGTAACTGGATACTTTACTCCGCGCGTGCTCTTTTTAGCTACACATAATACTCTGCGTTTGGCCTCCGTAACAGGATACTTTACTCCGCGCGTGCTCTTTTTAGCTACACACAATACTCTGCGTTTGGCCTCCGTAACTGGATACTTTACTCCGCACGTGCTCTTCTTAGCTACACACAATACTCTGCGTTTGGCCTCCATAACTGGATACGTTACTCCGCGCGTGCCCTTCTTAGCTGCACACAATACTCCGGGTTTGGCCTCCATAACTGGATACAGTGTTCCAGTTGTGGCCTCTATAACCGCCCACAATACTCCAGGTGTGCCATGGCACTGTTTATACTTCACTTAGCACACTGTTACCTAGGCTTAGGTTACCGAGCATGCTGTTCTTCTAGGCCTTTCTGTCGTACATATCTCCATTATTTCTGTTGTGGGCCCCTTGTGGTGTGTGGTGAGCAGAGGGCCCGGCGTGGTGAGCAGAGGCCCGGCGTGCTGCCTGGTGAGCAGAGGCCCGGCGTGCTGCCTGGTGAGCAGAGTCCCTGCGCGCTGCCTGGTGAGCAGAGGCCCTGCGCGCTGCCTGGGGAGCAGAGGCCCTGCGTGCTGCCTGGTGAGCAGAGGCACTGCGTGCTGCCTGGTGAGCAGAGGCCCTGCGCACTGCCTGGGGAGCAGAGGCCCTGCGCGCTGCCTGGGGAGCAGAGGCCCTGCGCGCTGCCTGGGGAGCAGAGGCCCTGCGCGCTGCCTGGGGAGCAGAGGCCCTGCGTGCTGCCTGGTGAGCAGAGGCCCTGCGCGCTGCCTGGGGAGCAGAGGCCCTGCGCGCTGCCTGGGGAGAAGAGGCCCTGCGCGCTGCCTGGGGAGCAGAGGCCCTGCGCGCTGCCTGGGAGCAGAGGCCCTGCGCGCTGCCTGGGGAGCAGAGGGCCTGCGCGCTGCCTGGGGAGCAGAGGGCCTGTGTGCTGCCTGGTGAGCAGAGGCCCTGCGTGCGGCCTGGGGAGCAGAGGCCCTGCGTGCGGCCTGGGGAGCAGCGGGCCTGCGTGCTGCGTAGTTGGCCTGCATGATGAGCAGAGGTGCTGCATAGTGCGTAGAGGGCCGGCGTGCTGTGTAGTGGGACTGCGTGGTGCCCAGAGGGCATGTTTGGTGAGCAGAGGTCCCAGCGTGTTGCGTAGTGCGCAGAGTGCCTGCATGTTGAGCAGCGGGCCTGTGTGTTGCTTTTTGAACAGAGGGCCTGCGTGGTGAGCAGGGGGCCAGTGTGAGGAGTGGTGAGCAGAGGGCCTGTGCGGTGAACCGAGGGCCCAGTCGCTGAGTGGTGAGCAGAGGGCCCGTGTGGTGAGCAGCGGGCCCGTGTGGTGAGCAGCGGGCCTGGCGTGCTGCGTGGTGAGCAGAGTGCCTGAGTGGTGCATAGAGGGCCTGTGCGTGTGAGGTGAGCCGAGGGTCCATGTGGTGAGCTGAGGGCCCGTGCGGTGCTCAGCGGGCCTGGCGTGCTGCGTGGTGAGCAGAGGGTCTGTGTGGTGAGCTGAGGGCCCGGTTGCTGAGTGGTGAGCAGAGGGCCTGTGCCGTGAACCGAGGGCCCAGTCGTTGAGTGCTGAGCAAGAGGGCCCGTGTGGTGAGCAGCGGGCCCGCGTGCTGCGTGGTGAGCAGAGGGCCCGCGTGCTGCGTGGTGAGCAGAGGGCCTGAGTGGTGCGTAGAGAGGGCCTGTGCGTGTGTGGTGAGCCGAGGGCCCGGTCGCCGAGTGGCAGAGGGCTTGTGTGGTGAGCTGAGGGCCCGTGGGGTGATCAGCAGGCCTGGCGTGCTCTGTGGTGAGCAAAGGTGCCCCCCACATAGAGAGGTCTGCAGAGGGTACTTACCTGCGTTGTGTGGTGTGTAATGTCAGATGTGACTTCTTTGTGTGTGTAGGTCCTTGAGTATGGTAGTTCAACTGAAATCCATCTGCTGACACCTGGTGTCATCGACTCTGAGGGCCCACCGTCCCGTCCTGACCCCAGCAGACTGTGGGGTAGTGAACCAGCTGCCCTCTCTGGTTCCACACTCTGCTGTCATCGGGGTCTTCGGTGACAGGAGATGAGCCCTGCTCTGCCCTGCAACAATGACCCACACAGGAGCCTTTCTGCCGGTGCTGCACTGCCCCCCGTTGCCAGAGCCTGCCCCGTCTGGAGGGTTTATAGTGGAGTGTGCTGTCTGCTGAGGTGAAACGCTTCAGATCTCACTGTGGAACCGTAGCTGGGATCTTTTTCTGTCAAACTCTTTATGGCCAGGTACTGCCGAGTCCCCATCCCCCAACAGACAGCCCCCTTTTACCTCATCATTTGTGCCTCTAGGGCAAACACAGATCCTCCTCCATTTTCCCTCAAGGCATCAAAGGAGACAACACACCATGGCTTGGGTTAAGGGTTGTAAAACCCGACTGTATTTTTTCATAACAATCACAACATTCCTTTTTCATATTTACACCATTTACAAAATACAGAGAAAGTCCGGCCCATTACATTGATATGTACAGGATGTCATTTGGCTATCCTTAACATGTTTCTAATACATACCATTCCTGTCATAAGCTAAGTGATCAGCAACATTATCTTCCTGCGTATCCCTGTTGAGCCTACGGCAAGGTCAATGACTGGTCCAAGATCATGCGAGGTCCCACCCTCCTACCGGAGTGATCTTGCGCAGGAGGCCCACTTTGCCAGAAGGTTATCTCACCGGGCACCCCCTATGCCCTCAACATTATCTCCATAAGGGGCTGTGCTGTTATGCCCAGTTTTCTTGAGCCATTGCACGTGTGTGGGGATTGGTTGAAAAGCCTACCAGTAGCGGAACTTCCCCTACCCCCGCACCCTTCCAGCCTACCGGCTGTAACTGCCCCTGGAGTTCCATGAGAGACCATCTGTCCCCCCCTCAGGTGTCCTCATTTGACAATAAGGACTGTAAAAGATGCCCACCAATCACGACCTTACAGCTTGACCAAGGATACTCCATAACTTAACATAAAATACGACAAAGACATCGTCCTAAAAGGAAATTCAGTTAGTGCACTACAAACTGCAATATTGACTACATACATAAAAACTTTATTGAAACTACAAAAAGGCAATTTTCACACATCAAAAAACATCTGCCTCAGGGGTTGGTGGTGTCCCTGCTTGGCTGTGGAGCAGCGATGTGAAAGGCCAATCCGCCGCTCCACAGCCCCCTTTTAAGCCCTAATGGCAGGGAAGCCGGTTGAAACCGGCTTCCCAGACGATTTACCCAAACTGACCCGGAAGCTCTTGTTTGCGCTTCCAAGTCACCACCTTCTGCTCCAATCACAGGAAGGCGAGGGCGGTGGCTGCACGTGTCACTTCCTGTGCACGGCCTGCCATGCCCCTCGCCCACACACGGGAGACCGTCACGACCGCCATAATCTGCGGTGTGCCCGAGTCTGTGTCCTGCCTATGCATTCTGTTTGGACAGTCTTCTGGGCCAGGGTACAGCCCGTGGTTGAAGTGGGCGGGTCTGAGGGGAATTACATGCCCCTGATTTTTTTTTTGAATTACAAAGAACTTTATGTAATTTTTTAATAAAAGGAATAACAGTACGACTTGTACATAGTGAAGAGCGGAGAAGTAGTATACATGTATGAGTTTGGTTGGAGGATGCTAAGCTGTGGGAGTCGGATAACAAATCAAGTCGGATCACATCAATTAAGGACTATTAAGAAAATAATTGTAATACATTCATTAACAGAAGACAAAAGAAATGGTAAATGATCTGGAACTGTGCTCATGAATACTCATATGACGCTATCGACCTAAGAACCGGAACGAAATGCCAATACAGCTCCTTTTAGCACACAGTGACACGGTTACAGATATAATACTACAAACATCATTTGTAAAACATACTGTGAATATTGTGACCTGGTAGCACTGCTAATAAAGCTCTTTTAGCGTACATAGTGAGGCAATTCCAGATATGATTTATTAGACATATAATGTGCAGACCACATGATCTATACAGAGGGTTTATGGGGTTTGGGGGTAGCCAAATAGTTAGCAAGAGTCTTGTAGGAGAGTAGGGTCTGCAATCCTATGGTCACCCCAGATTTTTGCTTTTTGCTTCACTGGTTTACGACTTTCCCTGGCTGTGGGCCTGCTATTCAGACCCACAGCCCAGCTGTTCTCTCTCTAAATTGACATCCATGTACTTTAGGTGCATTTACCAATTGGTACTGGGCCACCTTATCAGTCCCTGTACATTGTACCTTAGGTACCCAGGGCATAGGTGTACCCAGGGCTTACCAGGGGCTGAAGCATGTATTATGCCACCCCTGGCTGGCCATCTAAATAGACACAACTGGCTGCTAAGACAGCTGGGGCAAGGTGGTGTAATCACCCTTTGCTGTAGATATAGTATACCTATATCTAACCCTAAAATGGACATATATACTCCTATCAGTCACTCCTATGGCAGGCCTTATCAATCCTGAAGGCAGAGTGCTTGGAATTATGTGAGATGGTGCTCTGGCATGAGCTGAGCCCGTCTGCAGCTTGCGGAACCAAGTCCTAATAGCTGTTCCATGATAACGCTATACCATATACTCTTAAGTGCATTATCATCCTCGCGGTTGAATGCTAACTTTGGTATAGCATTATCAAAACATGTCGAGTAAGGTGTCATACGAATTGGAATACTACCCCCTTGCCAATTCTGGCAACGGGGGTAGCATTCCACCCTTCCAGAGGGACACGACATGTATGTAACTGTGAACCCCGGTTAAAGTTAACTCGGCATCACAAAATGGATGCTGCCACCACAGACACAAGTCTGACCTCCTGCTGCTGGGAGTCCTTCCAGCGAGGGAGGCTTGGACAAAGGGTTTCCTGCCTTGGGAGGTGCTAGCACCACCCCAGACAGGATTTTGTATATTGGGTAGGACAGGCCTAAAAGGAATGAGACATGCCCGGGGCACACAAGGTGCCCTGTGCATACACCGGTTCAAACCAGTTGCTGGGGCATCCCTGCCCAGCTCTGGCGCGAAGACCGGACAAAGGATAGGGGGTGTAACCACCCCCCTTCCTGGTCCCACCCATGGGAGGGACGTAGTCAGTAGTGCAGCCCCCTTTAGGAGAATAAAGGTAGGAGCTGGTCCCATTCCAAATTAGATTATCCTGAACAACTTTACAAGAAGAAACTCTGGACTTCGACGTTCTGCTCCACAGAAGACTGAAGAATCTCCCTTGTGGGCAAGGAGTGTCCACCCTGCAACTGCAGGCACCATCAAGCGTCCAGCGGCTTCACTTTGTCGTCTTCCCTCGAGGATCCAGACTTCAGAGCCCGACGAGACCCGGATTCCCAGACCTCTCAGACCTCAACTCACATCTGCAGCACAGCTGAGATCCGTGGGTGCGACGAGACACGTGGGACCGGCCATCTTGAAAGAACCTGCACTTCGCTTTCAGCACGACTCCCGAGGTAAACCTGACCAAGTGCTTTGGGGGTTGAGAAGCCCCAGCCCCAAGCAGCTCCTGCACCGAAGATCAGCCCTCCAGCTTCCACGAGATCTGCGTGGGGCCCTTCTGCTTGTTTGCTGCTCTACGCGTTTTCTGGTCACTTGCCGGCTGGCTAGTGACCTCCTAAACGACGATCCTTGAAATCTTCACTGCTGGTCTGGTTGCTCCGGACTGGCCCTTGCTCCCTTCCAAAAGAGGAGCACCCCGGACTCTCCTAGTCCGCACCAGACGCTTTTTCCACTCACCGTGTGGGTTGCCTTTGCCAAGGCCTGTTGACGCCGAATCCGGAACCGACACCGCCGACAGCGAGAGCCTGCGTGGGACAGCCCGTGCCTCCATCCTGGTCGTCGAAGACACCTCCTGGTCCACGTGGCTGCAGAGTCAAGCGTCCACTCTTCACCTGATCGCGACGACAACACCTGGTTCCTTCCTGGTTCCACTCCAGTCACTGGCTAGTGACTTTGAACATTGTCCCCTCTGCTTTCAGGTCCTCTTCTTCCCCGATCCACCCTTGGATCGCACCGGACATCTTCCTCCTGGTCGCCTGCAGCATCTTTTCTTCCAGGCTCCATAGACTTCAACGCAGAAACCCGACACGACTTCGCACCCATGCACCCGCAGCCCGTGGGTGAGGTAACGAGAGCATTTCAGTGCTCAAAGGTAGATTGACTCTCCTAGTGTCCAGATTCACAGTCGTTTTAGTCCTAACTAGTCAGGATTGTCCGTACTCACCTTTTTCTTGAACTGTACTGTCCATAGACGTTGTTACGCATCCCGCGTGCGAGTTCACACTCTGCACCCGCGTCCCGTGGGCCTCCTATTACTTACCTAAAGTTAGGATAGCGTAGTCCCAGCGATCCTACAGCCTCTGGACAGCTCCATTCCTTCTATCGATTTCCTTATACCATTTACTTAGTATATGGTTTGTCGTGCCCCTAGGGCACCATTGTAATTTTGTGCAACTTATCGTATTTTTCCTAAGAGATTGTCATGTGCTTAGCCCTCTGATCTCATAAAGAGTTCAGAGGTGTTTGTTATTAATAAATATATTGTTTATTTTCATAACAACCTGTGTGCTGTCCTTTCATCTGGTATTCAAAGGGTTATATTGTGGTAAAACAGCTGGCTTCACATGCCAAAAGAGTTTAGTCTAAGACTGCTTTGTCCATGCTACCATTAGGATAGCTGGTCTATAAGGTTGACTTACAACCAATCACCATAAGGGTTGTTTGGACTGATACAAGGTGATCACTAGAACTAGTGAGCATCATATATCAGGCCAACTTCTCACATTGGTGTGCAGCGGTTGGGATTTGAGCTTGCTGTTGTTTTTACCACGTATAATCGTGAAATATCATTTGAAAGATCACGTAAGGTACTCTAGGTACATATAACAAGCTTAGAAATACTCTGAGTTCTACTGAACCAGCTGTTGTAGTAGAAAGGGCCTAGCACACCCTGACTACAACTCTTAGCAAGGGATCAGTAGGAAAACCCATAGTGTAGGTAGGTGCATCACTTACACCTCACTAGAAAGCATGTCTACCCATGGAGAGACTTCAGAGACTCCCCTAGTGGTTAGTGCCCCTCCACAGGTCCTTTCCAGATATGCAGCTCTCAGTTTCCAGGAGATGAGACAATTGTGTACCTCCAGGAAATTGAAACATGGTTCCAACCCTACCACTCCTTTTCTGTTAGGTCTCTTAGAGACATATGATGCTAGAAAGGCCTCTAACCCAGGCCCCTCTAATTCAGATGGGAGCATGCCCCCCTTATAAGGTACTCCTTGTGATCCAGACTCTAAACTCCCTGCAACAGAGAATGTAGATGAGGGGGAAGAGGAAGACTTATCTGAGGATGAGGCAGACAATGGGCAACCTTTAGTCAGACTTACAAGGGCCAACTTAGACCTACATAGGGAGGGAACTGGGGGACCCCCAGTGCTATCCCTAATGAGGCCTAACTTTGGAGTTAGAAGAGATAGATCTCATTCTAGGGACTCCAATAGATCTGTGCACTCTCGTGCCTCTCATGCATCTGCTCAGAGGAGGATGACTTCCCTTCAGAGGTGAGAGCATGAGGCAAAGATGAGGGAGGCTAATCTGAGGATTCAAAGGGAAGAACTTGCCCTTGCCAAAGAGAAGCTTGCCTTGCTAGAGAGCAACAGTTGAGTGGGGCAGTCCCCACTGGTGGCAGCACTATCCCTAGGGATAGAGAAAGAGGTTTTGATACTAGAAACCTGAGTAAAATAGTGCCCTCCTATAAGACAGGAGATGATATCCACAAGTGGATAACTGCTCTGGAGAGAGCCTGCAAAGTACAGCAGGTACCCCAGAGTCAGTGGGCAGCTATATTGTGGCTCTCCTTTGAAGGCAAAGGTAGAGATAAGCTCCTCACTGTTAGAGATGAGGATGCTAATGATTACCAAGTCCTGAAAACTGCACTAATTGATGGGTTTGGCTTAACAACTGAACAGTACAGGTTAATGTTCAGAGACACCCAGAAAACTCAGGCTCAGGATTGGACTGACTTTGTTGATTGTGCCACTAAGGCTTTGGAAGGCTGGTTACTGGGAAGTAAGGTTACTGATTACACAGGATTGTATAATCTAATTATGAGAGCGCAAATCTTAAATAATTGTCAGAACCAGTTGTTGCATCAGCACCTGATTGACTCAGATCTGACCTCTCCCCAAGAATTGGGAAAGAAGGCAGACAGATGGGTCAGAACCAGGGTCGAGCAGCAGAACCAGAACCAGGGTGGTGGCCAAAAGAAAGCAGACCAGAAGGGTAATGAGAATAAGCAAAATGACCAGAAGTCTTCAACCGGGCCCCAACAACCTAAGGAGGATGGGTCCCAAAATTCCCAAAAGAAGAAGAATGATGGTCCTAAGAAACCATGGTGCCAATACTGTAAAAGTAAGACTCACTGGTTTAGTGAGTGCACCAAGAAAGGCCAAATTCCTACCACTACTGTCCCTAAGACACCTGCACCCCCTAGTACAGTTAGTAGTGGTAGTGTACCTCCCAAGGCTATATTTGGGTTAATCCTGGGAACTGAGGTGGGTTCTGACTTAGTTAGAATACCTACTCAGGCAGTTCTTGTTTGTACTGGGGACATGGATATGACCCCTACTGTAAATCCTAGTACTCTGGGCAAATACAGGCAAACGCCTTTAATCAATGGAAAAATGGCCCAGGCCTACAGGGACACATGTGCCAGTGTCACTATGGTGACACCAACATTTGTGGACCCTGATCAGATCATGCTAGGTCCAGACTACCTAGTGACCAATGCTAGCAATGTCACTACCAATCACAGTATGGCAGTTGTTAATTTCTCCTGGGGAGGGGTAACTGGCCTCAAAAGGGTTGTAGTTAGTTCAGACCTCCCAGTAGATTGTCTCTTGGGCAATGATTTGGAATCCTCACTGTGGTCAGATGTGGAGTACAGGACTCTTGTAGAAATGCTAGGTCTCTCCTCACATGTCCTTGCTGTGACTAGGTCACAGGCCAAGAAATGCCCAGCTGAACAAGTGCTGGATCCTGGAAGAATGGACTAGACACTAACCAAGAGTAAGAGCAGTAGGGGTAAGGCTGAGCCTTCCCCCCTGCCTCAGGTTGAGGATCAGCCCTCTCAGGAGGCTGATCCAAAGACCCCAGAAGGAACTGTCCTAGAAGAGCTTGAACCTGAACAGGTTGAGTATCTTGGGACAGGGGGACCTTCCAGGGCAGACTTGAGGCAGGCACAGTTAGACTGTTCCTCCCTTGAAACCCTCAGACAGCAGGCTGCTGCTGAGGCTGCAGGGAATGCTACAGGTGCCCATAAGGTATATTGGGATGATGGACTCCTATACTCTGAGGCAAGAGACCCCAAGCCTGGTGCTACCAGGAGGCTGGTCATCCCCTTGTCTCTTAGATGTTTCCTTCTCACCTTAGCCCATGAGATTCCCCTTGCAGGTCACCTAGGCCAGAACAAGACTTGGGACAGGCTTGCCCCACACTTTCACTGGCCTCATATGTCTGAGGACACTAAAGAGTTTTGTCGCTCATGTGTCACCTGCCAAGCCAGTGGCAAATCAGGTGGCACAACAAAGGCCCCCCTCATACCACTACCTGTGGTGGGGGTACCCTTTGAGAGAGTGGGGATAGACAGTGTTGGACCAATGGATCCCCCAACAGCATCTGGGCACAGATTTATACTGGTGGTAGTGGATCATGCCACCAGGTATCTAGAAGCTATTCCCCTTAGAACCACTACAGCTCCTGTTGTGGCCAGGGAGAGTTTTCTCCAGAGTGGGGTTTCCTAATGAGGTTGTCTCTGACAGAGGTGCCAACTTCATGTCAGGATACTTAACTGCAATGTGGAAGGAGTGTGGTGTAAATTATAAATTTACCACACCCTATCACCCACAGTGCAATGGGCTTGTTGAAAGATTCAACAAGACCCTCAAAGGGATGATAAAAGGGTTACCTGAAAAGCTTAGGCGAAGATGGGACATCCTTTTACCCTGCCTCCTGTTTGCTTACAGAGAGGTCCCACAGAAGGGGGTTGGCTACAGCCCTTTTGAGCTTCTGTTTGGGCATCCTGTAAGAGGACCCCTATGTCTTGTGAAGGAAGGATGGGAGTTACCTCTCAAAAAGCCTAAACTTGACATAGTGGACTATGTACTTGGTCTCCGCTCCAGGATGGCAGAGTACATGGAGAAGGCATCCTAAAATCTTGAGGCCAGCCAAGAACTTCAAAAAGCTTGGCATGACCAAAAGGCTGTCCTAACTGTGTATCATGCAGGACAAAAGGTGTGGGTGTTGGAGCCAGTGTCCCCAGCAGCTCTCCAGGACAAGTGGTCTGGACCCCATACCATCATTGAGCAAAAGGGAGAGGTCACCTACTTGGTGGACATGGGAACTCCCAGGAGCCCCCACAGGGTGCTTCATGTTAACAGGCTCAAGGCTTTTGTCGACAGGGAGGACATGGGCTTGCTCATGGCCACAGATGAGGGACAGGAGGAAGAGAGTGACCCTCTCCCAGACCTGCTCACTCAGAACCCTGATGATGGGTCAGTAGATGGTGTAGTCTTTTCTGACAGCCTCTCTGAGCATCAACAAGAGGATTGCAAACAGGTTCTGCAATCCTTCAGACAAATGTTCTCACTGACACCCAGTCAGACAAACTGGTGCACCCATGAGGTGGACACTGGTGACAGTCTGCCTGTCAAGAGTAAAATCTACAGGCAACCTGACCACGTCAGGGACTGCATTAAGAAAGAAGTTCAAAATATGTTGGAGTTGGGAGTCATTGAACCCTCAGACAGCCCTTGGGCTAGTCCTGTAGTTCTAGTGCCAAAACCTCACACCCAGGATGGTAAGAGAGAGATGAGGTTTTGTGTAGACTACACGAGTCTCAATGCTGTCACTAAGACAGATGCCCACCCAATACCTAGGGCAGATGAACTCATAGACAAGTTGGCTTCTGCAACTTTCTTGAGTACATTTGACCTAACAGCTGGTTATTTGCAGATCAGGTTAGCTGTGGATGCCAAGGCCAAAACAGCATTTTCTACCCCAGGAGGTCATTACCAATTTGTGGTGATGCCCTTTGGTTTGAAAAATGCACCTGCCACTTTTCAAAGGTTGGTGAACCAAGTTCTCACTGGGTTGGATGACTTTTGTGCAGCATATCTAGATGATATTGCTGTCTTTAGCTCCACATGGGAGGATCACCTGATCCACCTGAGGAAAGTTTTGGAGGCCCTGCAGAAGGCAGGCCTCACTATCAAGGCTACCAAGTGCCAGATAGGGCAGAGTCAGGTTGTGTACCTGGGCCACCTTGTGGGTGGAGGCCAGGTTCAACCATTGGAGAGCAAGATACAGGCCATAAAGGACTGGGCTCCTCCAACCACCCAGACACAGGTCAGAGCTTTCTTGGGCCTGTCTGGTTACTATAGGAAGTTTGTCAAAAATTATGGGTCCATTGTGACACCACTTAATGACCTGACACGCAAGAAAATGCCAAAGAAAGTTCAGTGGACAGTTAGCTGTCAGAAGGCATTCGATGACCTAAAGCAGGCTATGTGTACTGCACCTATTCTCAAGAGCCCTGACTACTCCAAAACCTTAATTGTCCAAACAGATGCATCTGAGTTGGGTGTGGGAGCTGTTCTATCTCAACTGAATATTGATGGTCATGACCAGCCCATTGCTTTTATAAGCAGAAGGCTGACTTCTAGAGAGAAACGTTGGTCAGCTATAGAGAGGGAGGCCTTTGCTGTGGTTTGGGCCCTGAAGAAGTTGAGGCCCTACTTGTTTGGAACTCACTTCAAGATTCAGACCGACCATAAGCCCCTCTTATGGCTAAATCAAATGAAGGGTGAAAACCCCAAACTTCTTAGGTGGTCCATTTCCCTACAGGGGATGGACTTTACAGTGGAGCACAGACCAGGGACTGACCATGGCAATGCAGATGGTCTCTCCAGGTATTTCCACTTAGAACAGGAAGACTCACCTGTTCAGGGTTAGTTTAATGTCCCTAATTTTAGGGGGGGGTTATGTAGGAGAGTAGGGTCTGCAATCCTATGGTCACCCCAGATTTTTGCTTTTTGCTTCACTGGTTTACGACTTTCCCTGGCTGTGGGCCTGCTATTCAGACCCACAGCCTAGCTGTTCTCTCTCTAAATTGACATCCATGTACTTTAGGTGCATTTACCAATTGGTACTGGGCCACCTTATCAGTCCCTGTACATTGTACCTTAGGTACCCAGGGCATAGGTGTACCCAGGGCCTACCAGGGGCTGAAGCATGTATTATGCCACCCCTGGCTGGCCATCTAAATAGACACAACTGGCTGCTAAGACAGCTGGGGCAAGGTGGTGTAATCACCCTTTGCTGTAGATATAGTATACCTATATCTAACCCTAAAATGGACGCATATACTCCTATCAGTCACTCCTATGGCAGGCCTTATCAATCCTGAAGGCAGAGTGCTTGGAATTATGTGAGATGGTGCTCTGGCATGAGCTGAACCCGTCTGCAGCTTGCGGAACCAAGTCCTAATAGCTGTTCCATGATAACGCTATACCATATACTCTTAAGTGCATTATCATCCTCGCGGTTGAATGCTAACTTTGGTATAGCATTATCAAAACATGTCGAGTAAGGTGTCATACGAATTGGAATACTACCCCCTCGCCAATTCTGGCGATGGGGGTAGCATTCCACCCTTCTAGAGGGACACGACATGTATGTAACTGTGAACCCCGTTTAAAGTTAACTCGAGCCTTGGCATCACAAAATGGATGCTGCCACCACAGACACAAGTCTGACCTCCTGCTGCTGGGAGTCCTTCCAGCGAGGGAGGCTTGGACAAAGGGTTTCCTGCCTTGGGAGGTGCTAGCACCACCCCAGACAGGATTTTGTGTATTGGGTAGGACAGGCCTGAAAGGAATGAGACATGCCCGGGGCACACAAGGTGCCCTGTGCATACACCGGTTCAATCCAGTTGCTGGGGCATCCCTGCCCCAGCTCTGGCGCAAAGACCGGACAAAGGATAGGGGGTGTAACCACCCCCTTTCCTGGTCCCACCCATGGGAGGGACCTAATCAGTAGTGCAGCCCCCTTTAGGAGAATAAAGGTAGGAGCTGGTCCCATTCCAAATTAGATTATCGTGAACAACTTTACAAGAAGAAACTCTGGACTTCGACCTTCTGCTCCACAGAAGACTGAAGAATCTCCCTTGTGGGCAAGGAGTGTCCACCCTGCAACTGCAGGCACCATCAAGCGTCCAGCGGCTTCACTTTGTCGTCTTCCCTCGAGGATCCAGACTTCAGAGCCCGACGAGACCCGGATTCCCAGACCTCTCCGACCTCAACTCACATCTGCAGCACAGCTGATATCCGTGGGTGCGACGAGACACGTGGGACCGGCCATCTTGAAAGAACCTGCACTTCGCTTTCAGCACGACTCCCGAGGTAAACTCGACCAAGTGCTTTGGGGATTGAGAAGCCCCAGCCCCGAGCAGCTCCTGCACCGAAGATCAGCCCTCCAGCTTCCACGAGATCTGCGTGGGGCCCTTCTGCTTGTTTGCTGCTCGACGCCTTGTCTGGTCACCTGCCGGCTGGCTAGTGACCTCCTAGACGACGATCCTTGAAATCTTCACTGCTGGTCTGGTTGCTCCGGACTGGCCCTTGCTCCCTTCCAAAAGAGGAGCACCCCGGACTCTCCTAGTCCGCACCAGGCGCTTTTTCCACTCACCGCGTGGGTTGCCTTTGCCAAGTCCTGTTGATGCCGAATCCGGAACAGACACCGCCGACAGCGAGAGCCTGCGTGGGACAGCCCGTTCCTCCATCCTGGTCGTCGAAGACACCTCCTGGTCCACGTGGCTGCAGAGTCAAGCGTCCACTCTTCACCTGATCGCGACGACGACACCTGGTTCCTTCCTGGTTCCACTCCAGTCACTGGCTAGTGACTTTGAACATTGTCCCCTCTGCTTTCAGGTCCTCTTCTTCCCCGATCCACCCTTGGATCGCACCGGACATCTTCCTCCTGGTCGCCTGCAGCATCTTTTCTTCCAGGCTCCATAGACTTCAACGCAGAAACCCGACACAACTTCGCACCTATGCACCCGCAGCCCGTGGGTGAGGTAACGAGAGCATTTTGGTGCTCAAGGGTAGATTGACTCCCCTAGTGTCCAGATTCACAGTCGTTTTAGTCCTAACTAGTCAGGATTGTCCGTACTCACCATTTTCTTGAACTGTACTGTCCATAGACGTTGTTACGCATCCCGCGTGTGAGTTCACACTCTGCACCCGCGTCCCGTGGGCCTCCTATTACTTACCTAAAGTTAGGATAGCGTAGTCCCAGCGATCCTACAGCCTCTGGACAGCTCCATTCCTTCTATCGATTTCCTTATACCATTTACTTAGTATATGGTTTGTCGTGCCCCTAGGGCACCATTGTAATTTTGTGCAACTTATCGTATTTTTCCTAAGAGATTGTCATGTGCTTAGCCCTCTGATCTCATAAAGAGTTCAGAGGTGTTTGTTATTAATAAATATATTGTTTATTTTCATAACAACCTGTGTGGTGTCCTTTCATCTGGTATTCAAAGGGTTATATTGTGGTAAAACAGCTGGCTTCACATGCCAAAAGAGTTTAGCCTAAGACTGCTTTGTCCATGCTACCATTAGGATAGCTGGTCTATAAGGTTGACTTACAACCAATCACCATAAGGGTTGTTTGGACTGATACAAGGTGATCACTAGAACTAGTGAGCATCATATATCAGGCCAACTTCTCACAAGTCTTCCATACATAGGTGCTACGCGATCTCCATGGGGAGCTTTGGAGGGACACGCTATCTACCCCTCTCAGGTGAGCAACCCAGTTTAACCAGAAACGAAATGAGATGGCCGTTGTGTTCTTCCAGTTAGCACTGATTTACCGGCAGCAGTTTGGAGAATGTCTACCATAAGACTATTGTTATGTGATATGATATGTGTGTCTAAGAATCCTTAAACGAGAGACAGTCTTTTTAGCTGAACCCCAAAAAGAGAGTGGATAAAATCAAATTTGGAATCCCAATATGGTGAGACCGCGTTGCAGTTGATGAGTAGGTGGGGAAGGTCTCCCATCAATTTGTTGCAGTTCCAGCAAGATGAGGGAAAGTTTATGGAGTCGGGCCGGAGTCCAGAATGTCCTGTGAAGGAGTCAGAATTTCGTCTGTGAGAAGGAGAGAGAGATTTTGTGGGAGACAACCGACTTACAGATCAGATGCCAAGAGTCCGGGGAAATAGTCTCATA
Source organism: Lissotriton helveticus (assembly GCF_964261635.1). Taxonomy (NCBI): domain Eukaryota; kingdom Metazoa; phylum Chordata; class Amphibia; order Caudata; family Salamandridae; genus Lissotriton; species Lissotriton helveticus. Next base: position 171,111,111 of record NC_136057.1, read on the forward strand.
GGGGTCCAATTTTGATTGGAGTTTTGAGACCAATTTAGTAGATTTTGGTTTTAAGAGGTGATAGAACTTAGAAGATTGGTGGCCAGATTTGTTGAAGGTCCGTATGGTTTTGGGAGTGAGGGATCTCCAGCTGAAGGCTTGATCTTGGATAAGCCAACTTTGAGTTTATGAAAGTCGTAAAGGTCTAGCAGGCTGACGTGATGTCGTAGTTTCTGAATGAGAGAGGTGTCTGCGGGGAGCCACGGTGTATCGAGAATTGAATGCCCTTGTACGCCCATTAAGTCCAAAATACGGGTTCCCTGTGAATTTTGTTATTGGGATTATTCCAAAGAGAGATAATGTTAGAATGTGTGATCGGGGGTCTCTAGGAGCCTGTCAATTTTCTATAGGGTACTTTTCGTATTGTTTAAGATATATTTTCCGGACAAAAGTGGTTTTGGTTTGCTGGACAATAGGGTTATGAGAATGGAGGTCGCCTAAAATGTATTTTTCAATTAGTAACCATGTGGGGGTGTTACTCGGTGTCTGGGAGAACCAGAGAGAGCCCTGTCTTGCAAGGAAAGTAGTTTGGTAGTGTTGGACCCGTCTGCTTCTGAGAGTCCCCTCACCAATATGATTTCTTTTGTTCCCCTGAACCTCCCAAAATTTGCCGCTTTTCATTTGTCTACCAGGACCTTTTTGTGTGTTGTTTCATGGGGCTAGGTGTTCCTTGACACCCAGTTGCTCACAAGGTTTCTGGCACCAATGTACAAGGCGCCTGGCAAACCTGTGGACATGAAAACTGAGGTTGGCAACCTGTGTGTGTTTAACCTTAAAATGGTGGACACATATTTCCCTCATGGGAGTGACTCCTATTGGAGCCTCCTTGAACCCTGACCTTTTGAGGTTTTGGCGCCCGTTCTGGTTGGCGCGCTTTCCTGACAGGAATTTCATAACTTTCCTCAGGTACACAAAATGGCTGCTCCAGAGCCCCAGTACGGTGGCTCTGAGTGACCAAAAGACACCTCAAAAGTGCCATGCCATTGACACAGCCAGGGAAGGTTCTAGAACCTTCTGGCTCGTGCCAGTACCTCAGGGCACTGGCTATATAAAGCCCAGTCCCTGGCGGCCATTTTAGATGTAATTCAGGTTCCAGACTTGACACCAGAGTGACACCTGCCCTGCTGACCCCTGAGGTGGCTGAGAGCACAGGCAGTAGAGTGGCAAGGGTTAATAGCCTGATTCCTGACTGGCGTTCCAGTCAGGCGTGTTCCAGTAACCTTGCGCCTACAGCGCCTGCCCAGCTAGTGCCTCATTGCCCCAAAAGACTGTAGCCAAGTTTATGTGCCTCCCCGCCCCCCCCCCCCCGGTGGCGAAGTCGTGAAGAAAAGGCGAGTCGCGCCCTTCCACAGTGCCCCCTTAGTGAATAGCGCCTATCGCGGGGGACTCGGACGTCTCCGAGCCCCACCGACGTTGCGCGCTTCCTGGTTGTGCAGTGATCGAAGGTGAGGTGGTGCGCCGGGGCGGGGAGAGGCCGGCCTTCATTGGGCGGGATTAGCGTCCCTGCCCTTTCCCAGAGACCCGGGAAACTGTTGCCGTGGGCGGGACCAGCCCCCGTATGAGGAAGTCGGAGGGAGGTCCGTGAAGCCCCTGAGAACCCTGATGCTGGCGTAGGAAGTGATGTGCCCCGACTGAATCGCTATTCGATTGCAGCCGTAGTGAGGTGGGTCGTTTCCCCTGTAGGGGTGCCGCGTTATCAAGGAACTGTGCACCGGCGTTGATTTGAGCGAGCGCGGAGACTGAGTGACCCGCTGGCAGCCGTTCGTTCGTCTACTGACTTCGAACTGTGCTACCCTGGTGCCTGCGATATTGCCGTAGGCTCAAGTAAACCACACCGGCAAGCGGACATCCTTCCCCGGTGGCAGCGGAGGGCCAAATGTCATATTTACCGTGTTTCCTTGTCTTTAGGTACACGCTCATGGGCCCCGCGTGAACATAAAAGAGTCCCCAGTGCACCGTGAATCCAGAGAAGCCCGCGTGCATTCCCCATGATTCCACAAGTACTGTTATCCTTTTCAAAGTGGGTTTATCTTGCAAATGTAAACTTCCTGATTTATTTAATTGGTGGCAGCGATACCAGAATGAAAATGTGGTTATGCATTTAAATGAACCAGGCTTTGTTATTCCATGTATTGGTGATATATAAACCTGATATTCATTTTATTTATTGATAGAGCTATTCCTAATATTTATGCAACACCAGTGTTCCTGAAGTCCTATTTACTGTATTTATTCTCAACCTGAATCCCAGAGTGCTGTAACAAATGAAATGTGAATGTGCTTCCCCAATTGATCCCTATTTACAGCAGAGAACTTTTATATAAAGGAATCGTATTTTTCTACAGCAGTGGTGTGGTGTCCTTCTTTTTGGTGTGACTGTGCAGGGGGTTATTATTGGGTCAGAGCCGGCTTAGCACTACAGCCTTCACTGCCTTGACACTTGAGCCAAGCTACCCCCTTTGTGCTGGGCTTGCCCATCGCAGGTCCAACATAACATTGGTGCTCAGCGGGTGGGATTGCGAGCCGTGCTTGTTCTGTACCCCATAATAATTCAGTGTGCGTCACAGGTACACACCCGGAGTTTTCTCCTAGCGGCCCTCGAATTCAACATTTTGCTTTTTCTAAATTCTTTCCTGAAGGCGGGTGGAGGTGACCCTCAGAGTTCCTATCCTGGTAACCTACTTCGGGGTGGTTGTCCACACTTTTCACTGGCAAGATGGAATTCGAAATGTCAGAGCTGGAGACCTATACTGTGGCACAGCTCAAGGATTTCTGTCAGGAAAGGGGAGTGTTTGTTAGGCGAGGGGCCAAAAGAAGGGAGCTCCGTACTAGTCTGCGAGCCTGGGTGGAAGCGCACACGGAGGGAACGGTGGAGGAGGAGGAGTCAGACAGAGGTACTGTCATTGATGGGACTGCGGATTGTCTCCCGGGGGTGGGTGAAATGTCAATCAGCCCTAAGGTAACCTCACGGGAGGGCAGCAGTGTGTCATCGAGAGGGTTGTCAGAGACCGAGTTAGCCGACAGGAGAGAGGAAAGACAGTTAAGGTGGGAAATAGCAAAAATGGAGATGGAAGAAAGGAGGGAGGGGAGGAGGATGGAACACGAGTTCAAGCTACGAGAACTCGACCTCCAGGCCCACAACATCACTCCGGAGGGTGTCGAGTCAAAGGAATTTGCCAGGGAGCCCAGGCCCCATTTACCCAAGGACGTAGTCGCCAGTTATACCGCTGGAGACGACATAGCCAAGTGGCTGGCAGCCTATGAGGTCTCCTTAAGAGCCCATGGGATCCATGAGAAGCATTGGGGTGGTGGATTATACCGGTACATGCCTCCGACAGGCAGGGATGCACTATTGGCCCTAGCTCGGGAGGAACAGGTAAACTACCCTGCCATGAAGGTGGCGCTCATCAGGAAGTTTTGGTTGACCCCCGAGAAATACCGGCAAAGGTTTAGGGGCAGCCACAAACTGAGCTCAAAGAATTGGGTTGACTTCCTGGATTTTGCCAAGAAAGCCCTGGATCGGTGGGTCCAAGGTAATGAGGTGGAGGACTATCGAGGGTTGTACGACCTAATACTCAAGGAACATCTACTCGAGAAATGTCTTCCCGAGCTGAATCAACACCTGGTAGACAGCAAACTTACTTGCCCCCGTAAGCTTGCAGAGGAGGCGGACATTTGGGCGAGTACCCGAGTGTCCACGAAGGGGACGGGAGGAGATTCTCAGAAGTCCGGACAGGGCGCTCCCCAGAAGAAAGAGGGGGGAGATAACAAGAAACAGGAGTTCTCCAAAGGCCCCCAAAATAACTTTAAGGGGAAAAGTTTATTTTCCAACTCTAAGGCTAACCCGCAGAAGAACCCTAATCCTGGCCAGAGTCAGCAGCCAAGGGTTGTCCATTGCTTTGAGTGCGGTGGTATTGGACATTATAAGGGAGACGTGAAATGCCCAAAGAGACCACCCCCTCCCACTGGAGGAAAGGACCCGGGAGTCGCTAGTGTAGCGCTCGGGGAGGAGATGCCCTTAGTTAAGGGGAGGGAGTGGGCGGGAGTCACCTTAGTGTCCCTGGGTGATCGGGAGATGGTTCCAAAGATCCAGGTGCCCTCAAATACTACCAAGTATGGGCAATGGGTCACCATCAATGGCCATAGAGGGGAAGCTCTGAGAGATACAGGAGCCAGTATGACTATGGTAAGGAGTCATCTGGTGTCTTCAGAGCAGGTGATTCCAGGCGTACTTCATCCAGCCGCAATGGCTGACGGCAGAATGGGCCACTATCCTGTGGCCGAGGTTCCCTTTGAGTGGGGAGGGTTTGCAGGTTCACTTCGGGTTGCCGTAAGCCCCGCCGTGCCAGTCGATTGTCTGCTGGGTAATGATATGGAGCACAATGCTTGGAAGGAGGTGGAATACCGGACTCACACTGAGATGCTGGGTACACCTGATTGGGCCTGTGTGAGTACCAGGTCTGCGGCTGCTCAGGAGGAGAAGTCGCGTGGGTTGGAGCCTGGAACAATGGCCCACCAAGCTGCTGATGAGGGAGCATCTCGAGGACAGGAAGAGCCTGCCTCGATGTCCGTGCCCCGTGAGACAGATAGGCCACCTGTGGAGGTGGACCCGGAGTCCGCGGAGGTGGACATGGTTCCGTTGGAGATTCTGCCTATCCCCGCTGAGTGGCGAGTGGAGGGAGGACCATCCAGGGAGGAGCTAAGCAAGGGACAGAGGGAATGTCCCACCCACGAGGGTCTGAGGCAACAGGCTGAAGCCCAGGCAGCAGGTAACGAGTCTGGGAACTATCGTGTTTACTGGGAGGATGGTCTCCTCTACAGTGAACCCAGGGCGCCAGTGCACGGGTTGTCACGGGCCCTGGTAGTCCCACAGTGTTACCGAGCCTTCCTATTAGAGTTGGCTCATGAGATTCCCTTGGCAGGACACTTGGGTCAGGACAAAACCTTTGCCCGGCTTGTCCCCCACTTTTATTGGCCTCGAATGAGGGTGGCGTCCGATACATACTGTCGGTCGTGTGTGTCATGCCAAGCCAGAGGGAAAACAGGGACGAAGCTGAAGGCTCCCCTGGAACCACTTCCCGTCGTTGGCACCCCCTTTGAAAGGGTGGGCATCGACATTGCTGGGCCCCTAGATCCACCGACATCATCCGGTCACAGGTTTATCCTGGTACTGGTGGATCACGCCACAAGGTATCCAGAGGCAGTCCCTCTGAGAACCATTACTGCACCGGTAGTGGCGAAGGCCCTGATGGGGATCTTTACCCGAGTGGGATTCCCCAAAGAAGTTGTGTCTGACAGGGGGACCAACTTCATGTCAGCATATATGTGGGCAATGTGGAAGGAGTGTGGAGTGACCTACCGGTTCACCACTCCTTATCACCCACAGACCAATGGTCTCGTGGAAAGGTTCAACCAAACCTTGAAGGGTATGATCAGAAGTCTACCCGAAAGCCTGCGGAGGAAATGGGACGTCCTCCTACCCTGTTTGCTCTTTTCCTACAGGGAAGGGCCACAGAAGGGAGTGGGCTTCAGCCCCTTCGAGCTTTTGTATGGGCACCCTGTACGTGGACCTCTCAGCCTGGTGAGGGACTCCTGGGAAAAGTCTGGCCTGAAAGTTCCCCAGGATGTGGTGAGCTACATGCTGGCCTTCCGAAGCCAAATGGCTAAGTTGTCGAAGCAAGCTTCTGACAACTTGGAAGCCAGTCAAGCAGTTATGAAAGCGTGGTATGACCACAATGCTCACCCAGTGGAGTTGGAGCCTGGACAGAAGGTGTGGGTGATGGAGCCGGGGGAGCTGAGTGCTCTCCAGGACCGTTGGACAGGCCCCTATGAGGTATTGGAGAAGATGGGCAAGTCTACCTATCTGGTGGACATAAGGACCCCTCGGCATCCGCATCGGGTGTTACATGCCAATCGCCTCAAGCCCTACTTCGAGAGGCCCGAAGTCATGTTGGTAATGGTGACTGACGGATCGGAGGAAGAGGACACAGAGCCTCTCCCCGACCTCCTTGCGTCTCAAGAAAAGGATGGGTCAGAGGAGGGAGTAAAACTCTCACCATCCCTGACTCCTGAGCAGCAGGAGGAATGTCGCCAGGTCCTGGGGACATTCGTTCCGCTGTTCTCCCTTGTCCCGGGTAAGACCCATCTGTGTACCCACGACGTGGACACAGGAGACAGCCCACCTGTGAAGTCAAAGTCTTACCGCTGTCTGACAAGGTGAAGGCCAGCATCCGAAGCGAGGTAGCCAAAATGCTGGAGCTAGGAGTCATCGAACCTTCGAACAGCCCTTGGTCCAGCCCGGTGGTTTTGGTACCCAAAGCTGCCCCACCTGGCACCACACCAGAATTACGATTCTGTGTGGATTACCGAGGACTCAATTCAGTAACGAAAACCGATGCTCATCCGATCCCTCGGGCGGATGAATTGATTGACCGGTTGGGAGCTGCCCAATATCTCAGTACCATTGACCTCACTGGAGGGTACTGGCAGATTCCCATGACTGATGGAGCCAAGGAAAGGTCAGCCTTCTCCACACCTGATGGACACTACCAGTTCTGCGTTATGCCTTTCGGGCTCAAGAACGCTCCTGCCACTTTCCAGCGGCTGGTGAACAGGATCCTCACCGGGATGGAGTCATTCTCTGCTGCTTACTTAGATGACATAGCTGTCTTCAGTAGCAGTTGGGAGGATCACTTGCAGCACTTGCAAGCCGTTCTCCAGGCCCTGGAACGGGCTGGCTTGACGATCAAGGCCAGCAAATGTCAGATTGGACAGGGGTCGGTAGTGTACTTAGGTCACTTGGTGGGCCGGGGAACGGTGCAGCCCCTTCAGGCGAAGATTGAGGCAATCATGGCCTGGAAACCCCCCAAGACCCAGACTGAGGTCCGAGCCTTCCTGGGCCTCACAGGTTACTACAGACAGTTCGTGAAGGGGTATGGCACTATCGTGGCACCCCTTACAGAACTCACGGCCAAAAAGCAACCCAGGAGAGTCATCTGGACGGAGGCTTGCCAGCAAGCCTTCGACACTCTGAAACAAGCATTGTGTAAAGCTCCAGTCCTGAAGGCTCCAGATTTTTCAAAAGAGTTCATTGTCCAGACAGATGCATCCGATATTGGCATTGGGGCGGTGTTATCGCAACTCAATGAAGAGGGTCTGGATCAACCCGTGGTCATTTTGTCACGGAGACTGCTTCCCCGGGAACAGAGGTGGAGTACCATTGAGCGGGAAGCCTTTGCGGTGGTCTGGGCACTGAAGAAGCTGCGACCATACTTGTTTGGTTCACACTTCCTTGTTCAGACAGACCACCGACCTCTTCGCTGGCTCATGCAGATGAAGGGGGAAAACCCCAAACTGTTGAGGTGGTCTATCTCCCTACAGGGAATGGACTTTCGGGTGGAACATCGGCCCGGAGTTGACCACGCCAATGCAGACGGTCTCTCCAGGTATTTCCGCCTTAATGTTGAGGACTCCCAAGGGGTTGGGTAGTTCTCCCCACTTTCGGCTGGGGGGTACGCGTGTTGGACCCGTCTGCTTCTGAGAGTCCCCTCACCAATATGATTTCTTTTGTTCCCCTGAACCTCCCAAAATTTGCCGCTTTTTATTTGTCTACCAGGACCTTTTTGTGTGTTGTTTCATGGGGCTAGGTGTTCCTTGACACCCAGTTGCTCACAATGTTTCTGGCACCTATGTACAAGGCGCCTGGCGAAACCTGTGGACATGAAAACTGAGGTTGGCAACCTGTGTGTGTTTAACCTTAAAATGGTGGACACATATTTCCCTCATGTGAGTGACTCCTTGAACCCTGACCTTTTGAGGTTTTGGTGCCCTTTCTGGTTGGCGCGCTTTCCTGACAGGAATTTCATAACTTTCCTCTGGTAAACAAAATGGCTGCTCCAGAGCCCCAGTACGGTGGCTCTGAGTGACCAAAAGACACCTCAAAAGTGCCATGCCATTGACACAGCCAGGGAAGGTTCTAGAACCTTCTGGCTCGTGCCAGTACCTCAGGGCACTGGCTATATAAAGCCCAGTCCCTGGCGGCCATTTTAGATGTAATTCAGGTTCCAGACTTGACACCAGAGTGACACCTGCCCTGCTGACCCCTGAGGTGGCTGAGAGCACAGGCAGTAGAGTGGCAAGGGTTAATAGCCTGATTCCTGACTGGCGTTCCAGTCAGGCGTGTTCCAGTAACCTTGCGCCTACAGCGCCTGCCCAGCTAGTGCCTCATTGCCCCAAAAGACTGTGGCCAAGTTTATGTGCCTCCCCGCCCCCCCCGGTGGCGAAGTCGTGAAGAAAAGGCGAGTCGCGACCTTCCACAGTGCCCCCTTCGTGAATAGCGCCTATCGCGGGGGACTCGGATGTCTTCGAGCCCCACCGGCGTTGCGCGCTTCCTAGTTGTGCAGTGATCGAAGGTGAGGTGGTGCGCCCGGGCGGGGAGAGGCCGGCCTTCATTGGGCGGGATTAGCGTCCCTGCCCTTTCCCAGAGACCCGGGAAACTGTTGCCGTGGGCGGGACCAGCCCCTGTATGAGGAAGTCGGAGGGAGGTCCGTGAAGCCCCTGATAACCCTGATGCTGGCGTAGGAAGTGATGTGCCCTAACTGAATCGCTATTCGATTGCAGCCGTAGTGAGGTGGGTTGTTTCCCCTGGAGGGGTGCCGCGTTATCAAGGAACTGTGCACCGGCGTTGATTTGAGCGAGCGCTGAGACTGAGTGACCCCGCTGGCAGCCGTTCGTTCGTCTACTGACTTCGAACTGTGCTACCCTGGTGCCTGCGATATTGCCGTAGGCTCAAGTAAACCACACCGGCAAGCGGACATCCTTCCCCGGTGGCAGCGGAGGGCCAAATGTCATATTTACCGTGTTTCCTTGTCTTTAGGTACACGCGCATGGGCCCCGCGTGAATATAAAAAGAGTCCCCAGTGCACCGTGAATCCAGAGAAGCCCGCATGCATTCCCCATGATTCCACAAGTACTGTTATCCTTTTCAAAGTGGGTTTATCTTGCAAATGTAAACTTCCTGATGTATTTAATTGGTGGCAGCGATACCAGAATGAAAATGTGGTTATGCATTTAAATGAACCAGGCTTTGTTATTCCATGTATTGGTGATATATAAACCTGATATTCATTTTATTTATTGATAGAGCTATTCCTAATATTTATGCAACACCAGTGTTCCTGAGGTCCTATTTACTGTATTTATTCTCAACCTGAATCCCAGAGTGCTGTAACAAATGAAATGTGAATGTGCTTCCCCAATTGATCCCTATTTACAGCAGAGAACTTTTATATAAAGGAATCGTATTTTTCTACAGCAGTGGTGTGGTGTCCTTCTTTTTGGTGTGACTGTGCAGGGGGTTATTATTGGGTCAGAGCTGGCTTAGCACTACAGCCTTCACTGCCTTGACACTTGAGCCAAGCTACTCCCTTTGTGCTGGGCTTGCCCATCGCAGGTCCACAGGTAGTTTTTAAAATCCTCTAGATTAACACCGCCAAGCTGTACAGACAGACGGAGTTTCGTAATAGTAATTCTAGGGCGTTTATTTTGCCAAACTAACTTGTTCAGTAGCCTATCGAGTTTCTGGTGGAATTCTTATTATTTGCAAGATAATTATAGGGGTGACCCATCATTTTTATGCATTCTATTCGACTCCACCATGTGAGGTATCTGGGGCTCCAACCCTCTAATAGGGACTCTGTTTTCCTCAGAATTAGGCTTTGTTACGGTGTAGTGATTCTAGTAAATCTGAATTAGACGAAAGACCTAAATATTTAATGTTCTGATGTTGCCAAGATAGTCATGTATTTTTGAAGAGACCACTAGAGCAGAGGCTATTCAGACCTAGAATTTCAGACTTTTGCTTATTAAGCTTGTAGTTTGCAACTCAGGCGTATTAGTCTATAGTCTGTAGTAAGAAGGGGATTGAATGGGATGCATTTCGGTCGTTATTAAAATATCATCTGCATAGCCCGCTAGGTTCACATTAGAGTTGTTGAAAGAGACGCCAGGTGATGCAAGATTTAAATCTGATCTTGTGAAGTACGGGTTCTAGACTCTGGATCAATAGAGCATGGGAGAGGTGACAGCCCTGTCTCGTGCCTCTTTCTGGATTAAACGCTGGAGATAGTATACCTCTGGATCTCACTTTAGTGGAGGGGCCACTATAAAGCACAATTACCATTTTGGTGAAGATCTCATCTAAGTTGTATCTAAGTAAGGACTCCAGAAACAAGCAGAAGACCCTAATGAATGCTTTACAGCATCGTGGGTAACTGCTGCTGTTCCACTGGGCGTGGTCTTGACCCTTTCAATGACATGGCATAGGAGGCATATGTTATCATTTGAAAGTCTATTCTGCATGAATCCCACCTGCAAATGGTCAATCAGTCGAGGGAGATGAGGATCGAGTCTCTTACATAAAATATTGGCATAGATATTTGCATATAGGTTAATTAAGGAGATTGGTCTATAATTCTGCACCTGTGTCATATCCTTAGTTTGTTTTGGAATTACCACTATAGCGGCTTCACTGGTTGTGCCAGATATGACTCCAGAGTCATCAAAATGATGGTAAAGGGCCAATAGAGTTGGTTTAAGTAAAGGAGCAAATGTTTTGTAGAAGGTAGCTGTGTAGCCATCTGGACCTGCGACTTTGTGGTTTTAATGATTGTATGGCCGAATCTAGCACTTTGGCCGAAACTGGAGCGCTGAGAGCCAGCTTCTATTAGTGATGGTAAGGAGGGGGGTGTTTTTTAGGTAAGATTCACAGGAAGTCATCTTTGTATTGGGATTGGTGGAAGTATTTGAGGATTTCTACTTTTTTTGGAGGGATTTGTGTGGTAGACATTTGTTATATCTGAGGGAGCCCTTGTGGCACTGCTTGTGCTTTCAGCAGGACGCTAGAATTTGGCCAGCTTTGTTTGCCTTGCATAATTTCAGGCTTTTATATTTGTTAATCCATACTCCCGCCCTCTCACTCAGGATTCTGTTGTATTCATATTTTTTATTAGTAAGGGTTTGGGGTCCGAACCGGAAATGTGACAGCCTCCAGTAACTTTTACAAATCTACTAAGTCTCTATTATGGCCTTGTTTAGCTTGGATTGACTATTTATTAGGGTGCCTCTCACATTGGGCTTTAGCGTGTCCCAATGTATGGAGGGGGGTGGTCTCAGAGGTTGAGTTTTCCTCCAAGCAATTTCGTATGTTCTTTTCAATAGTATCTCTCGACATAGCATCCTTAATTGATTCATTGTTGAATCTCCAGATCTTGAAAGGGGTTCTCACATTTGAACCAGTAAGGGATAGTGTAATAGCTAAATGGTCAGAAATGTATCTCATCAGTATGTCTGTCTAGTCAATTAAGTGGGTGTGGGCATTCCTGGAATAGGATTTATGAGGGTTTTAGAAAAAAGTGTAGTCCCTAGTGTCAGGGTGTTGTAGTCTCCAAGTGTCGTGAAGACCACATCTGGTGCTAAGTTTGTGAAGAACTTTGTGGGACCTAGATGGTTAAAGGGATAATCTGGACTGTCACGTGTAGGGGTAGATTGAACTCACCGTCCAGGGTAATGAGATCATCGCTTGGGATTTGACTCAAGGGAGGGTGAGGAGTCCCAGAATTGAGGTTCATCGGAGTATGGGCCGTAGACGTTAAGGACATGGCAGCGGCTAGAGTTTTTGGGGAACATTGACAGAACACATCTACCTTTATCATCTGTGATGTGCGAATCAGTGGTCAGGCCTGAGTTCTTAGAGACCAAGGTGGCAACACCCCCCGTTTTTTACTTTCGACAGGAGAGCAGAGGGTGTCTGTGATCCAACTTTTCCCAGATCCTGCCAGGTCCCCATGGGAGATTTTCGTTTCCTGCAAATAGAATTACATCAGGCTTGAGTTTAAATTGGTAGTTTTCAATTTTTTTACGTTTAATTGGGTGATTAAGCCCCTTGACATTTAGAGATACAAATGTTAAGTTACTGTCTAGTGGGTTATTATTCATAATGCTGAGGTATATGTTTGGCTATGTGGTGGTAGCACATAGGTTGTGGATTGTGAAAATGATGGGTAGTCTTGATCCTGAGTGTGAGCCTGGCAAAGAGTTGCATAGTGTATGATTGGTATAAGTAGATTCTGGCAGGCAGCGTTTTTTAAAAAACCTCTGAGATCATGCAGGTCTGGCATCGTGTAGGAGCGAGGCAAGTCTCTGAATTGGAGCCAGTGACGAGCAATAGCGCCTAGTTGTTGAGCCTCATAGAAAGGCAAATGTAGAGCAACATAATTACAATAAGGCAGAATTAAACAAGACACAAGGAAAAGAAAATAACCCAAACTCCCACCCACCCTCAATCTCCCTCCCTCTCCACCCACCCCTAACAATTAATGTGAGTGAGGCGACAATCGTAGATACCAGCCCTCGCGGTCTAACGATAAACAACAAACTGTAGGTATTCCCTGAATTCTGCAGATTGAAAGAGGATTTTATGGCGAAGGCCTATAGTTTTGATGCCTTCGACAGAGGAGTACCAGGCTTGGTTGTTGGTAAGTGTAGTGATTACAAGTTTTTTTATTTGAATGAAGCTAAAGTAGCGAGGGTCGCTTCATAGGCACAGAGGGACTGCAGGAAGTGCAGTATATCTGGCAGGTATGGGAAGGTAAATAGCCGGCGATCACTGATTATATCATCGAGATTTGAGAATTCATTAACAACCGGGATCACCCATTGTTCAGTTTAAATGATGTTGTAAAAGATTAGGAAAGAGAGCTTCCCTGTTCTGGTGGGTGATGGCATGAACGATGTAGAATCCTAACCAAACGTATCTGTGATTGAGTGACTTGAGAAAAGATTATGATTTGGAAGGCCCCTGCTACATAAAATTGGAAGCTGTGTCTCGGGTCTGGGCCTTGCTTATGACGCAATATGGCAGCATTTGGCGAGTAGCAAGGGGCCAAGGGTGCTGCCAGTGGGACACTAAACCAAGGGTGACACCATGTACTCTATGTACTGAGTGTACAAAAAGGCATATAGCACCGAATAACACTGTAGAACATTGTGTACGACTAAAACTCTGTAAAATATTGCGGCTTATTGTACGGATCGAGTGTGTAAGGAGGACTCAAACTTAGTACCTTTAGAGACGGCTCGGTTGTTGCGTTCAGCATAGGTGTAGAGAGAGGCCTCTGTGAGACCAGACAAACATTGGAAAGGGATATAGCTTTAGCAGGTGAACGATGGTGAGGATCAAGACTTGGGTGTGGTAGATGGTGCAGGTTGAGTGTCCATCAAATTACACACTCTTTTGTCCAGGAACAACTGGAGGTCCTTTGGATCACTAAAGATGTGCCCCAGATTTGCATAAACTCCAAATTATGAGATGAAAGAAAACTGTAGGTTCGAGGCTTTAAGTCTGGTGTGAAGTGCAAGGAAGGCCTTCCTTGTCTCCACTGTGGGTCTGGAGTAATCCTGAGAGATGTAGATTTTGTGGCCTTTCCAATGTATGTGGGGGTTCTTACGCACATGGTTGAGTATCCGCTCTGCATGTTGAAATTTCAGCGGGGGACAGACAGTCTGGCAAGTGGTGTTACTGTTATCGGATTTGAAGGAGGGTACCCGGTGTGCTCACCAGATGAGTTTTCAGACCCCTCGAGCATCCCAAAGATGCGCAGGTTCTCGCTGCGATTTTGATCTTCTAACTCTGCCACATCCCTTTGCAGGGTTTTGGTAGTAGTTTGCAATTTCTGGATATCCCTGATTGAAATTGTTGACTTATCTTCCAGAGAGCTTATTCGCCTTCAGCTTCCAACACTCTGTTGTTGATGGAGTTAAAGCCGGTCCTGATAGCAAACAATTCTTGATGCATTATGTCTGTGTTGAGTTTGGTGTATTTTGCTAAATCATGCACCATATCTCATTTTTTTAAGCATCATGTCCATGGTGCCATTTACTTCAGTCTTGCTTTTTATAGGTAAATTAGGGTGCGGAGGCTCCACTTTGGTGCACTTGTTGCCTGGTTTGGACTCCTTGTCAGTCATGGTTTCCCCAGAGGCTAGGCAATTCAGATTGCACGCCAGGGTTGCATGCCATTTCGGTGTATGATTGGCATGCTGAGATCATGTATCAGCACTGATTGAGGGATGGTATCACAAACCGGGCAGGGCCCACGCAATAGATGAGAAAAGGTGTCTGGGAGTTGAAGGAATCTGGCTAAAAAGTCTTAGGGTGCGGGTATAGCAGGCCTAAGTGGTCGCAGGAGTCTCGCTCACTTTCAGTTCTTGGACATCGGCAATGTAAACACGAAGGCTTCAGTGGTAAGGTCTGCATCAAGGGCAGTATACAGCTTGGAGATCAAAATAGTTTTGTACGCCACTGGGCACCCACTGCACTACCTGTGTTTACTGCGATCGGAGGGATGCAGTCAGGTCTCATGCAGGTTTTCAACCAGGTATCCACAGTTCTCAGCGCTGTGGTCTCAGCATAGGACCATGAGGGGTCGGCCCTGAGCTCCATAAGACAGAAGAAATTAGAAATGTAATAATTACATAAAGGTAATGCTTCCTTTGGTCACTAAGTGTCGCCATGTATTGTGGATGCTAGTGGTATTCATTAGGACTCAGCAAAATTCAGAGCGATTGATTGGAATATGTAGTTTTATGCGCCAAAAATCCACAAGATCAAACTCAGGCCAAAGCAACATTATCCTGTGAGTTGTGGGCGGCCGCCATTTTAAAGTCAGGGAGAGCGTAGGGAGGATTTACATGAATTTATCACCCAGAGACACTGTTTACACTTGTACACATGCCCAGCCAGATTTTTGAGAGCAGCCCAGCGCTTGTGGGCTCAAGGAGGGAAGCAGATTGTCTTACTTGTGGGTCACAGCTTCAACATGAACCGTGTTGTGCCTGCAGCGCTTCGGGACATTGACTATTTTGTCCCTCGTAGAGTGTACTCCGAGTTCAGTGCCTTAGAGAAGAAAAGCGATGTAACAAGCTCATCAATCAGCCCGACACTGTGCTCGTTGGTTGCCCACTGTATTCCAATTCATGGATCTACCGCTCTTTCAGTCCTGGGTCATCTTTGTGGCAGGTAAGTTCGTTGTTGTCGGCCGCGTCAGTGGAAGCAGCGAAGTTATGATGCCATGCACTTCGCCTTCCAAGCCACGCCCCACGATTATACTCTTTTTAAAGTTAAGAAATCAGTTTCCCTGCTTTTTGTGAAAAGACAACTTTCCCAGGACGGTTAAATTCTAGAGTTGAAATCCTTCAGCTGAAGTGTAGGGCAGGGAGTCTCCTGTGCTGTGAAACCGAGGGAGGGGCAAACCGCTAAACAAGCCTTCCTGCCAGGGTGCCTGCTGCCGGAAAGAAATGTAAATGCGCCCAAGTGGTTCATTTATTTATTTATTTAACTTGTAACGCGCAACAGCTACCCGCAGTGGGTTTCCCGGCGCTAGATCTGCAAATGTAAAGGATGCTTGGACGCTGGTATTGAATAGATGGAATCACTTGAAGCTTCCTGACAACACAGATGTATTCATTTTGAGTGGTGTTGCAAGGCAGTTGCCAGCTGAGCATTGACGTGTGTGCTTTTAAAAGACAGTAATATTTTTAAAAGTGCCCTGTGTACAGTCTGGATATTACTTGGATCTATATTTTGGAAGCACTTTTTTTATTTTAAACCTTTTTGCGCATATTGTATCCGCCTATGCACTGTGTGCAATGCAGTTTTTAAATAATAAGATACATGTTCACAGTGCTTTCTGTCACGGACTAGGTACTCGCGGGGGCCTAACAACGTAACTTTTCCTACCCCTGTAAGTAAGAAGTAGCCCAAGAATGCCTGATGTATCTATAGAAGTAATGATTCTAATAACCATTTATACATTCTTCTTCATTTAAATTCTTTTTGTAGCGCTACTCGTTTAGTGTAGGGCAGACATCCTCAATCCGTGGGGCGTGGAGTCCTGGGAAGGGGGTGTATTCCTGAGCCTCACTTTCCCTGGATTCTAAAATATTTGGATTGGTTTTGGTAAAAAGACAGCAGCCCTGGAACAGCAAATTTTGATTGTTTAAAATGCTTCAGCTGAGTCTCCTGTGCTGTATAAAGCTTTGGTGCCAGGTCGCCCTAAAGAAATGCAAATGTGCACCATTAGTTAATCTACAAGTGTAAATAAAGGGTGCTTGGGACCCCATGAATCAGTCTAAGCTTTGTGATGACAAAGAGTTGTTTTTTTGAGTGGTAGTGCACAGAGTTAACAACTGGGCTATGAAGTGTTTGCTTTTTATCATAACTGTACTTACGCAGCCCTTAGTACTTCTAAGGAGGTGTTGAAGCGACAGTTATTTTAAAAAGAAATTGCATAACTTAAGCCCTGGTATTCCGAAAATCTACATTTTGGAAGAACCATTTTATTGTAAAATTATTTACACATTTTGTATCAGTCTATATTTCACAGTGTGTAATGCAATGCAAGTATAAAATAATGACTTACATACTCGCGGTGCTTTCTGTCACAGGCTGTGACCTCATAGCACTAAAAATAACTTTCTCTTCACTGCACCGATGAAGATTTAATTCTGTGTCTCACTGGTTACACACAGACCTCCACAGTGCACTAACTAATAAAGGTTTCAAAATGCACTGCAATGCATTTCCCACTGAGTAACTTCTTTTTACTTTTTTTTTTAATTTACGCTGCCCATTATTTTATATGTTGGTACCTGATGGTGAAAGACAAAAAAACATACAGAATATTTTGAGGCTTATTTATGAGAGTCTTGCGCTGCCAGTTTTTATGACGTTCTGGCAGAACAAGCGTCTCAACCATGCCTATGAGGCGCCACAAAGGAGAAACATCCTTTTGTACGCGGTCATTACACCGCGTACCATTACTACGCATGCGTTACAACCCATGCGCTGTAATAACGCGTAGCATTTAGTACGCATGTTATTACTTCGCATGCGCTGTTAAAACGCATGCGTAGTAATATGGGAGTCGAGGAGGCAGCGATGACGGCTCCAAGGAGGCAGCAATGACGGCTCCGGGCACCCACCGAGGACATACAGGTAAGAGGGACTGTTTAATTTTGTAGGGTTTGTGTTTGAGGAGTAGTGTTTTTAGTTTAAGGGTAGTGTTGTGGGTCGCATAGGGTAGTGTTTGTGTGTAGGTACAGGAATAGGGGATGGGGTAGGGTTGTGCAGGGGTTAGTGTTTTAGGGATTAGTGTAGTGTTGTGGTGTTAGTATAGGGTAGTGTCGGGGGGGGTCGTGCAGGGTAATGTTTAAGTGTAGGGAGCGGATTCGGGTAGCGGCAGGGTCGTGTTTGGGATTTTGTTTTAGGGTTTAGGGTAGTGTAGTAGTGTTTGTGTAGTGTAGTGTTTTAGGGTTTAGAGTAGTGTCAGGGGGTCGTGTAGGGAAGTGTTTGCGTGTAGGGGCAGGACTGGGAGTAGGGGCGGAGTCGTGCTTAGGGTAGTGTGTTAGGGTTTAGAGCAGTCTTGTAGTGTTTGTGTAGTGTAGGGTAGTGATTTAGGGTTTAGGGTAGTGTCGGGGGGTTATGCAGGGTAGTGTTTCAGTGTAGGGGATGGACTGGGGTAGGGACATGGCCGTGCTGGGGTAGTGTTTTAGTATTAAGGGTAGTGTAGTAGTGTTTGTGTAGTGTAGGTTACTGTTTTAGGGTTTAGGGTAGTGTCGGGATCATGCAGGGTAGTGTTTAAGTGAAGGCGACGGACTCTGAGAAGGTGTAGGGTCGTGCTGGGGGTAGTGTTTTAGGGTTTAGGATAGTGTAGTAGTGTTTGTATAATGTAGGTTACTGTTTTAGGGTTTAGGGTAGTGTCGGGATCATGCAGGGTAGTGTTTAAGTGAAGGCGACGGACTCTGAGAAGGTGTAGGGTCGTGCTGGGGGTAGTGTTTTAGGGTTTAGGGTAGTGTAGTAGTGTTTGTGTAGGGTAGTGTTTCAGGGTTTAGGGTAGTGTCAGGGGTCGTGTAGGGAAGTGTTTGCATGTAGAGGCAGGACTGGGAGTAGGGGCAGGGTTGTGCTTAGGGTAGTGTTTTAGGGTTTAGAGTAGTCTTGTAGTGTTTGTGTAGTGTAGGGTAGTGTTTTAGGGTTTAGGGTAGTGTCGGGGGGTTATGCAGGGTAGTGTTTCAGTGTAGGGGATGGACTGGGGGTAGGGGCATGGTCGTGCTGGGTAGTGTTTTAGTATTAAGGGTAGTGTAGTAGTGTTTGTGTTGTGTAGGTTACTGTTTTAGGGTTTAGGGTAGTGTCGGGGTCGGGCAGAGTAGTGTTTAAGTGAAGGCGACGGACTCGGAGAAGGTGTAGGGTCGTGCTGGGGGTAGTGTTTTAGGGTTTAGGGTAGTGTAGTAGTGTTTGTGTAGTGTAGGGTAGTGTTTTAGGGTTTAGGGTAGTGTTGGGGGTTGTGCAGGGTAGTGTTTCAGTGTAGGGGATGGACTGGCGGTAGGGGCATGGTCGTACTGGGGTAGTGTTTTAGAATTATGGGTAGTGTAGTAGTGTTTGTGTAGTGTAGGGTAGTGTCAGGGGGTCGTGCAGGGTAGTGTTTAAGTGAAGGGGACGGAATGGAAGTAGGGGTAGGGTCGTGCTGGGGGTAGTGTTTTAGGGTTTAGGGTAGTGTAGTAGTGTTTGTGTAGTGAAGGGTAGTGTTTAAGTGAAGGGGACAGACTGGGAATAGGGGCAGGGTTGTGCTGTGTGTAGTGTTTTAGGGTTTAGGGTAGTATTGTAGTCTTTGTGTAGTGTAGGGTACTGTTGTAGGGTTTAGGGTAGTGTCGGGGGATCGTGCAGGGTAGTGTTAGGGAGTAGGGACAGGACTGGGGCTAGGGACAGTGTCGTGCAGGGGGCAGTGATTTAGTGTTTAGGGTAGTGTAGTGGTGTTTTAGTAGTTTAGGGTAGTGTATTTTTGAGGGTTTTGGTAGCGTTTTTTAACTTTGAGATGTGTAGTGTAGTGTATTTGTATGTAGTGTTGGGTGTTATTATTACTAGGAAAGTTTTTAGATCGCATACATTAACACTTTCAATGTAATGGTATGCAAACTAAAAACTGGCGTAGTAACTGTTTTTGCTAAGATAAAAACGGGTAGTAATGTCATGCAAACTAATTGCATGCGAAATACCAAGTCATATTCGACACAAAGTCACCCTGCGTGGCTTTGCATGGCCTAACAGATATGGAGTAAGACAAAGCAGCGCAAGTTGCTGCCTTGAGTAACTCTGCATCAAGGAGGTGTTCCATCTGAGCTGCATGGGTCTTCCCACGCAACACCCATGGATTTTGACTCTGCCCCATATTTACAAAATCACTTAAACCTGGAGCAGCACCAAAACCGTAGTCTCCCCAGTGAAAACATGTCTCTTCGTTTTTTTCCTCTTTCCATGTGTGCAAGAGGAAACCATCTCTCAGGGTTGTTTTTCTGCAGGAGGGTGCCCTTCCTGCACAAAAACAATCCTGCCTATGTTGGTGCTAGGCAGCAATTTGTGCGCCAACGCAAGAGAAGAGGACAGGAATAGACAGAATTTCATAAATACGGTGCATTCCTGTCTTTTCGACATTGGTGTAGGGCAGCGCTGCAAGTCGTAGGGCAGCGCAGCAAGAAGACTTGCGGCGCTGCCCTACACCATTTCCTCATAAATGAGGCCCTTTGTTTTTAGCCACAGCTTTGACCACGCCCCACGCTCACCGGCCTTTGGCTTGCTAAACAGTGTTTAATATTATTTACCCACTGTGCAAATTATTTTGTGTGGGAATTGGGGGTGTTTATTGTTGTCGATGATGAGGAGTACCAGGTTCTAGAAACTTTTGTCAGGAGGGGGTCCTCACTCCTAAAAAGGTTTAACAAGGGGGTCTCAGCACCAAAAAGTCTGAAGACCTCTGGTGTAGGTCTTCAGACCACATTGCGTTGCACTCATGCTATAATGAGGTAATGACTTGTATAAGTATATACTTCAACATACGTGAAATGTAAAGTAAGACAATGAGGGTTACAAGGTGTAGGAGTCACATATAGGTATCAGTAGGCATTACATGCTAAGAGGGCTCAGTCTGGAGAAACACAAAGCCAGGATTTAAAGTGTATGTTTATGGTGCGGCCTGTGTGGAAATCGGGGTGACGTAGAGTCGTTCTCCAGCGTGTCACTGCAGACACCGAGCTACAGAGCACAGTCGTGGGGTTGTCTCTGCCAAGAGGTCTTTACTAATACTCAAAGGAGCGCTTTTTAGCAACCTTAGAATAACAAAAGATTAAATGTTTGTGTGTGTGTGTGTATATATATACTCGTTATTGCAGTCTCTGTTCAGCTCACTGATAACTGTTCATAACTCTAGGTGCTATATTATAAGGATTGTAATTTACGACCTGCAGGTGACACGAGGATTTTTGCAACAAAAAGGGGTAATCCCTTAGCTGGTTACCTAACATACAAAAGAGTGACTTGAGTATATCACATTGTGCTTCGCAGCAGGCACTTACACCCTCTATGCTGCTTTATAGTGAATCAAACTTGTGACACCTACACACCGACCTCTCCAGCAAGCATTAACTCTTGTTGCTGTTATTACACCCGGGAAATAGCTGGGTACTGAAATATCTCTGCAGCAGGTGCCCTCACCCCCTAAGATATTTTAAAATGCACCTATTTAGTAAGGCAGAACAGATTTATTGTCACTTTTCTACTTGTTGCCAATGTATTTGGGGCATGGAGCGGTCAGACTCCTGCCCTGGTCACTGCGCCCCCTGTGTGCGGGCACTCCTGGCCCCCAGGGTATGGGGTCGGAGCATCTTTTCTCTCTCCAGCCTGACTGCACTTGTCCCCATCCACCATTCACCCTGAGTCGGCTCGGAGGAGGCCTGCGAGCCGGTGCCAGGCTCTCTCGCTCTGCCGCCGGCGGGCACCTTATTATACAGCGCCAGGAGCGTCACTGCGCACGAACTGGACAACTTGAAGAACAAACAAACAGATAGGCTCCGAGTACCCCCAGCGATCCCCGCTGTGATCAAAGTCGGTTTATTCAACGTCACATCCGGTAACAGCAGCCGTCTGACCTCCGCATGGCAGGGACGGCCACATCATGAATCCGTGCACCGTCCGAAGGGGAAAGCACGCCCTGCACCTGCCTCAGCATTCAAAGGAGCGTGCCCGGTCAGTGGCGGAGCTGCAGGGACGTAGGGTCTGGGACAGGTAGGCCCAACAGAAAGGGTCGTGTCACTCCTGAACACACCACCCGAGGCCTCCTCCGCAGTATTGTCTTCTGAAGGCCTCACCTGGATTACCGTGCCCGGTTCTGAAGGACAGATCGAGAGTCCTCTGAAGGCCTCACCTGAATTACCGTGTCTAGAGTCCTCTGAAGGCCTCACCTGGATTACTGTGTCTGGTTCTGAAGGACAAATCTAGAGTCCACCAAGGGCCTCACCTGGATTACCGTGTCCGGTTCTGAAGGACAAATCTAGAGTCCTCCAAGGGCCTCACCTGGATCACGTGTCTGGTTCTGAAGGACAAATCTAGAGTCCTCTGAAGGCCTCGCCTGGATTACCGTGTCCGAGTCTGAAAGGCGTATCTAGTATTTTATGGAGGCCTCACCTGGATTACCGTGTCTGGTTCTGAAGGACAAATCTAGAGTCCTCTGAAGGCCTCACCTGGATTACCGTGTCCAGTTCTGAAAGACAAATCTAGAGTCCTCTGAAGGCCTCACCTGGATTACCGTGCCCGGTTCTGAAGGACAAATCTAGAGTCCTCCAAGGGCCTCACCTGGATTACCGTGTCCGGTTCTGAAGGACAAATCTAGAGTCCTCTGAAGGCCTCACCTGGATTACCGTGTCTGGTTCTGAAGGACAAATCTAGAGTCCTCCAAGGGCCTCACCTGGATCACGTGTCTGGTTCTGAAGGACAAATCTAGAGTCCTCTGAAGGCCTCACCTGGATTACGTGTCTGGTGCTGAAGGACAAATCTAGAGTCCTCCAAGGGCCTCACCTGGATTAACGTGTCCGGTTCCGAAGGGCGTATCTAGTATCTTCTGGTGGCCTCACCTGGATTACCGTGTCTGGTTCTGAAGGATAAATCTAGAGTCCTCTGAAGGCCTCGCCTGGATTACCATGTTCAGTTCTGAAAGACAAATCTAGAGTCCTCTGAAGGCCTCACCTGGATTACCGTGTCCGGTTCTGAAGGACAAATCTAGAGTCCTCCAAGGGCCTCACCTGGATTACCGTGTTCCGTTCTGAAGGACAAATCTAGAGTCCTCCAAGGGCCTCACCTGGATTACCGTGTCCGGTTCTGAAGGACAAATCTAGAGTCCTCTGAAGGCCTCACCTGGATTACCGTGTCTGGTTCTGAAGGACAAATCTAGAGTCCTCCAAGGGCCTCACCTGGATCACGTGTCTGGTTCTGAAGGACAAATCTAGAGTCCTCTGAAGGCCTCACCTGGATTACGTGTCTGGTGCTGAAGGACAAATCTAGAGTCCTCCAAGGGCCTCACCTGGATTAACGTGTCCGGTTCCGAAGGGCGTATCTAGTATCTTCTGGTGGCCTCACCTGGATTACCGTGTCTGGTTCTGAAGGATAAATCTAGAGTCCTCTGAAGGCCTCGCCTGGATTACCATGTTCAGTTCTGAAAGACAAATCTAGAGTCCTCTGAAGGCCTCACCTGGATTACCGTGTCCGGTTCTGAAGGACAAATCTAGAGTCCTCCAAGGGCCTCACCTGGATTACCGTGTCCGGTTCTGAAGGACAAATCTCGAGTCCTCCAAGGGCCTCGCCTGTATCACGTGTCTGGTCCTGAAGGACAAATTTAGAGTCCTCCAAGGGCCTCACCTGGATTACCGTGTCCGGTTCTGAAGGACAAATCTAGAGTCCTCCAAGGGCCTCACCTGGATCACGTGTCTGGTTCTGAAGGACAAATCTAGACTCCTCAAAGGGCCTCACCTGGATCACGTGTCTGGTTCTGAAGGACAAATCTAGAGTCCACCTAGGGCCTCATCTGGATTACCGTGTCCGGTTCTGAAGGACCAATCTAGAGTCCTCCAAGGGCCTCACCTGGATCACGTGTCTGGTTCTGAAGGACAAATCTAGAGTCCTCTGAAGGCCTCACCTGGATTACCGTGTCTGGTTCTGAAGGACAAATCTAGAGTCCTCCAAGGGCCTCACCTGGATTACCGTGTCCGAGTCTGAAGGGCGTATCTAGTATCTTCTGGAGGCCTCACCTGGATTACCGTGTCTGGTTCTGAAGGACAAATCTAGAGCCCTCTGAAGGCCTCACCTGGATTACCGTGTCCAGTTCTGAAAGACAAATCTAGAGTCCTCTGAAGGCCTCACCTGGATTACCGTGCCCGGTTCTGAAGGACAAATCTAGAGTCCTCCAAGGGCCTCACCTGGATTACCGTGTCCGGTTCTGAAGGACAAATCTAGAGTCCTCTGAAGGCCTCACCTGGATTACCGTGTCTGGTTCTGAAGGACAAATCTAGAGTCCTCCAAGGGCCTCACCTGGATCACGTGTCTGGTTCTGAAGGACAAATCTAGAGTCCTCTGAAGGCCTCACCTGGATTACGTGTCTGGTGCTGAAGGACAAATCTAGAGTCCTCCAAGGGCCTCACCTGGATTAACGTGTCCGGTTCCGAAGGGCGTATCTAGTATCTTCTGGTGGCCTCACCTGGATTACCGTGTCTGGTTCTGAAGGATAAATCTAGAGTCCTCTGAAGGCCTCGCCTGGATTACCATGTTCAGTTCTGAAAGACAAATCTAGAGTCCTCTGAAGGCCTCACCTGGATTACCGTGTCCGGTTCTGAAGGACAAATCTAGAGTCCTCCAAGGGCCTCACCTGGATTACCGTGTTCCGTTCTGAAGGACAAATCTAGAGTCCTCCAAGGGCCTCACCTGGATTACCGTGTCCGGTTCTGAAGGACAAATCTAGAGTCCTCTGAAGGCCTCACCTGGATTACCGTGTCTGGTTCTGAAGGACAAATCTAGAGTCCTCCAAGGGCCTCACCTGGATCACGTGTCTGGTTCTGAAGGACAAATCTAGAGTCCTCTGAAGGCCTCACCTGGATTACGTGTCTGGTGCTGAAGGACAAATCTAGAGTCCTCCAAGGGCCTCACCTGGATTAACGTGTCCGGTTCCGAAGGGCGTATCTAGTATCTTCTGGTGGCCTCACCTGGATTACCGTGTCTGGTTCTGAAGGATAAATCTAGAGTCCTCTGAAGGCCTCGCCTGGATTACCATGTTCAGTTCTGAAAGACAAATCTAGAGTCCTCTGAAGGCCTCACCTGGATTACCGTGTCCGGTTCTGAAGGACAAATCTAGAGTCCTCCAAGGGCCTCACCTGGATTACCGTGTCCGGTTCTGAAGGACAAATCTCGAGTCCTCCAAGGGCCTCGCCTGTATCACGTGTCTGGTCCTGAAGGACAAATTTAGAGTCCTCCAAGGGCCTCACCTGGATTACCGTGTCCGGTTCTGAAGGACAAATCTAGAGTCCTCCAAGGGCCTCACCTGGATCACGTGTCTGGTTCTGAAGGACAAATCTAGAGTCCTCTGAAGGCCTCACCTGGATTACGTGTCTGGTGCTGAAGGACAAATCTAGAGTCCTCCAAGGGCCTCACCTGGATTAACGTGTCCGGTTCCGAAGGGCGTATCTAGTATCTTCTGGTGGCCTCACCTGGATTACCGTGTCTGGTTCTGAAGGATAAATCTAGAGTCCTCTGAAGGCCTCGCCTGGATTACCATGTTCAGTTCTGAAAGACAAATCTAGAGTCCTCTGAAGGCCTCACCTGGATTACCGTGTCCGGTTCTGAAGGACAAATCTAGAGTCCTCCAAGGGCCTCACCTGGATTACCGTGTCCGGTTCTGAAGGACAAATCTCGAGTCCTCCAAGGGCCTCGCCTGTATCACGTGTCTGGTCCTGAAGGACAAATTTAGAGTCCTCCAAGGGCCTCACCTGGATTACCGTGTCCGGTTCTGAAGGACAAATCTAGAGTCCTCCAAGGGCCTCACCTGGATCACGTGTCTGGTTCTGAAGGACAAATCTAGACTCCTCAAAGGGCCTCACCTGGATCACGTGTCTGGTTCTGAAGGACAAATCTAGAGTCCACCTAGGGCCTCATCTGGATTACCGTGTCCGGTTCTGAAGGACCAATCTAGAGTCCTCCAAGGGCCTCACCTGGATCACGTGTCTGGTTCTGAAGGACAAATCTAGAGTCCTCTGAAGGCCTCACCTGGATTACCGTGTCTGGTTCTGAAGGACAAATCTAGAGTCCTCCAAGGGCCTCACCTGGATTACCGTGTCCGAGTCTGAAGGGCGTATCTAGTATCTTCTGGAGGCCTCACCTGGATTACCGTGTCTGGTTCTGAAGGACAAATCTAGAGCCCTCTGAAGGCCTCACCTGGATTACCGTGTCCAGTTCTGAAAGACAAATCTAGAGTCCTCTGAAGGCCTCACCTGGATTACCGTGTCCGGTTCTGAAGGACAAATCTAGAGTCCTCCAAGGGCCTCACCTGGATTACCGTGTTCCGTTCTGAAGGACAAATCTAGAGTCCTCCAAGGGCCTCACCTGGATTACCGTGTCCGGTTCTGAAGGATTTATCTAGAGTCCTCCAAGAGCCTCACCTGGATTACCGTGTCCTGTTCTGAAGGAGAAATCTAGAGTCCTCTGAAGGTCTCACCTGGATTACCGGTTCCGGTTCTGAAGGACAAACCTAGAGTCCTCTGAAGGGCTCACCTGGATTACCGTGTCCGGTTCTGAAGGGCGTATCATGCATCTTCTGAAGGCCTCACCTGGATTACTATGTTCCGGTCTGAATGCCATACGTAGGATCTTCAGAAGGCCTCACTTGGATTGCCATATCTGGTTTTGAAGGGCGCGCGTGAAGTACAGTGTCTAGTTCTGAAGGCCGCAGCTAGTATTTTCTGAAGGCTGTATTGGAATTATTGGGCCTGGTTCTGAAGATCACAACTTGAGGCAGTCGCACATCTACTCACACCTTTCTTCGGCGTCATGCTTTCCCTTCCTTTCCTGAAAGAGAGTCCATGCTTGCCTTTACAGACATCCTGAATACATAAGCACTGTTTCCAGTTGTGCAAGCTTCACGTTTATCATTGTGTGTGGTACTGTAGCCTCTCTCTCTAAAGGGATCCAGACTGATTTCAGATTGCCCCACAGGGGCACCTCAGATGGTGCATGTTTGAAACCATTAGCCCTCTGGGGCTCAGACTGCAGGGAAGAAGGTGTGGTCAACAAGACAGAGAGCCTAACCTCAGTAACATGAAGTGAAAGGGGAGGAGCAAGATGTTGGTCTTCTAAAAGTTGTATCTGTGTCGTGACATTCTGCTTAAAGTCCTTGTTCCATGGGCACGCGTGGAAGTCCTCATCTCCTCTCTGTTCTCGGCTCCTTGTATCAAGCAGTCTGCCTGCACACAGAGAGTAGAAAGTGGTAACTTGGCCCCATGTTACTGCTGACACAGAAGACACCCAATTGTCTGCTGTTTTCAATTCTCTGAGACTTTTCCAATCATGACGTAGGGGAGTGTCAAGTGCTAGCTCCTGCATGACCAGGCAATCAAAAGCAGTGTACTTCCCAGTTCCCTGCCGCATTGGCAACAACTTCCAAACATCTCTAGTGCACCCTTTTAGAGAGATAGCCATCCGGCGGGTGGCAGGCTCAGTCACTTCTTTCAGGGGTAGCAGAGCATTTAATCCCATAGGTGCATTCTTCCAACTGTGCAATGGGACTATGCTCTACCATCCCTTTCCCACCTGCTGCTCCTGATACCTACATGATCAGAGCCGTTTTCACAGGACTGTTAGATAAACGCTTCAGGGGAATGGGGTTATAGACGATTGCACCTATCTTAAGTCCTGTATTATACATATTTTTTAGGTGCCACGGACCTGAGATTCAAAGTCCCCTAAATTTCCCAGGGCAGAAAACTGTCCTTACATACAAGCTCAATACAAAATTGGTCCAGCACACTTATACAAAAAGTAACCAAGTTTTATGTACACATATCTCATATGCCATTACGGAGGAAGCCACGCCATGGAGCCGGCCGACATTTAACCTGAACGACCTACCAAAGCAAATACTGTTTTTAAGTGATTCACCAACATGAGAGCGACTCACCATCAATTTAAAGGAAGCATTATTATAAGGAGGAATAAAAAAACATTTTCTGAGACCTATGATCTATAACTGTCCTTGATAGAGGACACACAGAAACTGGCTCATGACTATGCTATGACACAGACTCATTTCGCCCTGAAGAAGTCCGTGAAGGACAAAACGCGTTGGCTATGGCTACAGACTTTTAATGAAGATTTAATAAAGAATGAACTTCCACAAGACCACTGATTCTGTCATGAATGATTGATATGTGTAAAACTTAGTTACTTTTTGTATAAGTGTGCTGGACCAATTTTGTATTGCGTTTTCACAGGACTATCAGCCTGTTTTGCGCAAGGGGGTGCAGACTCTTTTGGCCAAAAGAGCCGTAGAGAGGAAACAAGCCCTGGAAGTGGATGTGCTGGATGTAATTTCCACTACTTCTTTGTGCCGAAAGAGTACAGAGGCTTTAATCCTATTTTGGATCTTCACCCTCTTAACACCTTCCTGCAAAATAGCAAATGGAGGATGTTCACACTGACCCAAGCTCTATATACTCTGGATCCCAGAGTCTGGCCGGTGGCAGTGGACCAACTGGATCCTTATTTTCACATCCCTGTTCTGTAGGCCTACCTGCGGTTCATAGCGGACCCAACGCATGTTCAGTTTGCTCTGCTCCCTGTCGGCCTCACCTGTGCCCCTTGGGTGTTCACAAAGGTGATGGCGGTGGTCACTGCTCATCTTTGGAGATTGGAGGTACCAGTCTACAGCTACATCAACAATTGGCTGCTGACGATATACAGGCCAGAATCAGTTGTGGACCACCTCCAAACAACGGAAAACATCCTGACATCACTGGGGTACTCAAATCACCCTGCTAAAGCCACACCTGACACAGAGGCTTCCTTTCATCGGAGGCATCTTGGATATGGTGTGCTTTTGGGCCTTTCCTCCTGACCAAATTAGTCCAGCACATTTGGACTCCAAACTCCATATTGCACCCTCTGTCCTAGGCGTGCGTGAAGACTGCTCTGAGGCTTCCTGGCGGCTGGCCTCCAGCATCCTGCTAGCTGATCATGCCAAATGGCACTTGCGAGCTCTGCAGTAGGATCTAAAGTCTCCGTGGTCCCGCACCCGGGGGATCTGTTGGATTCCAAACAGATTTCAGAGGAGACGGCAAAGGATCTGCACTGGTGGCGGTTCTCCCTACCCAACCCAGACCTGACTTGGGTTATGAATGTGTCACTACTGGGTTGGGGAGGCCATCTGGGAGACGTGGAGACCCACCTTTGCATCAACTTGCTGGACTAGTGGGCGATTCACTTGATGTTGAAGGCCTTCCGCCGGGGTTGTATCTTAAGTCTTGAGTCCTATGCCAAGCATCCTGCACCTATGAAACTGTCTGAATCACCAGGGCATTTCCCTGATTGTACGTCCCTGGCGGGGACTCTAAACACCAGGGAGGACAAACTCAGCGTCCGACGCCTAGCGGATCACAATTGGCAGTTACCGCAGAGGTGGTGCTGGGCGTCTTCAAACAATGGGTAGAATCCTGGCTTAATCTCTTTGTCTCTCTTGAGCATGTGCAACAACGCCACTATTGCACGCTGCATAGAGTGGAGCACGGTCCTCTTGAATGCATTCCCACCACTGCTTCTCCTGCCTCCAGTTCTGCAGAAGATCAGGAACAACCGGACCCAAGTCATCTTAGTGGCTCTAGATTGGGCCAGGAGAGTGTGGTACCTGGAACTTCTGGGCCTGAGCATCTGCCCTCTGATCAGTCTGCCCTACAGGAGGATCTATTGTCACTTCAGCAGAGCAGGGTCTTGCACATGGGCCTGCGCAACCTGCACCTCAATGCGAGAAGATTGGGTGACACCAGTTGATCTCCTTTGATCTCCGTGAAATAATTCTGGCACCCAGGTGTCCATCTATGATATCAGTGTATGCCAGGTGCTGGGATAAATTGGAGGTTTGGTGTGTCACTCATTAGACAGACTCGTTGCAGGCCAAATTGTTAGTCGTTTTGCTGTTTGGTCTGTCTTAGGCCCAGCAAAGACTTGCAGTGGGCACTGTTTCAGGTTACTACTGCAATGGGCTTTTAGTTGGAGAAATCGGTTGTAGCAAAACTACAGGTACTTCAGAACTCCGCTGCAAGATTGTTCTTCAGATTAGCCAAATACACATCAGCTAAACATGCCCTCAACACTCTGCACTGGCAACCTGTGGAGAAGCGCATAAGGTTTAAAGCCTTATGCATTGCCTTTAAAGCATTACAAAATTCAGATCCTAGTTACCTGATAAAGGACTTTAAATGGCACATCCCTGGAAGTACACTTCGGTCGACTTTACTGAAGTTAGTAACAGAGCCTACGTTCTGTCTTAAGGGATGGGGTGGTAAAAGCTTCTTCAGCATTATTACAAGATGGTGGAATAAGCTTCCATTTTATTTGAGGAATGCTTCTGAGTTGCTGTCTTTTAGGAAGGGACTAAAGACATGGCTCTTTCCTCTGTAACCCTGCGTAAGGACTGGAAATATGACATCTAGTGTACACTGTGTGCCGATTCTTCAAGCGCCTAGACACCCTCGGGTATCAGTGTGCTATATAAATACTTAAAAAAAAAAATAAGTACTTGTTAGCCTTCTTTGCCTTTTTACGTTTACTAGACCAGCCATCCTCATTCTAATCACCTGTTGTGATGCATTTCCTTAAATGTTTGCAACATATGTTTCCTCTAAAGCCTTCTTTGATGCCACAATGGGACTTAAATCTGAGTCTCACTTTCCTTGTTTATGCCCATTTTTAGCCGATGCACAGCAGTCCATTATGCCTCCGGACCTTAAAAACAGTCTTTTTGTTTGCAATAAAATCAGCACGCTGTGTGAGTGAGCTTCAGGCCCTCTTGGTCCAGCCACTTTAACTACCTTTTTTTTAACAATCAGATGTTACAGACTCAGCTCAGGCAGCATTCTTACCGAATGTAATAATGTCTTTTCATAATGGTCAAGCCATTGCTCTTCCAGCCTTCTTTGCTCCACCTCATCCCTCGAAAGAGGGGAGAGGCTCATTCATTTGGATCCTAAGAGGGTACTCGGCTTTTACATCAATTGTACTAGGGAACATCAGAAGGACGATCAGCCCATTTGTGGGGTTCTGTAGGGCAAAGAAGGGCAAGGCTGTACAGAAGCAGACATTCTCCTGATGGATATTTCTCTTTATTAAGATGTGCCACGCATTGGCTAAGAAAACGCCTCTGGAAGGTGTGAGGGCTCATTATACCAGAGCTACGGCTGCTATCACTGCTATGGCCTGTTCTGGATATCTGTCTCACTGAAGTATAAAAAAAAGTGATAGATGTAAAGCTTGAGTTGATGTCAGCCACTCGTAATTACTCAGGGCCGCACCTTAATCCATCGTTATCTTGCAAACAGTGCCACCTCAGTTAGGACTTAGCCATATGCAAATCAGTCTTGACTCTGCTCCAATGGGAACAGCCCAACTGCCTGGCTGAATGAAACTGAGGTGGCTTGATGTGCAAATTAACTATTGACTGGAATGTGGCCCAGGTAATTACCACTGACTGAGATTAAGTAACGCGGTCCATTCATCACTTTTTTGTATACTTTAGTGTGTCACCCTAAGTGTGATGAGTATGGCCAGACGTGGGTCCTGTTCACATTGTGTCACTAGAACCAAGCTATACATTGCTGAAGAGGCCTAGCTAGGGTGAAACGGTCCTAGGTTTCTTGTGTTTCGGTCCATGAAGGACCTGGCCTGGCAGTTTGGGTTGGACTGGTCCCATTGGAGCAGGGTCAAGACTGAACTACACATGGCTGGTTCCAAACTGACGTTGTGCGGTGTGCCAAATAATGATGGACTTCGATGTGGACCCGAGTAATTAAGAGTGGCTGAGATTAATTTAGGCATTCCATCCCTCACATTTTTGTATAATTTGCTGGAGATCTGTGAGCTACATAGCCATCAGTGTACACATTCACAAACCACTATTGCATTGACAGTCGGGTCCCCCGAGACGAGCATTTTACTCATTCGGTTCTGCAGGAATTTTTAGTTTGAGCCATTGAGAAGACCCCCTACCTTGGAAGGTACTGCTTTGGTATCTATTTACAAAGTGAGGAATCAGCGGTTAGAAGTTCCCATCAGAAGCACAAGTTACTTACTTTGGGTAACGCTGTTTCTGGTGGATACTCTAACTGCAGATTCCTCACCACCCTCCCTGCTCCCGTTGTATGCACTGGTCTCCTTTCCATCTCAAAAGGTATCAGTTTAGGAATCTTTGCACTGGTTCTTCCAATTTACGGATGGGCTATGTGTCAGAGCACAGAAAGCTTACAAAAGAAACTGGTGTCATTGCATATGGGTAGCACTTCGATACAGCTCCGCTCATCACTTCCAGAGTAGAACGGGGTTGATACGGAGTCGCACAGGGTCACCTACAGGCACGCAGGAGCGCTGCTTTTCGAATTTCTGGATCCAATCTGGTGCCTGGGAATATTCACAAGGTGAGCAATCTGCTGTTAGATAGTGTCTGCCAGAGTGTTATCAAAGGTAAGTAACTTATTATTTTAGATCACTTCACCTATGATTGGCCCCCTGACAAAGGCCATTGCCCTAAATTCAACATTAGTAAGATCTTCTGTGTGCTACCTAGACACATTTGGTAATTTAGGATAATTGTGAGCACATTCAAATCTTTTATTACCTGTTTGCCCTTGTCTTGCACTGAGAAAATTGTTTTCTTTGATGCCAGCTTGAAAGTTTCTCTGCGTAGAGCCAGGTCTGGAACCTGGGGTCACGTGATTGCCTCTAGCCGCCTTCCTTCTCTCCTCCCCCCCCCCCTTTTAGCCGTGCATTCCTTACTGACTCCCTCTCAGTGGCTTCTACATCTTGAAGACCTAGATAGTGCCCATTCCTTACCAGCACCTCTCAGTGGCTACCAGTTCTTGTGGACCTATAGAGTGCTCACGGCTTACCTGCTCCCTCTCAGTGGCTTCCAGATCTTGATGACCTATAGAATGCTCACTCCCTACTGGCCCCTCTCATTGGCTTCCAGCTCTTGATGACCTAGTGAGGGATCAATCCTTACCAGCCCCTCTCAGTGCATTCCAGATCTTGGTGACCTAGGGAGGGCTCAATCCTTACCAGACGCCCTCAGTGGCTTCCAGATCTTGAGGACCTATAGAATGCTCACTCCTTACTGGCCCCTCTCATTGGCTTCCAGCTCTTCAAGACCTAGAAAGTGCTCATTCCTTACCGGCCCCTCTCCGTGGCTTCCACATTTGATGACCTAGAGAGTGCTCAATCCTTACTAGCCCCTCTCAGTGGCTTCCAGCTCTTGATGACCTAGAGAGGGCTCAATCCTTACCAGCCCCTCTCAGTAGCTTTCAGATCTTGAGGACCTAGAGAGGGCTCAATCCTTACCTGCTCCCTCTCAGTGGCTTCCAGCTCTTGATGACCTAGAGAGGGCTCAATCCTTACCAGCCCCTCTCAGTAGCTTCCAGATCTTGAGGACCTAGAGAGGGCTCAATCCTTACCTGCTCCCTCTCAGTGGCTTCCAGATCTTGATGACCTAGAGAGGGATCAATCCTTACCAGCCCCTCTCAGTGGCTTCCAGATCTTGATGACCTAGAGAGGGCTCAATCCTTACCAGCCCCTCTCAGTGGCTTCCAGATCTTGACGACCTATAGAATGCTCACTCCTTACTGGCCCCTCTCATTGGCTTCCAGCTCTTCAAGACCTAGAAAGTGCTGGTTCCTTACTGGTCCCTCTCAGTGGCTTCCAGATCTTGAGGACCTAGAGAGGGCTCAATCCTTACCTGCTCCCTCTCAGTGGCTTCCAGATCTTGATGACCTAGAGAGGGATCAATCCTTACCAGCCCCTCTCAGTGGCTTCCTGATCTTGAGGACCTATAGAATGATCACTCCTTACTGGTCCCTCTCATTGGCTTCCAGTTCTTCAAGAGCTAGAAAGTGCTCATTCCTTACTGGTCCCTCTCAGTGGCTTCCAGATCTTGATGACCTAGAGAGGGCTCAATCCTTACCAGCCCCTCTTAGTGGCTTCCAGCTCTTGATGACCTAGAGAGGGCTCAATCCTTACCAGCCCCTCTCAGTGGCTTCCAGATCTTGATGACCTAGAGAGGGCTCCATCCTTACCAGCCCCTCTCAGTGGCTTCCAGATCTTGATGACCTAGAGAGGGCTCACTCCTTACCAGCCCCTCTCAGTGGCTTCCAGATCTTGAGGACCTATAGAATGCTCACTCCTTACTGGCCCCTCTCATTGGCTTCCAGCTCTTCAAGACCTAGAAAGTGCTCAATCCTTACCAGCCCCTCTCAGTGGCTTCCAGCTCTTGATGACCTAGAGAGGGCTCAATCCTTACCAGCCCCTCTCAGTGGCTTCCAGATCTTGATGACCTAGAGAGGGCTCAATCCTTACCAGCCCCTCTCAGTGGCTTCCGGATCTTGATGACCTAGAGAGGGCTCAATCCTTACCAGCCCCTCTCAGTGGCTTCCAGCTCTTGATGACCTAGAGAGGGCTCAATCCTTACCAGCCCCTCTTAGTGGCTTCCAGATCTTGATGACCTAGAGAGGGCTCAATCCTTACCAGCCCCTCTCAGTAACTTCCAGATCTTGAGGACCTAGAGAGGGCTCAATCCTTACCTGCTCCCTCTCAGTGGCTTCCAGATCTTGATGACCTAGAGAGGGCTCAATCCTTACCAGCCCCTCTCAGTGGCTTCCAGCTCTTGATGACCTAGAGAGGGCTCAATCCTTTCCAGCCCCTCTCAGTGGCTTCCAGGTGCTGAGGACCTATAGAATGCTCACTCACTCCAGCTCTTCAAGACCTAGAAAGTGCTCATTCCTTACTGGCCCCTCTCAGTGGCTTCCAGATCTTGATGACCTAGAGAGGGCTCAATCCTTACCAGCCCCTCTCAGTGGCTTCCAGATCTTGATGACCTAGAGAGGGCTCAATCCTTACCAGCCCCTCTCAGTGGCTTCCAGATCTTGATGACCCAGAGAGGGCACAGGCTCAATCCTTACCAGCCCCTCTCAGTGGCTTCCAGATCTTGAGGACCTAGAGAGGGCACAGGCTCAATCCTTACCAGCCCCTCTCATTGGCTTCCAGCTCTTCAAGACCTAGAAAGTGCTGGTTCCTTACTGGTCCCTTTCAGTGGCTGCCAGTTCTTGAGGACCTAGAGAGAGCTCTCTATTTACCAGCACCTCTCAGGGGCTTCCAGCTCCTGAGGACCTAGAGAGTGTTCCACCTAACATGCTAGAAAAACAGGGTGTTTCTGACTCTCAGGGTTCAAAACTGTAGATGCAAAAGCTGTTTTTTGTTTGTTTGTTTGTGAAATTAACTGAGTATTTATTAAAAAAAACTATTAATCCAAGGACCATTTCTAGGGAGAATATATCAATAAAGCACATCCCTTTCAAGCCAGGCCCAGAGCGACCAGCAAGGTCTGCACATTGCATTGGGCCACACAAGTAGTATCAGCGTCCTACATCAATGAAAAATACTGTGGAATATATTACATCTTCCTTGGATTACCGCTGGTAGCAAAGATGGAGCCATCCAGGCGTAGGTTATAAACACTAAATACCGCAACTCCAATTTCCAGCGGTGGCAGTGGATCATTCCATCGCATCCCCAGATATCTTCCACTTGTGTATTTAGATCAGGGTGCACCCTTCCCAGAGACCAGTCGCTCAAGGCCTCCATGCGTAGTATGGAAATGCCGAATACAACCAACTAGAGGAGTCTGGCAGAAGCACACTCATTTGGTAGTCCAATTCAGATTGTGATCATGTAACAAAAGTAATCCCGTTGCTCTTAAAATTCACAAAATTTTAACGTGCCACCACATTATCATATTTCAGCAGAATCCTATATTTCTTCTGACACTGTTCCGTTATACACAACAGATCACAGCCCAAGCACCGTGCTGATACAATAAGGTGTACCTTTTCTGGAGTGCCTTGGCGTAGTCAGTACACACACTGGTACCTACGAAGCTACAGCTACTAAATGATGGTGAAAAGACAGGCCACTGACCAGCATCAAATAATCTGTAAAGGAGGAGACCCTGGTTTGGGGACTAAGAACTCTAAAATAATCTACATATGTCGCAAAGTTGAATCTGCTCTTACGGAGTTCCAAGTTACGGACCGAAACACGTTGATCGGACTGATCTGTCATATATCAATCAACAATAAGAGAAATAAATGACTATTGAAATCTACCAAATTACAGGGCTTCTCCCAAAACAATTCTAGCTAAATACATTCTAGTACGCTCTGCTTTCCTTGGCTTACCTCTGGTAGCAGTAACTGAGCCTCAAGGCAAACGTTATAAATGCTAAATAGATGCACTGTGCTTTCCTTTGCTTACCCCCCTAGCAGTGTCTGAATCCTCAAGGTATACCTTACAAATACTAAATTCAGTACAATGCACTATGTTTTTCTTGGCTTACTCATGGTACCAGGGACTAAATCCTCAAGGCAAATGTTATAAAGTTTGCGCTTCGTTGTTGTTGGACTTACTTCACTCGGCAAGCTTTGTTTGTCCATTACTCTGCCAGTGCCCAGGGTCTAAGAACACAGTAAACGGGTAGCTCCGGACTCTCGGCCGGATCCACTGTGAGGATGCCTCAGCTTTTCACCGGGCAGCTCTTATGCAGGCGGGCAGTCCTGGACTCTGTGCCTGGTCTTTGTGTGGGGCTGCTTCTGTCACACGTCTCAGTCCTGGACTCTTCTTCTTCTTTTTTTTTTTTACTTTTTTTTATTGAGCCGAGCATCAGGGAGTTTGAAAAACTGCCTTTGATCCAGACATACAAATCCGAGCTAAAACCATACTTGAAGATGCGAGTAAGTGCAAAACGACAATTGATCAACATCATACAATTGATCTGGTACAGAGTAAAGAATACGTACATAAAATACTAAATTACTACGATAGTCTAGCTAATAGCACGCTTCCCACATACATTTAAATTATTATCCACAGATTTTACTAATAAAAAAAAGGGCTTCAGTCGACCTGGATGCTAATCCGTCATAGTTTTCAAGATTGACTAAGTATTTCCAAGTCGCAGTAAACTTTTTTTATTGCCCCCACCCGCTTTGCATATGCTTCTTCAAATGTCTTGGTTCGCTTCACCTTGTTTAGCCGTCTCGCATATGTAGGTGCTTCCAGGGACCTCCAATTTTGAAGAATGAAGGAACGAGCAACCTGGGAGGAAATAGCTAGAAAAGTCTCCTCCGCTTTTGTCAAATTTGACCCGGAACTCGTAATACTAAAGAGGGCTGCCTCCGCCCCTGGATCTATCCACTTCTGGGTTGCATGACTTCTCGCCGCAAAAATCCTGCCCAAGAATACGCTAGCCTTGGATTAATGAAGAATATATGTAGCCATTCCCCTTCCCCTTCTGCCTGACAACGAAAAATCTTTTCTCCACCTTGGATATTTCTTATTAAGGGCTTTGGGAGTGAAGTATGCCATCCATCAGGACAAAAAAGCCATTCTTTTAAAGTTGGCAGCTCTTAAAGCCTTACTCCTCAACAGGGATACGGCATGCCACACCTAGCTAGAAAAAGTACATTGGGTTTCCCAGGTTACTCTCGCTAGGAATTTATTAACCAGTGGAGACTTGTTTTGGGTACGCAAGAGATGGTACCAGTTGCCCACCCCTCTAACTTTTACTCCAAATAGAGCGGTCGCCAACTTGGTCGGGGCACTACTAGATGAAAGATTATATCTATTTTAAAAGTATACAATTTGTCGATATTCAAAAACAACAGGCTTATTCCAATCCCCACATCTATCCTGAACCTCTTGCCAGGTAATAACTCTATTCTGAATTTAAAAACGCCCCTGTTCTTCTAGAACACAATCCTTCCATTAACTGAGATGACTTGAATGAATTTGGAGACCCAAGCTTTTACATTCACTTAATTTCATATAATGAAACCTGTAAAAACCAATGTGCTTAAAAAAAACTGTAGTCTAACGGAGTGTTATTTCTTGTCCTTATGGGGAGTTCTGAAGTTTTAAGAAATGTCGGGATCTGCGAGCCAGATTCTTGTACCATTTTATCTAGAAAAAAGTTATCTGATAACCCATTAGAAGACAGTAAACACGATGTTAAATCTAAAATCGCAGATTCGTAATATGTACGGATATGCGGTAATGCAAGCCCACCTTGATTAATATCAAGTTGTAGCACCAAAAGTTTAACCCTGGGAGCTTTCTTGCTCCATAAAAACTCTCTGAACATAGATTCAAGTTCTCTGAAGTAGCTAGTATTGATTCTTAAAGGTATCTTAATAAACAAGAAAGTTAGTAGAGGGAGTATGGACATTTTGATAAGGGCTGCCTGTCCTATCAAGGTTAGTGGCAAATGCGACCAGTTTTCCTACAATTTCTTGATTTTACCCTGAGTTCCCTCATAATTCAATTTATATAACTGCCCATATTGATTTGAAACATAAATCCCCAGATACCATGTAGGATCCGACTTTAGGGCCTGTTGATTAAGATTTACCGTAAGAAAATCCGTGTCGTCGTTCAAAATCAAAATCTCAGTTTTGTTTTGATTAATTTTATAGCCCCCAATCAATTAGAATTGACTGAATTCTGGTAAGACCTGGTTTATATTCTGACTCTCAGGACTGAGATATAAAATAATGTTGTTTGCAAGCAACTTTACTTTTGACATGCCCGGGGTCGGGCATTAATTGCTATATTACCACGAATTTTAATTAACAGCCAAGGGTTCGATTAAAAAAAGTAAATAAGGGGGAAATCGGGCACCTTTGTCTGGTCCGGCAGTTTATATTTACTAACCCTCCTTGAATTGCAGGTATCACCAGCTGAGCCTGGGCCCCCTGATAGATATTCCTAAGCATTATTATGACATGAGAGGGAACACCAAACCTACCGAGACCATAGAAAAGGGTGTCCCATTTGACCAGGTCGAATGCCTTTTCGGCGTCCACCATCATAATGCATGCTGGAGTCATACTAATACTAAAGAATTTGAGAGCCTGTATCAAGAACCCTGTATTAGATTACATCTACCTCCCGGCAACAAACCCCGACTGGTCTCTGTGGATCACTTCCTGGGCTAATGGGTTGAAACGCTGCGCCCAAGTTTTTATTAAAATCTTCTAATCAGCATTGAGAAAACTGATTGGTCTGTAAGAGTTAACGTCCTTAGGGTTCTTGCCCTTCTTCACAAAACTGACAACAATTGCCTTCTTGAAGTCTGAGGGGACAGCACCTCTGGCTTGTACATAATTAATAAGCTTAGTCAAGAAGGGAATCAGCTCCTTAGCAAATACTTTATAGAATTCTATGGGTAGCCCATCGTCACCGCAAGCTTTTGCTCCAGCAATAGAATTTAGGACTGCCAAAATCTCTGCACTTGATATTTCTTGTTGAACTTGGTCTACAAGGTTATTAGATAGCATCGGGAGTTCTACCCCTTCAAAGTAATTTTGTATCACAATGTGGCTAACCGCATATTTAGTAATGTTCCGCAAAAACTCCGGCCATCGCCTCCCTATCCGTCACTGCTAATCTGGTCTTAGGATCTATGACCTCTGTAATTAGAGCCGCTTCCTGTCGTGTCTTAGTAGACCCAGCTAGTAATTTACCCACCATTTGGCTTTCCTCATAAACACGTTGTTGATAGGTCCTGGAGCTATTGATTTCTTCTACTATAAAATAATCCCTTCGCTCCTTCTTAGCCTTTTCAAGCTGACCCAGTACAGGGGAACTTCTCTGATTTGAAGCACTTTCAACAGATTGCTGTAGTTAAGCTATTTTCATGCGTCGAGTTTTCGATTGTGCAGCTGAAAAGGCAATCATTTGTCCACGAACAGCCGCTTTAAATCCACCCGATACTGAGAAAGGTTCTGCCGTCCCCTCATTTATTTTGAAGTAATCAAGTATCCACTCTTTTAGTCATCCTACGCATTGAAGCTCCTGGAGAAGAAGGCGGTCCATCTACCACCTGCATCTCTTCCTCCTCCCATCCTCGATTTCTAAATCAAGCCTAACAAAGGAGTGGTCCGAGAATGCACTGGCCCCAATTTCTGCCTCTGCGAGGCTCAGGGATCGCGATGTTAAAAAAAATCTATACGCAATGCTGTCTGAAATTGGCGGGAGAAGCAGGTATAATAGCGAGTACCGCAATTGACTTTACACCATGAATCGATTAGCTGGAAATCTTGTATTAAGGCCTCAAATACTTTTTTAGTCTTTGGCTTCAGTTGTTTCTTGTTTTTATTAGAGATGTCCTCTCTCAGATCTTGGATGTAATTAAAATCCACTCCCAGAATAATCTGTCCGGGGACCCCTCTGAGAAGTTCATGTAATGTTGACAATACTAAGGGATCATCCATAATTGGACCATAATAGTTAATGAAATTCAATATATTCCTGTTCATCTTAACCATAACCATCTTCCCTGAGGATCTCTCTGGACTTGGACAAATTCCCAGGCCATACTGCTACAAAAATAAATAGCTACCCCTCTCATTGCCATCCCGGCTGAGGCAAAAAAGCATTAGAGAAAGCCCCAGGGATAAAAAGCTTCGGTGAAATCATTTTTAGGAGGGTTTCTTGGAGAAAGAGGACTTGAGTCGTAAAAGTGGTCAATCTTCTTATAAGCCCTTCATATTTTTGTCTGTTCAACATACCATTCACATTTACCAACATCATACGACAACCTGTAGCCATATTAATGTTTCAAGTAGTTATAATGATCAGTTGGGTTCAAACCCTTATTCCCCTTGTCTAGGTCCCTTTTGCTACTACTCTTTTTGCTGCCATTAACCCAAACCCTACCCCAACCCCTTGAATCCCCACCCCAAGCAATATGTTGAACCCCGCTTACCACATCTCACCCCCCCCTTCTACACTGTGGGGTGCCCCAGGGTTACCCGCCCCCGCCCAACAATGGAGACCCTATCCCTCAAATGAAACATAAATTATTTTTGAAGAAGAAATTTCTTTCAATAATTCCTGGGCTTCTTCAATACTTGAGAACATATGGAATGTCCCTCTCACAAGAACTATGAGCTTAGATTGCTGAGCGATAGATGCCTGCGCACCTTGGCCTATAAGGAGATCTAAAAATTTCACAAACTCTTTGCGTCTGCGTGCGGCTACCACAGACATAGCCACAAAAATCTGGCATTTAGACCCCTCATTGATCGAAAACTGTCTCTGCTGCATTGCCTTAGCCAGAATTTTTTCTTTAATATGGTAGTCTGCAAAGTTTGTCAAGATGGTATGTGGAAACATGGGATTAGGTAAGGGGTGGGAGGGAACACGATGTGCCCTTGTTATCGTTAAGTTTCCAGTAAATTCAGGTAAAACCTTTTGTTTACTGAATGATTCAACTCATTGGAGAGTGTTTGCTCCCTCACTTCCCTGGGGTACCCCAACAATCCAAAGATTCGATCGGTGAGAATGGTTCTCCAAGTCCTCAAGTTTGTTCTCGAGAACTATTTTATCCCTTGCAACCTCGTTTACTTTCCGGAGCGGCTTCTTGCATTCTTTCTGGGAAACAAGCCACTGCTTCTTAAATTTTCCCTAGTCGCTGGTGTAAGGCAGCTATCTCATTCTCTTGAGATGTCTTCATTTCTCTAATCTCATCCAATATGCGATTCAGCATGGTGTTTATTTCGAGCTGCTGTGAAAAGGCTCCTTCGGTTAGTGGTTCGGACTCATCCTATTGAGATTTACCATCCTGTTTCTGATCCTTAGCTGGCTGGCCTGGCAATTCTGGATCACCCTTGCTAGACGACTGAGGCGACACCTGAGGCTGTGCTCTAGTCCCAACTGCTGTTCTAAGATGTCTTCGGAGGGAGGCCGATTTGAAGCCAGGATCAAAACAGATGATGCTGGTGGACTCTCCAGGCAGTACACAGGCCGGCCAGTGTCTTGCAAAGTCAGGGCGGCTGCAGAAGATGCCAGGGTCCGGAGAGGTGGAGATGCAAACAGGGTCTGTGAAGGGTCACCTGTGGCTACAGACTGGCGGGATTCGCTGTAGCCAACCCCATCCAATCTTCTGTCACATCTCTTCTCTCTTAAGCAGGAAGGCAGTCCTGGACTCTTCACTGTGTCTTTGTGTGGGGCTGCTTCTGTCGCACCTCTTAGCTCTTAAGCAGGCAGTCCTTGACTCTTCGCCGGGTCTTTGTGTGTGGCTGCTTCTGTCACTCCTTGCAGCTCTTAAGCAGGCAGGCAGTCCTGGAATTTATGCTGGTCTTTGTGTGGGGCTGCTTCTGTCACAACTCTTCTCTCTTAAGCAGGTGGGCAGTCCTGGACTCTTCACCAGGTCTGTGTGTAGGGCTGATTTTGTCACACACACAGCTCTTAAGCAGGCAGTCTTGGACTCTTTGCCGGGTCTTTGTGTGGGGCTGATTCTGTCACACCTTACAGCTCTTAAGCAGGCAGGCTATTGTGGGCTTTACAGCAGATCATGTTGTTGTGGGGAACCACAGTGGACTTAAAAAGGGCAAGTAGGTGGACCTCCCCACAACTACATCCACTCACTACTGCTACCAACAGGACAGCTTCCCATAGCTTGCCTGTTTGGTTAGAGTCAGAAAGGATGTAGGGACAAGTTCTCTGGGCGATTCCTGACCAGGCCGAAGCTACCTCCATCTAGATCCACCTGCGACATGTCCCGGGTGGTCTCTGGTTCAAATATCTCCAGGTGAAAAATATTAGAAGCTCTGAATTCCGAAGGGATGAAGGTAGTTATAGACACAACATCTGCAAATAAGAAGAACAGGGCCTTGGTCCTCCCAGCTGGTCTCTACAGCCGCCTCCTCAACCCAGTGTCTCTACAGCAAGGAGTGTGACCCTACAAGTCCTTGTGGAAATCCACCATCCCATGAGCCGCCACGTAGCGCTTTCAAGGCGTCCTGTAGCATCCATGCGGAGTACCACACCATGGATTTGAACCTCATCAGCCTACGCCTCTGGGCTGTACTTGGTGCCCCGTGGGAAAGTCCACTAGATGCGCATGTTCTTCCTAAAGTCCCACCTGCCTGGCCTTCTATCTTGACCTTCTTAAGACCAGGGATGCTGCCTGCTCAGCAGTTCTGAAGCAACCGGCCTATGAAGCCTTCTCAGTCTGGGGTCCCACGCTACTGCCCCCATCCTCCCTTCAGGAGCAGACTGCAGCTCCTCTGGACCTAGTGAGAGCAGGACCTTGTAGCACATTGCTTCTGCTGGTCCCTCCAGCCCTGTTCCTAAGAACCACACACTGTGATGTGTGGCTTCTGTACCCAGTGAGAGCAGGACCTTGTAGCACATTGCTTCTGCTGGTCCCTCCAGCCCTGCTCCTAAGAACCACACACTGTGATGTGTGGCTTCTGTACCCAGTGAGAGCAGGACCTCGTAGCACATTGCTTCTGCTGGTCCCTCCAGCCCTGCTCCTAAGAACCACACACTGTGATGTGTGGCTTCTGTACCCAGTGAGAGCAGGACCTTGTAGCACATTGCTTCTGCTGGTCCCTCCAGCCGTGCTCATAAGAACCACACACTGTGATGTGTGGCTTCTGTACCCAGTGAGAGCAGGACCTTGTAGCACATTGCTTCTGCTGGTCCCTCCAGCCCTGCTCCTAAGAACCACACACTGTGATGTGTGGCTTCTGTACCCAGTGAGAGCAGGACCTTGTAGCACATTGCTTCTGCTGGTCCCTCCAGCCCTGCTCCTAAGAACCACACACTGTGATGTGTGGCTTCTGTACCCAGTGAGAGCAGGACCTTGTAGCACATTGCTTCTGCTGGTCCCTCCAGCCCTGCTCCTAAGAACCACACACTGTGATGTGTGGCTTCTGTACCCAGTGAGAGCAGGACCTTGTAGCACATTGCTTCTGCTGGTCCCTCCAGCCGTGCTCATAAGAACCACACACTGTGATGTGTGGCTTCTGTACCCAGTGAGAGCAGGACCTTGTAGCACATTGCTTCTGCTGGTCCCTCCAGCCCTGCTCCTAAGAACCACACACTGTGATGTGTGGCTTCTGTACCCAGTGAGAGCAGGACCTTGTAGCACATTGCTTCTGCTGGTCCCTCCAGCCCTGCTCCTAAGAACCACACACTGTGATGTGTGGCTTCTGTACCCAGTGAGAGCAGGACCTTGTAGCACATTGCTTCTGCTGGTCCCTCCAGCCCTGCTCCTAAGAACCACACACTGTGTGATGTGTGGCTTCTGTACCCAGTGAGAGCAGGACCTTGTAGCACATTGCTTCTGCTGGTCCCTCCAGCCCTGCTCCTAAGAACCACACACTGTGATGTGTGGCTTCTGTACCCAGTGAGAGCAGGACCTTGTAGCACATTGCTTCTGCTGGTCCCTCCAGCCCTGTTCCTAAGAACCACACACTGTGATGTGTGGCTTCTGTACCCAGTGAGAGCAGGACCTTGTAGCACATTGCTTCTGCTGGTCCCTCCAGCCGTGCTCATAAGAACCACACACTGTGATGTGTGGCTTCTGTACCCAGTGAGAGCAGGACCTTGTAGCACATTGCTTCTGCTGGTCCCTCCAGCCCTGCTCCTAAGAACCACACACTGTGATGTGTGGCTTCTGTACCCAGTGAGAGCAGGACCTTGTAGCACATTGCTTCTGCTGGTCCCTCCAGCCCTGTTCCTAAGAACCACACACTGTGATGTGTGGCTTCTGTACCCAGTGAGAGCAGGACCTTGTAGCACATTGCTTCTGCTGGTCCCTCCAGCCGTGCTCATAAGAACCACACACTGTGATGTGTGGCTTCTGTACCCAGTGAGAGCAGGACCTTGTAGCACATTGCTTCTGCTGGTCCCTCCAGCCCTGCTCCTAAGAACCACACACTGTGATGTGTGGCTTCTGTACCCAGTGAGAGCAGGACCTTGTAGCACATTGCTTCTGCTGGTCCCTCCAGCCGTGCTCATAAGAACCACACACTGTGATGTGTGGCTTCTGTACCCAGTGAGAGCAGGACCTTGTAGCACATTGCTTCTGCTGGTCCCTCCAGCCCTGCTCCTAAGAACCACACACTGTGATGTGTGGCTTCTGTACCCAGTGAGAGCAGGACCTTGTAGCACATTGCTTCTGCTGGTCCCTCCAGCCGTGCTCATAAGAACCACACACTGTGATG
This sequence comes from Lissotriton helveticus, assembly GCF_964261635.1. NCBI lineage: Eukaryota > Metazoa > Chordata > Amphibia > Caudata > Salamandridae > Lissotriton > Lissotriton helveticus. The sequence goes on from NC_136057.1 coordinate 171,155,393, forward strand.
TGTGGCTTCTGTACCCAGTGAGAGCAGGACCTTGTAGCACATTGCTTCTGCTGGTCCCTCCAGCCGTGCTCATAAGAACCACACACTGTGGTGTGTGGCTTCTGTACCCAGTGAGAGCAGGACCTTGTAGCACATTGCTTCTGCTGGTCCCTCCAGCCCTGCTCCTAAGAACCACACACTGTGATGTGTGGCTTCTGTACCCAGTGAGAGCAGGACCTTGTAGCACATTGCTTCTGCTGGTCCCTCCAGCCGTGCTCATAAGAACCACACACTGTGATGTGTGGCTTCTGTACCCAGTGAGAGCAGGACCTTGTAGCACATTGCTTCTGCTGGTCCCTCCAGCCCTGCTCCTAAGAACCACACACTGTGATGTGTGGCTTCTGTACCCAGTGAGAGCAGGACCTTGTAGCACATTGCTTCTGCTGGTCCCTCCAGCCGTGCTCATAAGAACCACACACTGTGATGTGTGGCTTCTGTACCCAGTGAGAGCAGGACCTTGTAGCACATTGCTTCTGCTGGTCCCTCCAGCCCTGCTCCTAAGAACCACACACTGTGATGTGTGGCTTCTGTACCCAGTGAGAGCAGGACCTTGTAGCACATTGCTTCTGCTGGTCCCTCCAGCCGTGCTCATAAGAACCACACACTGTGATGTGTGGCTTCTGTACCCAGTGAGAGCAGGACCTTGTAGCACATTGCTTCTGCTGGTCCCTCCAGCCCTGCTCCTAAGAACCACACACTGTGATGTGTGGCTTCTGTACCCAGTGAGAGCAGGACCTTGTAGCACATTGCTTCTGCTGGTCCCTCCAGCCCTGCTCCTAAGAACCACACACTGTGTGATGTGTGGCTTCTGTACCCAGTGAGAGCAGGACCTTGTAGCACATTGCTTCTGCTGGTCCCTCCAGCCCTGCTCCTAAGAACCACACACTGTGATGTGTGGCTTCTGTACCCAGTGAGAGCAGGACCTTGTAGCACATTGCTTCTGCTGGTCCCTCCAGCCCTGTTCCTAAGAACCACACACTGTGATGTGTGGCTTCTGTACCCAGTGAGAGCAGGACCTTGTAGCACATTGCTTCTGCTGGTCCCTCCAGCCGTGCTCATAAGAACCACACACTGTGATGTGTGGCTTCTGTACCCAGTGAGAGCAGGACCTTGTAGCACATTGCTTCTGCTGGTCCCTCCAGCCGTGCTCATAAGAACCACACACTGTGATGTGTGGCTTCTGTACCCAGTGAGAGCAGGACCTTGTAGCACATTGCTTCTGCTGGTCCCTCCAGCCCTGCTCCTAAGAACCACACACTGTGATGTGTGGCTTCTGTACCCAGTGAGAGCAGGACCTTGTAGCACATTGCTTCTGCTGGTCCCTCCAGCCCTGCTCATAAGAACCACACACTGTGATGTGTGGCTTCTGTACCCAGTGAGAGCAGGACCTTGTAGCACATTGCTTCTGCTGGTCCCTCCAGCCCTGCTCCTAAGAACCACACACTGTGATGTGTGGCTTCTGTACCCAGTGAGAGCAGGACCTTGTAGCACATTGCTTCTGCTGGTCCCTCCAGCCGTGCTCATAAGAACCACACACTGTGATGTGTGGCTTCTGTACCCAGTGAGAGCAGGACCTTGTAGCACATTGCTTCTGCTGGTCCCTCCAGCCGTGCTCATAAGAACCACACACTGTGATGTGTGGCTTCTGTACCCAGTGAGAGCAGGACCTTGTAGCACATTGCTTCTGCTGGTCCCTCCAGCCGTGCTCATAAGAACCACACACTGTGATGTGTGGCTTCTGTACCCAGTGAGAGCAGGACCTTGTAGCACATTGCTTCTGCTGGTCCCTCCAGCCCTGCTCCTAAGAACCACACACTGTGTGATGTGTGGCTTCTGTACCCAGTGAGAGCAGGACCTTGTGGCACTTTGCCCACCTCTGGCTCTGCTGTAGTACCGTAGGTCACAGACGGCTTTGCTTTGCGCCCCTGCGGTCCAGGGTGGCACTGGCGCCCCTGTGGTCAAGGGTGGTGCTGCGCCCCAGTGGTCCAGTGTGGCACTGGAGCCCCTGTTGTCCAGAGTGGCGCTGGCACCCCTGTGGCACTGGGGTATCTGTGGTCCAGGGTGGTCCTGGCGCGCTCACGGTCCAGGGTTGCACTGTCACCCCTCCTTTAGGACCCGCCTCGCCCCCCTGCCCTCCTTCCATGTCCTGGATCCAGAGCAGAGCTTCATATCACCTGCGTAGCATCAGCATCCGCAGGGGGGTGGGAGCGCCCCTTCTTGAGGCTGCCCCCTCAACCCCCCACCGGGGCTCCTCGGGTTAAGGTTCCCAATCTCTGCCATCTATAGTCCGACTTTGAAGTCCCTCGCGCACCCTGGGCTCAGACGTGGCCCGTTTTATTTTTATATAGAGTAGCCCCCATTTAATTGCTGTCCTATTTTTAGCCCCACGGCCCCTTTCTCCGTCCCGACTGATGTGTCAGAGCCCGGCTCATCCTGTTCCTTATCTTGCTCCTTTTGGGGTCGGCCAGAGGGGCCGGTGCCTCCAGGTGGGTCTCAGTCACTCCTCTCCTCCTCTCGGATGTACCTGCTCCTGCCCCCTCCCTCCCCGCCCCATCATCCCCTCCAGCTGCGTGTATCCCATAAAACTTCTAATAAAAGCGGATTAAAGAAAAGAGACAAAGAGAGCATTTTTCTGCCGACCCCGCGTCCGGGGTTTTCGTGAAGGTTTGCAGCTGTGACTATAAAAGGATGTCTCTGGCGTGGACCCGGCGCGCGGGGGACAGGATGTCTCGTCCCCTTATCTCCACGTCGGCCTTTATAGGGCGAATTCCCGAGTCGGTGTATGAACGTGAGCGTCTTTTATAGGGCCCCTCGATCTGCGACCCCCGTCTCCCCGGCAATGGAGTATCTGCAGAGGCAGCAGGCACGCCTCGGAGCGCCTCGACGGAGCCAAGGATAACGAGGCGCTCCGCCCCCGGGCAGTGGCGGCTGGCCACGCCAGGAGTGCGCCTTACCGCCCTACCTGTCCAAAGGAAGCGCTGGAGAGTCCACGTGATCGCGCGTGTGGTGTGCACCAGCGCGCGTGTCCCCGCACGTGGGCAGGTGGTCTTAGTGTCACGAGGCCTGGTCACGATGCTGCGGTTCACAGGAGAAGAGACCGGGGGGGGGGGGATTGGACATTAATGAATGGATTTTGTGGTTTATTCTGATGACAATTCTCGGTGCATCATGGGATTCAGGCCATGCCAGTCCAGGCCTGCAAACCTGTTGTGCAGCTCAGCAGTGCACGAGAAGAGGACTCTTCAAGGAAATACTATTGTGACTGAGATGCATTAAAAGAGCAATGGAAGAGCCCCACTCTTAGGTTTCCGCCCGAGGGACACCCCAGGATGATCTGGACATGTATGTCCAGACATGGGTCACGTGCTCGCTGTGCCACTGAACTCCAGCTGCACCGAGGAGCCCTATAGGGCCAGACTGGGGCCTGGGGCTGCCTATCTGCCCCCCCTGGAGGGGAGCTGGTCTGCCAGTTCCTGATGGACTGTTCCCATTGAAGCAGGGCCAGGCCTGGTCTCTATTTGTGTTGGCGCGGTGAGCCAAAAAACACAAAACACTTGAACGCATTCCGGTGTCATTACCACAGAGATTCATTCCAGCTTTCTACCAACACTTGTTTGTTTTTTCTCAGTATGATGAGAATAAACAACAGCAAATAAAGCGACCCAAACCGTAGTGTACCCAGAGGTCGGGGTGGGCGGTGTCGGAGAGGCGCGACGTGCCCATACTTTTTAAATTTCTTTTTTGTAAAAAGACCGCGGTTAATTCAGATAGTTTACATGCTTGAGCTGAAGTGTCATTCAGTGAGTCTCCAGTGCTGTGAAACTAAAGTTCGAGCTGGACTGTTCCCATTGGGCGCAGGGTCAAGACTGATTTGCATATGGCTGGGTCCAAAACTGGAAAGGCATGGTGAGCAAAAAAACAATGGATTTAGGCCCAGATCTTTGTACTGGGGTGAATGTATGACATTGTTCTGCATTCTGTCCATCATCTATTGTTTTTAGGTCGAGCGGCCTATCTCAATGCGCATGCGCATTGAGCGGGAGCGAGATATAAAGGGGCTTAAACAGAGGTTTAACCCCTTCGACGCTCATGACGAGCTGGGCTCGTCATGAGGTAGCCTCCTCGCACGCTCATGACGAGCCCAGCTCGTCATGTAAAGTGCGCTTTTGCAAAATCCAGCGTACGGGCGGAAATCATGCCGCACGCATGCGGTTAACTAGCTGGCGATTTGGTGCTGTGCCCGTGCGCTTTTAGGTCAATGCGCAAGCGCATTGACCTAAAATGCGCGTGCACAGCATCAAATCGCCAGCCATCTGTTCCCCAGCAGCTCTTCCCGCTCCGCCCCACAAGCTTCCCCCAGCGTGCGCTCTGGCTCAGCCGAGCCGCACTCCTCCCACACCTTTGAAGTGAAGCTTCACTTCAAAGGCCCCCGCCGCATTTCTCCTCCCCCCTGCCCACAGCAATGCCGGCCGTACTTTCACTTTGACGGCCGCAGGCCGTCTCTCGTGTTTCTCCTCCCCCCTCCCAATGTTTTTTTTTTTTTAAACATGTTGAATTTAGCCCCTGTAAGCTTTTAATAGCTCCCCTCTCGCAGTAGCGTCATCGGGCCTGTTGTGATTAAAAAAAAAAAGCGCAATTGAGTCCTGAAGCATTTTTCTCCTTCTCTCGCGGTCTATTACCATTTAACACTTTCACGCTGCCACTGGTAATCTCAATCACATGCGTCTTGCATAATCAAAACACATCATCTTTCATAACTGATATAGTTTGCTTTTAGAAATGCTACAATGAAACAGTCATGTACCCGTTATCTTAGTTGTGCATTAAGTCTACCGTGGCTCTGTCTAGCTCCTTTAACTCCCTGCAGAACAGATGCTTGCGGCTTCCTTGTTTGACTGGCTGCTCATCCTCTTTCTTCAAAGCTGGGCCCAAGGCATGCCTGCCATCCTAACCAGTACAACAGGGTTATAGGTTCACATTCAGGAGCCACAGGTCTTCTTTAATACCTAGCAACTACCGTCTCACGAGTAAGTTGTTTTTACTTTGTTCAAAATGAATTTACCATGCCTTGTTTCACCTTCACCACAGGGTTAACTGGCGTGTGCCCATTGTTTCACCACATGTGCATTGGACGTCTCAGCTGTGCACTTAGACTCACTATTGTCACACAAGGTATTATCTCCCCCCTGCGCTCTGTGCTCTTCTTTCCCTCTTGTGCTTTTCCCCAGCTTCTTGTGCTGCTGCTTCCCTTGTGAACTGCGCAGTCTCTCGAGTGCCTCTCCCCCACACCATGTGTTTGTCTCTCTCTCTGACCCCCACTTTTGTGTGCTTCTCCCTCTGTCGTTTCTCTCTCTCCCTCGTGTGCAGCCTTCCCCCTCCCCATCACCACCTTATGCACACCTCTTTTACCGAAACCCCCAGAGTCCTTTTTTAAAATTGATATTTTGTGCCCCAAAAAAAATCTTATCTTTTTTATTTTCCAGTCCAAGTAGTGTCCTCAATCTTCAACTGGCATAGCCAATAGGTCTTGCCTTTGGGACCTTATAAGTGTTTAGCCATGCAACAGTTGATGTTTTTGCACCAAGGATATTGTGCTGCATAACTAAATACTTATAAGGTCCCAAAAGAGAGACCTATTGGCTATGCCAATGCTTGTTGCATTTGTCACCCCTAGTGGGACGGGTATGCTCAGATGTGAATGCCGTGCCCTCCATGCCACTGTAATCAAGCTATCCAGGCTGATGAGGGCTGAAAGCCCGAAACCGGTCCTAGGATGCGTGTGTCCAGTCCAGGGAGGACCTAGCCTGGCAGTTTGGGCTGGACCCTTCCCATTGGGCTCAGGTTCAAGACAAATTTGCATATGGTTGGGTCCAAACTGGAATGGCATGGGGAGCAAAAAACGATGAATCTAGACCCAGATCTCTGTACTGGGGTGAATGTATGACATTGTTCTGCATTCTGTCCATCAACTGTTGTTTTTGCATTTGAAACTGAAGCTGGGCAGACAGCTAAACATGCCTTCCTGCCAGGGTGTCTGCTATCCCGAAAGAAATACAAATATGAGCTATGAGTTAATCTGCAAACTTAAAGAGACATCTGCAAATGTAAAGGATGCTTGGGAGCCAACACTGGCTTTAATTGATCAAATCATTCAAAGCTTTGTGATGACAAGGATGTATTTTTTAGAATGATAGTGCATAGAGTTAACAACTGAGCTTTGAATTCGTGTTTTTAATTTTAATTCTATTTATATAGCGCTTACTACCCCTGACAAGGCGTTGAAGGGACAGTTATGTAAAAAAAAAAAAATGCATCACGTACAGTCTGGGTATTACTAAACTCTTAGTGAGTACCATCTTATCCTCAACCTTTTTGCACATTTTGTAGCTGTCTATCTTATACATGTGCATTGCAAGTTTAAAAAAAGACTTACTTATTCACATTGCTTTTTGTCCCAGGCTGTGATCTTGTAACACTAAAAATACACAAGTCACTATTCTCTGCTGCGCCAACCAAGAATCGATTCTGCTGCTGTCTGGTTATACATATACCTCTGCAGTGCATTTACTAATATAGGTTTCATAATGTACTATAGTGCATTTCTCACTGAGTAACATTTTTTTAAATGTATTTTTCATTTAAACTGCATGTTATTTTATATGTAGCTACCTGACAATGAAAGACCAAAAAAAGTACAGAATATTTTGTTTTTTAGCTACACCTTTGATCCTGCCCCAATGCTCACTAACCCCGGCCCCCTTGTATGCAGCATCACAGTTCTCATGCATTTTTAATGCCTTTCGACGCTGAATATACTTTAACACTGTAACGCAGGTAGTCTAGTGGCCCAAAATGCATTTACTGCATTATTCTTAATGCTTTTGCCCCCTTTGCAGAACTGCCCACACTACTATAATCAAGCGGGTATTGTGCCCACCAAGCAGTCGCGTAACAAACATGAGTGGTTGGATGAACAAAAGCACCACTTATCCCCCAAAAGGGCTCTGCCGTGTTACATGGCATTCACCACCTTAGAGCCAGAACTATGGCTCAGGAGACCACAGTCCTCCCTTTGCTGCCAGAGCCGCTTCCCTTGTGCTACAGATTACATCACAGATCCACATTATGTTTATCAAAAGTGTGTCCAAATGCAAGGTTGTAGGAACCAGGAGAACTGGCTTCCAAACCTAGTTTCCCCATCTGATCCTATGGTGTAGTCCTCTGCAAATCACTTAATCTTGTACCTTGTGTCTCTTTTCGGCAACATTGGTTGTGCTTAAAATATATGACATACTGCAGCCTTGAGTGATGCATTATAAACTGGGAATATACACAGTTATTTATAACTTCTTATAAATAGAAATGTGTACAGGAATTGCATACGCAGCCTAGCAGTGTACTGGTGTTCCTAAGATCCATTTCATGGCTTTTCTTGCGTGCAAAATTGCATGGTTTCTACGCTTTAGTTTGAATAGTGCCTGGGTGTGATACTCTTTATAATTACTGCCCTATTGCTGGCCCTTTTTGTGCATCTGAAATATGGAGGAAAGTAGCAGGGTAAGAAATTGAGTGTGAGAAAACCTTTTTCAAGCAACAACCACAATCCTTGTCAGGGTGAACCACAAGAGTCACGAAATTAATCTGTGCGTAACCCACTGGTAGCTTGACACAAAAGCAGTCAGGCTTACCTTAGGGGCACAGTGTTAAGTATTTATGCAGTACACAAATAGTGATAAAGTGAAAACACACCAATTTTTAAAAATAGAACCAAATTAAATAATTAAGATGAGCATAAAGCGATAAAAATCCTCTCAGTAGACCCAGAGAGATTCAATTTTAAAGGTTTAAGTAAACAGTGCCAAGAAATAGAAAGTTCTAAATGTGGGTAACTGCTTGCACTAGACTGGGACAAAGTCACACGTTCAGGTCAGCCGAGATGGAGTTTGAGCTGGATACAGGGGGCAGGTTAGGCCTGCTGAAAAAGTTATTTTCTCAAAGTCTTATGTGTAGAGTTCAAAATGTCAGGATTTCACGGGAGGAGGTTAACTGATGCCAGCCAAGGGTCCGGGACCTGGGGAGGTGACTTGTGGGGGTAAGAACGCACTCCAGCAGAGGCCAACATGGCTCAGGAAAATCCAGTTGCAGGTCCAGGCAGGGGCAGTTGCAGCTGGACAGATGCAGGGAGGCCTCTGGAGCGTGTTGTGTCCACGTAGCTCAGAACAGGATGTTGGCCAACTGACCCTTGGAGTCACTCAGGTTAACCTGGGATGAAGGAAGCAAGACCAGTCTTACTTGTCAGAGAACAGGGCTGGCCTCAAGCATCAGGACAGTCACTTGAAGAACAAGACAGGCCTCAAGCAGAAGGGAAGTCCTCTGCCTTACTCCCCAGATGCAACAGGGCAGACATCTGGGGAGTAAGGCAGGCATCAAGCAGCAGGGCAGTTGTCTGGGGAACAAAGCAGTCCTTCTTCTGTAATGTCCACATATTCAGGAGTGTACTGATTAGTGGCTCAGCGGGTCCAATATTTATACCGGGTGCCACCCTTTGACGTGAGGAAACATTCTAGTACACCCCTACTTCTGGTTCTGGCAAGTTCCTTCTTTCCACTTTCTTCCCCTACCCATGCTCCAGGAGGTCTATGGTCACAAAAGGCTGGTGTCAATTCCTTTGTAAGTGTGCTGGAGGAAGCCCGTTGAAATGTAATTTGGGCAGCGAATAGCTCCGACTCACCCATCCTGGCAGGATAGCCCTCTCCCAGCCCCTATTATTCACTATCTGGGCCTGTGAAGCATTCCTGATAGGGGCCAATTAACAGGCCTGATCAGCTGGAAACTCATAAAGGCCTGAGAAAGATTGGGCAGGAAAATGGTAACTTTCTAAAAGTATTCAGAGACGTATCCCTAATGGACCATTACGGATATCCCTTTGGGCACACCTGATTCTCCTCCCTTCAAATCAGAGGATTTCACACATTTTTTTGTTCGTTGCTGAAAAACGTTTTTATTTGATCTTTTTAAATTTTGTTTGTTTTCTTCATACTTATTTTACGCATATTTTGCAATGATTTCATCATCATTTCACATCAGTGACAAGGATTCATTAACATTCCAATGCATTTCGGGCGTACCGAATCGCCCTTCATCAGGGAATCCATACTACAAAAAATCAAATAATAACCAAATTAGATAATATTCCAGCGTGATGTTTACAAGTTAGTTTGAAAATCATGTAGCTTTTACTGTCTCATAGCTAATCTCCTTAACTGACTCTGTATGTCTGCTTTTAACGTGTTACCACCTGTATACACTTACGTGTCACTTTTCTTTATAGTTGCATCAAAAATCTGCAAAACACAAAATGTTCGAACGCCAGTGTAAGTAATTGGTCCTATTGCGATCAATTCTGGTGACAAACATTCTACAACTTAAGCGGTTTGTTCAGTTCTAATATCAGTAACTGACCTGCTTCGCGTGTGCTTGGCGTTTCAATCGACGTTCTCTACCCCTCCGTAACGGACGGTTGTCATAGTTACTGAACTCAGCTCTTCCTATACGCTAATGTTCCGCTCACGTGGTGGTGAAACGAAACGAAATACTATACTCTACTCTATTCAACCTAGTAAGCTGTCCACTGATACTCAAAAACAATTGATAATTCGAAAACAATTACTCAATAAGATCAAGCTGGTAGATATGGAAAACTGTCACACAAAATGTTATAATGTCAGCCCTGAAACCCTGGAGGTTCGAACTCTAGTCTGTGTGTTTCACCAAAAACCAAAACACTGTGTGATGTGCTGCGCTCTCAATAGGTGATTCATGTTGACCTCAAGTGTATGGGTAAAACATATTAAAACACTGGATATTTTAAAAATAAAAAGAATAACTCTAAAAGAAAAACATTAATACATTCAAGTATGTAATATCGCAGGTACTCCTGTCCAGCGTAAGCAAGACCACAATGTCTCTTCTTAGAAAATTGTTATAACTTATAGATAACACGATAGTTCACTCCGTTCATTGAGTCCATTGGGACTATGAGTACAAAGTCTATGTATCCAATAATTTCCCCGCTGTAACATGTGTTTGGTGTTGTCTCTTCCTTCTGTTTTTTCCACTACTTCCAAGATTATGTACTGTAGTTGAGAAATGTTATGTTTTGCCACCAAAAAATGGGTGTCTACTGATGATTTTAGGTTCTTCAACCTGATATTGGATTTGTGCTCGGTCAGTCGTGTCTTAATGCTTCTTTCCGTTTTGCCAATGTACAGTTTGCCACATGGGCATTTCAGTGCATAAATGACATTCTTAGTGTTGCATGTTGCATTGACTCTGATTTTAATTGTATTGCCTTTCATTGGGTGATTGATGGAGTTTCCTCTAATTATACTGTTACAGCTTCCACAACTTAAACATGGTTTTGTTCCTTTGAATGTTTTGATTTCAGGTTTATGGGATTTCAGAATTTCTCCTAAGTTTTGTGCTCTAGTGTGAGCAAATATCGGGATTTGTTCAAATGTTTTATGGAAATCCGGTTCAGATTTTAGCATTTTCCAATGTTTGATGATGATTCTTTTAAAATTGTGACTTTGCGTTGAGTATTTTGATACCGCAACTATGCGTGATTCCTCATGTTTTTGTGATGTCTTTAGAAGATTCTTTCTGTCCATGTTATCCACTCTTTCTCTTGCTTTGTCTATAACTATTTTAGGATACCCTCTATCCATAAACCTTGTGGCCATTTCATCCACTGTTGATTTTGCTTTACAATCATCTGATGTTATCCTTTTGACCCTTGTCATTTGAGAATAAGGTAAATGTAGTTTTAGACTTGGTTGGTGGAAGCTAGTATAATGTAACAAATTGTTTTTATCAGTTTCTTTCCGATACACATTAGTTTCAAAAACTTTTTTCTGTGCGGGTGATTCTCACGTCCAAAAATGTTACAGTGGAATCTGATATGTCCCACGTGATTTGAATGCGACTGTCCTCTTTATTGAATTCCTCTAAGGCAGTCTCTAACAGAGTTTTTGAAGATTTCCACATGATGAAAATGTCGTCTATATAACGAACCATGAATTTAAGATTTTCTTTCCAGATTGGTTTAGACAACATATTGGATTCCTCATAGTCTTGCATAAAAATATTTGCGTACACCGGTGCCGCCGAATTTCCCATGGCTGTTCCTGTGAGTTGTTGATACCATTGATCTCCATATTTAAAATAACTTTGATACAAAGTGAACGTCATGAGTTCCATTAGAAAGACCTGAAAGTCAAAACTACAATCTGTGTTCAAGAGGGCTCTCTCAATCGCTTCCATTCCCAGTTGATGTGGTATCACAGTGTATAAAGACTTCACGTCTGCCGTACACATTATGATGGTTTCATTTGGAACTGTTTGTATCTCCTCAAGTTTTAGCAAAAAGTCAGTCGTGTCCTTGACATAAGTTCTCATCTTTCTTACTGTTGGTTGTAGATATCTGTCGATCAGTTGGCCAATCGGCTCATGTAAGCTACCTCTGGTTGACACTATAGGTCTTAGGGGTGGATCCATTAGATTTTTATGCACTTTCGGTATCATGTAGAATACCGGACTTCTTGGATTTTCTTTGATTCGGAAGTTCTTGGTTCTGGTATTGATGGTGCCCATTTCATACGCTTTGTTTACAATATTGTGTAGCGTCTTGTTAAATTCACTTGTGGGGTTCCCATTCAGTAGTAGATATGTATTGGTATCTGAAATATGTTCTTGAACCTTCCTTTCATACATAGCATTGTTCATAATGACAAGGGCCCCGCCCTTGTCGGCTTTTGTGAATCTTAAATCCGAGTTCATTGCCAGTTTTTTCAAAGTACTTAAATCCTTCTGTGTCAAATTCCTCTTGGATTGTTTCTCACATTTAAGTTGAGCTAGTTCTTGTTTGACCATTTTCTCAAAAAGATCTAATGTCTTGTGACTAATGGGGGCTTGAAATGTGCTGGTAGCACGTAATCCACATAATTGATCGTCAGATTCTTTGTCTGAATGAGGGAGAACATGATCAAAATAGTGCCGCAATCTGAGTTTTCGCAAGAGTTTGAAAAAACTCCCTTCCATTTCTAATGCATTTGTGTTAGTTGTAGGGACAAACGACGTTCCCCTTTGTAGTAGTTTCAGTTCATATTCACTTGGTTGGTAGTCACTTATGTTGATGACCAAATGATTTATGTTTGTGTCTTTTTTTTGTCTTTGTCCTTTTTCGGTACAGTGGTGCTCCTCGTTTGGGGATGTTCCTTCTCTCTCTCCTTTTCTCTTGTTTTTTCCTCTCCTGTGTCGCCTTTTTGGGCCTGGCCTTTGTCTAAAAAAGGATTCACACTAGTTGGCATGCTCGTCGTTGGTTGTTCTGATAACATATCCTCTTGTGTTCTATTTTCTACTGTTGTTCTAGATTCAGGTGCTACTTGCTCTCGTTGTTTCGTACTAGGTTGTTGTCTTTGAGTTCTCTGTGAAAGGAGGAGAATCAGGTGTGCCCAAAGGGATATCCGTAATGGTCCATTAGGGATAGGTCTCTGAATACTTTGATCAGGCGCCCAGGGACGGTGGTCGCCACCCGCGGAAGCACCCAAAATTGTTCAAAAATCAATAGAAATTGAAGCTGTGCACTCATCCAATTGTTTTGCAAACTTTCTAAAAGTGGCATTTTCAAAATTGTAATCTAAAATCTGACACTACCATGAAAGAGAATTTTACATTACAATTAACTTGAGTCCACACATGATATTTCTACCTCTTCCCAATCAAATGTTAGCACTTATTAAATGTAATAAGGCAACCCCATGTTATCCTGTGGGAGAGGTGGGCTTTAAAGTAGTTTAAAAACGAATTTGTGGTTTTTTTACAGCTAGGACATGTAAAACCTAAAACCACAGGTCCTATCCTTTAAATACAGAGCATCCTGCTGTATGGGCTGTTTAAGGCCTACCATAGGGGTTACTTATATGTATTGAAAAGGGATGTTTAGGCCTAGCAAAAGTTTTATTTTGTCAGGTTGAATTGGCAGGTTAAAACTGTACACAGGTTGTAATAGCAACCCATAGACATGTTTATAAAGGGCTATTTAAGTGGCACAAAACGTGCCGCAGGCCCACCAGTAGCATTTAATTTACAGGCCCTTTTACTAGGGGCTTATAAGTGAATGAAGCATGCCAGTTGTGTGTAAGCCAGTTTTACTATGTTACATAGAGAGAACACAAGCTCTTTGGCACTGGTTATCAGTGGTAAACTGCACTGAGTCCTAAAAGACAACAAAAACGGGTTCAGAAAACAGGAGGGGTGAAGGCAAAAAGTTTGGGGCTACCCTGCAGAGAGAGACAAGTCTAACGGGTAGCATTTCAGTTGCAGTTTTCCATTTTCAGGTGCAGTTTTCCTTGGCTCGCCTTGGATAATCACCAATCAGGTTTTTGATGTCGGTATGGCACAAAGACAAATCTAGTTTCACTCTCAGACGATGTGCTGGTCACTGCTAATGATGGTGAACTATCTTTTTTTTTTTCTTCTAATAGAGTTTTATATAGGGCAAACTTGGCCTGAATCGGGTATCAGAGCGCTTTACATAGCACCAGTTTCGTTACAAATGGACACATTCATTTTTGTTAGGCACAGGGAGATTAAGTGATTTGCCCAGAATCCCAGGATGTTCAGCGTCATTGCCGAGACTCGAACCCCGTTCCCCAGATTTGAGGTCAACCACCCTAGCCGTGAGGCCAACTCCTCTCCCCATCTCTGTTGACATTTTTAGATCTAGCAGCAGCACTCGATACAGTGGAATATGGCCTCCTGCTTGACCGGCTTAAAACTGTGCCCACCCTGACTAATGCGGTTCAAGAATGATGCCAATAATTTCTGGCAAGATGGGCACAATGCGTCAGACTGGGAGCTCTCCGGTCATCAGATGTGCAAGGAGATTGCGGAGTTCCTTAAGTTAACACCCCCGTTATTTCATGTGTTTATCAAGCCACTATTATCCAGCATTAAGGAGAGAGGCCTGAAATAGCAATATATCCTGCCTACACAAAGATTTATCTGTCTGTAAATGGCTGGAATTACAATTTTGTAATCCTTAAGCAATGCCTCAACAAAGAGGCCTTTTGAATGAATGAAGTGGTTTTGAGTTATCGGTATACAAAAAGTGATGCTGGAATGCTTGAATGAATCTTGGCCACTGGCACTTACTCGGGCCGCATCCCTGTCCATTGTTTTTTTGCCCACCATGCCACCTCCCTTTGGACCCATCTATATGTAAATCAGTCTTGACCCTGCTCCAATGGGAACAGTCCAGCCCGAAACTGCCAGGGCAGGAGCTCCCTGAACCGGAACACAAGCAACCCAGGACAACTGATGCCCTTCAAGTTAAACAGAGCAAAAATAGCAGTGCTCAGGGCTTTAAGTGGGCCGGGTCTCACTGGTGCTGAGCACCGGCAGTTTTTTAAAAGGGCCTCGAAACGGGTCTCTACGGGCTCCGTTTTGAGCCCCGCACCCAGGCGGTCCGTTTTTTGCACATCGATGTGAGCTGCTCACAATGCTTACTTCTCACTAGTGGAGAAGTCACGGCATGACGTCATGCCAGGCGATCCTTGTAGCGGTAGGGAAATCCTTTACAGAGAGTAATTTTCTCTCTGGATTTCCCTTCTCTTTTTGAAACTCAGGAGCAGCAACATTGTCGTGATGTCACCAGGGCTTCAAGTGGAAGCGTTTTCAATATTATTTACAAGCCATAGTTGCGGTTTATTTATCTTATGCAACTAATAACCATTGATAAAGCCAATAGTCTTGACTTGTTGTAGATATGATGTTACTTGTTGTATCATATATCTGGATGCAATGCCAGAAACAGCAAAATACAAGTCAGGCGGCACACTAAGCTGAGCACAGATTTGTAGCTTACTTGTTTTTAAGCCACGCCCTTAATTGCACTGGCCACGCCCCTCTAAGAGACCCTCCCCCCCCCCCCTTTTTTTCATCCCACTTAAAGCCCTGGCGGGTGCTCCTGTTGAAAGATTGCTGATTTGAGTTGTTTGGGTTTCCAGCATTTTTCAGTAATAAAGCTAACATCCAAGGGTCTGTTTGAGATGCAGAATTACAATCTCAGGCTCACATCAGCCCTACGACAGTTAAAACAAGCACTGCCTTTTGTTCAAAACAAGTTTCACAGCAGCAGAACCACATCACCGATTAATTGTAGACTGGGTTGTGCTTTAATGATTGGACTTCCAACAATTCACATTGACAGATTGCAACCTGTGGAAGCATGTTGGCAAGGCTGGTTCTTACAGTAGGAAATCTGATTCCATCTCAGCAGGCCTGAGCCTACTGCACCAGCTGCCTGTACAAGAGTATCCTATTCAAAGGACCCGGCCTTCTTTTCAAGTGGGATCTATTTGATAACTCGATAGTTTCCTGCACTTTGCAGTCAGGCAGGCCTTCTCCACACTGCGCCCCAAGAGCTGCAACAACTGCCCTCGGGTGTGAAGGATACAAATAATACTTTTGTAGGTTTTAGGGAGGAGCTAGAGCATTGCTTCGTGGATGTCAGCTTTCTAATAGTGCACACTCTCACTACACCTTTGGGGGTCCGGTTCTTTTTCAGTACTTTGTCATATTATGGTATCTATTAAGGATTCTGGTGCCATAAGACAATCGGTTTTGTAGTGTATGCCCCACAAATTAATTCGTAATCTGTATCCAGGGCCACTGGAATTATGCGGCAGGAGAGGGCCCAGTTATGTGGCAGGGTTGAGTAAATTATGCAGCAGGAAAAGGCAAGTTATGCGGCACATTTATAACCGTATTATTTCATCATTTTTTTTTAACTTGGTAACACACTTATTGGGCATTGGTTGCACCTCATTAGTACCAGTTTAATGCACAAATGTAGCTATAAGCAACAGAAAGGTGACCAATTCAGCTTTGGAAAGGACCTTCCTTTGCTGCATTTTTTGTAACTTTTGATCCGTTTGAGTTAGAAACAAATATTTTTGGGGTTTCAAATCTGCAGATTATGCAGCAGATGATAGATTTTATGTGGCACCTCGAAGCCGGGCAATCACATAATTCCAGTGGCCCTGTCTGCCTCTGCACCCCTGGTTTGGACAGTGTCTGGCTTTGTTCCCATCTTTCGGATCTGGCCTGGCTGTAAGAGGGAGAGGTGTGGCACTGCGGCCAGGGCGACTGACGCTGGAATCTGGTCAGCCCAGCACCATGTGACTCTGGGCAAATCTGGGCAATTGCTTAATCTTCCTGACGGCCCCCAGCGCCTAGAGACCCTTACGGGTGATTGTTCGCGCTTTACAAATGTGGATTATTATTATTATTAACCTTTAATCCTGGTAGATTTTTGTGCAAACCCATTCCTCACCTTTTGACAATCCCCAGGTACCAGACTGGATCGAGAAATGTTTCTCGTTGCTCTCCTCCACTGGTATGTAGTGCTTCTCATATTTCGGTGCCAGAAATAGTGCGGAAATGACGTCACTGGAACCATGTAGTTCCACCTCGATGCACCAATAACTATTCTTTTTGTACTGCCCCTTTGATAAAGGTCCAGATTTCTATTACGTCTTTTTAAGTTTTTACGTTTTAAATGTTCTTCTGAAATGCTTACAATTGTGCTATGCTTAACAATGTCTCTCCCTGAGAAATTAGGGTTGTACCCCAGAGGACTAACTCCTGCCATCATCGCCAACATCAGCGCTGCCTAAGAAGCCACACCCTCCATAGGGCCAGCCATTGAAGTCTGGATTGGACACGGTGTCTGGCTCAGCATCCCGGTTTAGACATGGTGTCTGGCTCACCACCTCTGGACACGGTGTCTGACTCATCACCTCTGGATTGGACACAGTGCCTGGCTCAGCACCTCTGGATTGGACACAGTGTCTGGCTCAGCACCTCTGGATTGGATACGGTGTGTGGCTCATCACCTCTGGATTGGACACCGTGTGAGTCACCACCTCTGGATTGGACACAGTGTCTGGCTCAGCACCTCTGGATTGGATACGGTGTGTGGCTCATCACCTCTGGATTGGACACAGTGTGAGTCACCACCTCTGGATTGGACACAGTGTCTGGCTCAGCACCTCTGGATTGGACACAGTGTCTGACTCAGCACCTCTGGATTGGATACGGTGTGTGGCTCATCACCTCTGGATTGGACACAGTGTGAGTCACCACCTCTGGATTGGACACAGTGTCTGGCTCAGCACCTCTGGATTGGACACAGTGTCTGGCTCAGCACCTCTGGATTGGATACGGTGTGTGGCTCATCACCTCTGGATTGGACACAGTGTGAGTCACCACCTCTGGATTGGACACAGTGTCTGGCTCAGCACCTCTGGATTGGACACAGTGTCTGGCTCAGCACCTCTGGATTGGACACGGTGTCTGGCTCAGCATCCCGGTTTGGACATGGTGTCTGGCTCACCACCTCTGGTTTGGGAACGGTGTCTGGCTCACCACCTCTGGATTGGACACGGCGTCTGGCTCAGCACCTCTGGTTTGGTAAACTGACTGGCTCAGCACCTCTGGCTTGGGAACGGTCTCTGGCTCAGCACCTCTGGTTTGGGAACGGTGTATGGCTCACCACCTCTGGATTGGACATGGTGTCCGACTTACCACCGCTGGTTTGGACACGGTGTCTGACTCACCACCTCTGGTTCTGGTTTGGACACGGTGTCCGACTCACCACCTCTGGATTGGACACGGTGTCCGACTCACCACCTCTGGATTGGACATGGTGTCTGGCTCAGCACCTCTGGTCTCGACGCCGTCTGGCTCAGCGTCCCTCGTTTTGGGGGGGTAGGGGGGGGGTCCTCGTCCGCTTCCACAGTTTGACGGCGTCGCCGTCGGTCTCTGCGTCTCTGGTTTGATATTGTCAGCCCTTCCTGCACACGCACTGGCCATAACCAGGCCTCACGGACGCTCAATTCCTGGCCTGGGACCTCGCTCTGGAGCTGCACTCTCCCCTCCGGTTCTTGGCCTCAGACCTCGCTCTGGAGCTGCACTCTCCCCTCCGGTTCTTGGCCTCAGACCTCGCTCTGGAGCTGCACTCTCCCCTCCGGTTCTTGGCCTCAGACCTCGCTCTGGAGCTGCACTCTCCCCTTCGGTTCTTGGCCTCGAACCTCGCTCTGGAGCTGCACTCTCCCCTCCGGTTCTTGGCCTCAGACCTCGCTCTGGAGCTGCACTCTCCCCTCCGGTTCTTGGCCTCAGACCTCGCTCTGGAGCTGCACTCTCCCCTCCGGTTCTTGGCCTCAGACCTCGCTCTGGAGCTGCACTCTCCCCTTCGGTTCTTGGCCTCGAACCTCGCTCTGGAGCTGCACTCTCCCCTCCGGTTCTTGGCCTCAGACCTCGCTCTGGAGCTGCACTCTCCCCTCCGGTTCTTGGCCTCAGACCTCGCTCTGGAGCTGCACTCTCCCCTCCGGTTCTTGGCCTCAGACCTCGCTCTGGAGCTGCACTCTCCCCTCCGGTTCTTGGCCTCAGACCTCGCTCTGGAGCTGCACTCTCCCCTTCGGTTCTTGGCCTCAGACCTCGCTCTGGAGCTGCACTCTCCCCTCCGGTTCTTGGCCTCAGACCTCGCTCTGGAGCTGCACTCTCCCCTCCGGTTCTTGGCCTCAGACCTCGCTCTGGAGCTGCACTCTCCCCTCGCTCTGGAGCTGCACTCTCCCCTCCGGTTCTTGGACTCAGATCTCGCTCTGGAGCTGCACTCTCCCCTCCGGTTCTTGGCCTCAGACCTCGCTCTGGAGCTGCACTCTCCCCTCCGGTTATTGGCCTCAGACCTCGCTCTGGAGCTGCACTCTCCCCTCCGGTTCTTGGCCTCAGACCTCGCTGTGGAGCTGCACTCTCCCCTCCGGTTCTTGGCCTCAGACCTCGCACTGGAGCTGCACTCTCCCCTTCGGTTCTTGGCCTCGAACCTCGCTCTGGAGCTGCACTCTCCCCTCCGGTTCTTGGCCTCAGACCTCGCTCTGGAGCTGCACTCTCCCCTCCGGTTCTTGGCCTCAGACCTCGCTCTGGAGCTGCACTCTCCCCTCCGGTTCTTGGCCTCAGACCTCGCTCTGGAGCTGCACTCTCCCCTTCGGTTCTTGGCCTCGAACCTCGCTCTGGAGCTGCACTCTCCCCTCCGGTTCTTGGCCTCAGACCTCGCTTTGGAGCTGCACTCTCCCCTCCGGTTCTTGGCCTCAGACCTCGCTCTGGAGCTGCATTCTCCCCTCCGGTTCTTGGCCTCAGACCTCGCTCTGGAGCTGCACTCTCCCCTCCGGTTCTTGGCCTCAGACCTCGCTCTGGAGCTGCACTCTCCCCTCCGGTTCTTGGCCTCAGACCTCGCTCTGGAGCTGCACTCTCCCCTCCGGTTCTTGGCCTCAGACCTCGCTCTGGAGCTGCACTCTCCCCTCCGGTTCTTGGCCTCAGACCTCGCTCTGGAGCTGCACTCTCCCCTCCGGTTCTTGGCCTCAGACCTCGCTCTGGAGCTGCACTCTCCCCTTCGGTTCTTGGCCTCAGACCTCGCTCTGGAGCTGCACTCTCCCCTCCGGTTCTTGGCCTCAGACCTCGCTCTGGAGCTGCACTCTCCCCTCCGGTTCTTGGCCTCAGACCTCGCTCTGGAGCTGCACTCTCCCCTTCGGTTCTTGGCCTCGAAACTCGCTCTGGAGCTGCACTCTCCCCTTCGGTTCTTGGCCTCAAAGGTCACTCTGATGTCTCTACCCCATGCTGCTCTAACCCCCTTACATGTTTGGTCTTAAATCTCATTGCCAGGCAATGCACCTCACTCCCGTGCTGCAGGCACATTTGTCTGTCACTACTAGTCCTCAGGCCTCACTCTCTTGCTCCCCTCCTTTGGTGCCAGGCCTCAGGCGTCGTTTCTAGGCCGCTGACCTCTGCTTGCATGGCTCAGATCTCCTCCACATGCGTCAGACCTCATGTGCATGCTGCAAACTCAATCTCAGGCCTCAGATATCACGGTCCGGCCGCAGACCTCACTCCCAGGCTTCAGACCTCGCTACAGGCCTCTGAGGCTTCAGACCTCACTCCCAGGCTTCATACCTCGCCACAGGCCTCGGAGGCTCAGACCTCGCTGCAGGCCTCAGAGGCCAGACCTAGCTACAGACCTCCGAGGATCAGACCTCACTCCCAGGCTCAGACCTCGCTACAGGCCTCAGAGGCCAGACCTAGCTACAGACCTCAGAGGCTCAGACCTCACTCCCAGGCTTCAGACCTCGCTACAGGCCTCAGAGGCTCAGACCTCACTCCAAGGCCTCAGACCTCGCTACAGACCTCAGAGGCCAGACCTAGCTACAGACCTCAGAGGCTCAGACCTCACCCCCAGGCTTCAGACGTCACTACAGGCCTCAGGTGCTCAGCCCCCCCTCCCCCCTTCCAAGCCTAAGAACTCTCTTCCAAGCCCCAGCTACAGGCTTCAGATGCTCAGGCCTTGCTACAGGCTTAAGAGGCTCAGACCTCACTCCCAGGCTTCAGACCTCGCCACAGGCCTCGGAGGCTCAGACCTCGCTACAGGCCTCAGAGGCCAGACCTAGCTACAGACCTCAGAGGCTCAGACCTCACACCCAGGCTTCAGACCTCGCTACAGGCCTCAGAGGCTCAGACCTCACTCCCAGGCTTCAGACCTCGCTACAGGCCTCTGAGGCTCAGACCTCACTCCCAGGCTTCAGACCTCGCCACAGGCCTCGGAGGCTCAGACCTCACTCCCAGGCTTCAGACCTCGCCACAGGCCTCGGAGGCTCAGACCTCACTCCCAGGCTTCAGACCTCGCTACAGGCCTCTGAGGCTCAGACCTCACTCCCAGGCTTCAGACCTCGCCACAGGCCTCGGAGGCTCAGACCTCGCTACAGGCCTCAGAGGCCAGACCTAGCTACAGACCTCAGAGGCTCAGACCTCACTCCCAGGCTTCAGACCTCGCTACAGGCCTCAGAGGCTCAGACCTCACTCCCAGGCTTCAGACCTCGCCACAGGCCTCGGAGGCTCAGACCTCACTCCCAGGCTTCAGACCTCGCCACAGGCCTCGGAGGCTCAGACCTCACTCCCAGGCTTCAGACCTCGCTACAGGCCTCTGAGGCTCAGACCTCACTCCCAGGCTTCAGACCTCGCCACAGGCCTCGGAGGCTCAGACCTCACTCCCAGGCTTCAGACCTCGCCACAGGCCTCGGAGGCTCAGACCTCACTCCCAGGCTTCAGACCTCGCTACAGGCCTCTGAGGCTCAGACCTCACTCCCAGGCTTCAGACCTCGCCACAGGCCTCGGAGGCTCAGACCTCGCTACAGGCCTCAGAGGCCAGACCTAGCTACAGACCTCAGAGGCTCAGACCTCACTCCCAGTCTTCAGACCTCGCTACAGGCCTCTGAGGCTCAGACCTCACTCCCAGGCTTCAGACCTCGCTACAGGCCTCAGAGGCTCAGACCTCACTCCCAGGCTTCAGACCTCGCTACAGGCCTCAGAGGCTCCGACCTAGCTACAGGCCTCAGAGGCTCAGACCTCGCTACAGGCCTCAGAGGTCAGACCTAGCTACAGACCTCAGAGGCTCAGACCTCACTCCCAGGCTTCAGACCTCGCTACAGGCCTCAGAGGCTCAGACCTCACTCCCAGGCTTCAGACCTCGCTACAGGCCTCAGAGGCTCAGACCTCACTCCAAGGCCTCAGACCTCGCTACAGGCCTCAGAGGCTCAGACCTCCCTACAGCCCTCACAGGCTCAGACTTCACTCCCAGGCTTCAGACCTCGCTACAGGCCTCAGAGGCTCAGACCCCGCTACAGGCCTCAGAGGCCAGACCTAGCTACAGACCTCAGAGGCTCAGACCTCACTCCCAGGCTTCAGACATCGCTACAGGCCTCAGGTGCTCAGCCCCCCCCCCTTCCAAGCCTAAGAACTCCCTTCCAAGCCCCAGCTACAGGCTTCAGATGCTCAGCCCTTGCTACAGGCCTCAGAGGCGCAGACCTCACTCGTAGTCCTCAGACCTCGCTACAGGCCTCAGAGGCGCAGACCTCACTCGTAGTCCTCAGACCTCGCTACAGGCCTCAGAGGCGCAGACCTCACTCGTAGTCCTCAGACCTCGCTACAGGCCTCAGAGGCTGAGATCTCCCTCCCAGGCCTCAGACCACATTTCCTTGCTGAACACATACTCTCTTACCTCAGATCTCACTCGCAGGCCTAAGACCTCATTTTCATATGGCATACTCGATCTCATACCTCGGACATCGCGGCCAAGCCCCACATCAGGCCTCAGAGGCTCAGACCTCACTCCCAGGCTTCAGACCTCGCTACAGACCTCTGAGGCTCAGACCTCACTCCCAGGCTTCCGACCTCGCTACAGGCCTCAGAGGCTCAGACCTCACTCCCAGGCTTCAGACCTCGCCACAGGCGTCAGAGGCTCAGACCTCACTCCCAGGCTTCAGACCTCGCTACAGGCCTCAGAGGCTCAGACCTAGCTACAGAACTCAGAGGCTCAGACCTCACTCCCAGGCTTCAGACCTCGCCACAGGCCTCAGAGGCTCAGACCTCACTCCCAGGCTTCAGACCTCGCCACAGGCCTCAGAGGCTCCGACCTAGCTACAGGCCTCAGAGGCTCAGAACTCACTCCCAGGCTTCAGACCTCGCTACAAGCCTCAGAGGCTCAGACCTCACTCCCAGGCTTCAGACCTCGCTACAGGCCTCAGAGGCTCAGACCTCACTCCCAGGCTACAGGCCTCAGAGGCTCAGACCTAGCTACAGAACTCAGAGGCTCAGACCTCACTCCCAGGCTTCAGACCTCGCCACAGGCCTCAGAGGCTCAGACCTCACTCCCAGGCTTCAGACCTCGCTACAGGCCTCAGAGGCTCAGACCTCACTCCCAGGCTACAGGCCTCAGAGGCTCCGACCTAGCTACAGGCCTCAGAGGCTCAGACCTCACTCCCAGGCTTCAGACCTCGCTACAAGCCTCAGAGGCTCAGACCTCACTCCCAGGCTTCAGACCTCGCTACAAGCCTCAGAGGCTCAGACCTCACTCCCAGGCTTCAGACCTAGCTACAGACCTCAG
Organism: Lissotriton helveticus; assembly: GCF_964261635.1. Lineage (NCBI taxonomy): Eukaryota > Metazoa > Chordata > Amphibia > Caudata > Salamandridae > Lissotriton > Lissotriton helveticus. The sequence continues at coordinate 171,178,482 of NC_136057.1, forward strand.
AGGCTCAGACCTCACTCCCAGGCTTCAGACCTCACCACAGGCCTCAGAGGCTCAGACCTCACTCCCAGGCTTCAGACCTAGCTACAGACCTCAGAGGCTCAGACCTCACTCCCAGGCTTCAGACCTCGCTACAGGCCTCAGAGGCTCTGACCTCACTCCCAGGCTTCAGACCTCGCTACAGGCCTCAGAGGTTCAGACCTAGCTACAGGCCTCAGAGGCTCAGACCTCACTCCCAGGCTTCAGACCTCGCTACAGGCCTCAAAGGTTCAGACCTAGCTACAGGCCTCAGAGGCTCAGACCTCACTCCCAGGCTTCAGACCTCGCTACAGGCCTCGGAGGCTCAGACCTCACTCCCAGGCTTCAGACCTCGCTACAGGCCTCAGAGGCTCAGACCTAGCTACAGACCTCAGAGGCCAGACCTAGCTACAGACCTCAGAGGCTCAGACCTCACTCCCAGGCTTCAGACCTCGCTACAGGCCTCAGAGGCTCCGACCTAGCTACAGGCCTCAGAGGCTCAGACCTCGCTACAGGCCTCAGAGGTCAGACCTAGCTACAGACCTCAGAGGCTCAGACCTCACTCCCAGGCTTCAGACCTCGCTACAGGCCTCAGAGGCTCAGACCTCACTCCCAGGCTTCAGACCTCGCTACAGGCCTCAGAGGCTCAGACCTCACTCCAAGGCCTCAGACCTCGCTACAGGCCTCAGAGGCTCAGACCTCCCTACAGCCCTCAGAGGCTCAGACTTCACTCCCAGGCTTCAGACCTCGCTACAGGCCTCAGAGGCTCAGACCTCACTCCAAGGCCTCAGACCTCGCTACAGGCCTCAGAGGCTCAGACCCCGCTACAGGCCTCAGAGGCCAGACCTAGCTACAGACCTCAGAGGCTCAGACCTAACTCCCAGGCTTCAGACATCGCTACAGGCCTCAGGTGCTCAGCCCCCCCCCTCCCTTCCAAGCCTAAGAACTCCCTTCCAAGCCCCAGCTACAGGCTTCAGATGCTCAGTCCTTGCTACAGGCCTCAGAGGCGCAGACCTCACTCGTAGTCCTCAGACCTCGCTACAGGCCTCAGAGGCGCAGACCTCACTCGTAGTCCTCAGACCTCGCTACAGGCCTCAGAGGCTGAGATCTCCCTCCCAGGCCTCAGACCACATTTCCTTGCTGAACACATACTCTCTTACCTCACTCGCAGGCCTAAGACCTCATTTTCATATGGCATACTCGATCTCATACCTCGGACATCGCGGCCAAGCCCCACATCAGGCCTCAGAGGCTCAGACCTCACTCCCAGGCTTCAGACCTCGCTACAGGCCTCAGAGGCTCAAACCTCACTCCCAGGCTTCAGACCTCGCCACAGGCCTCAGAGGCTCAGACCTCACTCCCAGGCTTCAGACCTCGCTACAGGCCTCAGAGGCTCAGACCTAGCTACAGAACTCAGAGGCTCAGACCTCACTCCCAGGCTTCAGACCTCGCCACAGGCCTCAGAGGCTCAGACCTCACTACCAGGCTTCAGACCTCGCTACAGGCCTCAGAGGCTCAGACCTCACTCCCAGGCTACAGGCCTCAGAGGCTCCGACCTAGCTACAGGCCTCAGAGGCTCAGAACTCACTCCCAGGCTTCAGACCTCGCTACAAGCCTCAGAGGCTCAGACCTCACTCCCAGGCTTCAGACCTCGCTACAAGCCTCAGAGGCTCAGACCTCACTCCCAGGCTTCAGACCTAGCTACAGACCTCAGAGGCTCAGACCTCACTCCCAGGCTTCAGACCTCGCTACAGGCCTCAGAGGCTCTGACCTCACTCCCAGGCTTCAGACCTCGCTACAGGCCTCAGAGGTTCAGACCTAGCTACAGGCCTCAGAGGCTCAGACCTCACTCCCAGGCTTCAGGCCTCAGAGGCTCAGACCTCACTCCCAGGCTTCATACCTCGCTACAGGCCTCAGAGGCTCAGACCTCACTCCCAGGCTTCAGACCTCGCTACAAGCCTCAGAGGCTCAGACCTCACTCCCAGGCTTCAGACCTCGCTACAAGCCTCAGAGGCTCAGACCTCACTCCCAGGCTTCAGACCTAGCTACAGTCCTCAGAGGCTCAGACCTCACTCCCAGGCTTCAGACCTCACCACAGGCCTCAGAGGCTCAGACCTCACTCCCAGGCTTCAGACCTAGCTACAGACCTCAGAGGCTCAGACCTCACTCCCAGGCTTCAGACCTCGCTACAGGCCTCAGAGGCTCTGACCTCACTCCCAGGCTTCAGACCTCGCTACAGGCCTCAGAGGTTCAGACCTAGCTACAGGCCTCAGAGGCTCAGACCTCACTCCCAGGCTTCAGACCTCGCTACAGGCCTCAAAGGTTCAGACCTAGCTACAGGCCTCAGAGGCTCAGACCTCACTCCCAGGCTTCAGACCTCACTACAGGCCTCGGAGGCTCAGACCTCGCTACAGGTCTCAGAGGCTCAGACCTCACTCCCAGGCTTCAGACCTAGCTACAGGCCTCGGAGGCTCAGACCTCGCTACAGGTCTCAGAGGCTCAGACCTCACTCCCAGGCTTCAGACCTCGCTACAAGCCTCAGAGGCTCAGACTTCACTCCCAGGCTTCAGACCTCACCACAGGCCTTCGAGGCTCAGACCTCACTCCCAGGCTTCAGACCTAGCTACAGGCCTCGGAGGCTCAGACCTCGCTACAGGCCTCAGAGGCTCAGACCTCACTCCCAGGCTTCAGACCTCGCTACAGGCCTCAGAGGCTCAGACCTCACTCCCAGGCTTCAGACCTCGCTACAGGCCTCAGAGGCTCAGACCTCACTCCAAGGCCTCAGACCTCGCTACAGGCCTCAGAGGCTCAGACCTCACTCCCAGGCTTCAGACCTCGCTACAAGCCTCAGACCTCACTCCCAGGCTTCAGACCTCGCTACAGGCCTCAGAGGCTCAGACCTCACTCCCAGGCTTCAGACCTCGCTACAGGCCTCAGAGGCTCAGACCTCACTCCCAGGCCTCAGACCTCGCTACAGGCCTCAGGGGCTCAGACCTCACTCCCAGGCTTCAGACCTCGCTACAAGCCTCAGAGGCTCAGACCTCACTCCCAGGCTTCAGACCTCGCCACAGGCCTCAGAGGCTCAGACCTCACTCCCAGGCTTCAGACCTCGCCACAGGCCTCAGAGGCTCAGACCTCACTCCCAGGCTTCAGACCTCGCCACAGGCCTCAGAGGCTCAGACCTCACTCCCAGGCTTCAGACCTCGCCACAGGCCTCAGAGGCTCAGACCTCACTCCCAGGCTTCAGACCTCGCTACAGGCCTCAGAGGCTCAGACCTCACTCCCAGGCTTCAGACCTCGCCACAGGCCTCAGAGGCTCAGACCTCACTCCCAGGCTTCAGACCTCGCTACAGGCCTCAGAGGCTCAGACCTCACTCCCAGGCTTCAGACCTCGCCACAGACCTCAGAGGCTCAGACCTCACTCCCAGGCTTCAGACCTCGCCACAGGCCTCAGAGGCTCAGACCTCACTCCCAGGCTTCAGACCTAGCTACAGACCTCAGAGGCTCAGACCTCACTCCCAGGCTTCAGACCTCGCTACAGGCCTCAGAGGCTCAGACCTCACTACAGGCCTCAGAGGCCAGACCTAGCTACAGACCTCAGAGGCTCAGACCTCACTCCCAGGCTTCAGACCTCGCTACAGGCCTCAGAGGCTCAGACCTCACTCCCAGGCTTCAGACCTCGCTACAGGCCTCAGAGGCTCAGACCTCACTCCCAGGCTTCAGACCTCGCCACAGGCCTCAGAGGCTCAGACCTCACTCCCAGGCTTCAGACCTAGCTACAGACCTCAGAGGCTCAGACCTCACTCCCAGGCTTCAGACCTCGCTACAGGCCTCAGAGGCTCAGACCTCACTACAGGCCTCAGATGTCAGACCTAGCTACAGACCTCAGAGGCTCAGACCTCACTCCCAGGCTTCAGACCTCGCTACAGGCCTCAGAGGCTCAGACCTCACTCCCAGGCTTCAGACCTCGCCACAGGCCTCAGAGGCTCAGACCTCACTCCCAGGCCTCAGAGGCTCAGACCCAGCTACAGGCCTCAGAGGCTCAGACCTCACTCCCAGGCCTCAGAGGCTCAGACCTCACTCCCAGGCTTCAGGCGTCACTCCCAGGCCTCAGTAGTAGTGTTAGACCTCAAGAAGCACAGACCTCAGACCTCGGCCCCCACACTGCCTCCTCCCCGCTCTCTCTGCTTCTGACCGCTCTCCAGAGCGAGTAAAGCGATCCCTCGCCTGTCAGTAACAGAGCCCTGTTTGTTTGTTCTTTATAATTGAGGGGAAACCACACGAATCCTTCTCTGTTCCTCTGACATATGAATTTGTAACATGCCTGAAGGGCTGAGCTGCAGCTGTGGGAGCCCGCCTGTGGTGGGGGAGCCCGTCCTGTGGTGGGGAGCCCGTCCTGTGGTGGGGAGCCCTTCCTGTGGCGGCGCGGAGACCGCGACGAGATTGAATTCCGATTTAAAATGATAAGTGACCGCTGTGGCGCACCTCGTGTGCCCCGGTTGTAACATCACAATACAGCGCCTCGCCGCACAAGGAAGGCTTCGAGGTGGCGCCTGGCCTTGGCTACGAATCTATAGGAGAAACGTCGAAATCACAGAAAGTGCCGGTTTAACACCGATGGGATGTGGCAGAATGCCGTATTGTGTGGGCAAGACTGATTGGTTTCGGTCCTTGTAGTTCACAATCACTCGACCCACTTCACCCCCTTTCGAATGCGGCGTGTGGCATTGGGCATTAAGCGGGGTTGGATTGGGATCAAAAATCGGCCAAGTTTTATGAAAAGAAGGGGGCGGAGTCTCTGACAGAGGCATGTTTTCTTAACTTCCCTTAGATTTTTAAACAAATGCATGGATTAGTTCACACTGGTGAACCACACATCAGTACAAGTGAAACCTCTTCCTCTCAGTCCCTCTGCCCCGCTGAGTATGCATACATTATTGGGCCGCACAGTATGCATACATTATTGGGCCACTCAGTATGCATACATTATTGGGCCGCTCAGTATGCATACATTATTGGGCCGGCCCAGCGACAGAAAGGGAGTGACACTTCCGCCGTTGATAAAAGGGAGGTAATGGACGCCCATCTGCCTCTAGAAAGGCCGCGCGGGCACTCACTGGGCCGCTGGCGGCATCCAAACAACACAGACACCGCCCAAAGCGGCCCTCAGGCTGCCCAAAAAAAGCCGCCCACAGCTGGAACTCGGATACCCGCCCAGCGGGCATTGCCTGAGTGCCCACCTTACCAATCCGACGCTGGGCATCAGCTGCGACCGGTGCGGGCAGCTCCGGCCTTGTGCGTTAAACTTTCCCGTTGACCTCTTGAGCTCAGGGGCCTGCTCCCGTGTAACCTGAAGCGCGCCTGCTCCCCTTACCTGAAGCCCTGTTGTCACTGCTCCAGTCCTAAAACAAGCATTTGCAATGAAATAGGTCTCACAATTGCGAGATAAGACCTATTTTCAGTTGCGAATGCTTGTTGTTTACAAGTGCCCCATGCTGCGCTTTCACGTTAATAGAGGCCACGTCCCTTTCTTTAGATGAGCTGTGTCTAAAGAAACGCGCTTTTACAATAAATAGCATTTGTTTGTCAAATTGAAAAATAAATGCCTTTTTATGTAAAAGACCCCGGTGAAAGCAGGCATGGTGTGCTGAATGTTGCAGGAAAGCATGCAGTGCTTGCAGTAGGAGAAACACATTAACTCCTTCGACGCTATTGACGGAACCGTTCCGTCACGCCCCTCGGGTGGGCTGTGCTCATGACGGAACGATTCCGTCACGGCCCGCTCGCCGCGCCTGCGCGGCGCTGATTTCGCGCCTGCGCGGCGCGTTTCATTAAGCGGGCGGGGCCATGACGGAACCGTTCCGTCACAAGTACAGCTCACCCGCGAGCCGTGACGGAACGGTTCTGTCACCAGCGCAGGTGAGCCGCGCGCCCCCCCCCCGTGACCGTTAGCGCTGCGGGGGAATAGCCGCCGCAGCAAAGGTGTTAAAGAAAATAATGCTTACAGAGTAAATAAGAAGTACTGCGTAACAGCCGAAGTAAAAGAGCCAGCCCTCACGGAAGGTTACAAATGAAGAGAAGGCGGTACAAAGGAGAGACTAACAAGCCTATAAATGAATCATAAGCCAGCATTTACAAAGGACAATGACACAAGCCAATGACAAATATGGGCGGAGAGTGGGTGGGGCTTCAAGTCCATACTCTAAAACAGCATGCCTCCCAAAGCAGCGCATGCGCTGCCCAGGCTTGACCTAAAAAGAAGTGGGTAAACTAACGAAATTAGGCAGAATGCAAGTAACATTATGGCGCGTGACATCATACATGGCATCACAGGAAGTGGCATCACTCAGCTCATTACCTCACAGGAAGTGACATCACAAAAAGTGACGTCAGATCTTAAGACATCACATATATGGTTAGCAGGTCTATCTTGAATACATTTGAGTGCATTACAATATTTAACATGAGATTCTGCTACAAAAAACTGACACAACCCCAATGCCAAACCTGGGCCTCAACTTATACATTTAATTGTTAAAACCCTGCCACAAAGAAATTGGCAACACGGAGAAATGTGGCTGTAAAGCTGTTCTGCTTAATTGATTACAAAGTCTGCATTTTAAAATATCTTATGGCTTTAAGACACCTTCTGCAGATATCTCTGTGCCCCGTAAATCTCAGGGAATAATAGTATTGGTAAGATAACTCCGGAGGTTAACATCTCATGGAGCGATCTGTGGTTTGTCTAGTCCCAGTTTTGAATCACACTAGGATAGAGAGTTAATGTGTCTCCTGCAAAGCACATCATGTCATACGCAGATGATAGATTTTTATTTTATGTTTGATGGGTAAGTGGGGTAAGGGGGGCCCTGCTTTCAAAACAGAGATCCTTATGTTACTTTCCGTGCATACATTGTAATCCTTCTAATATGTCACAGTGAGCTATGAAGGACATGGAGCTCCTACACCTTGTAACCCTCACCGTCTTAAGCAACATCCTGTACATTGATTTACACACACATGGTTTATTGTCAATGTATAATGTGTACATGTGATGTAAAGGGCTCTGGCAATCTGTATTTGGATTTGTAGGGCTAAAGCGCTATAAAAGAAATAAAACACAATAGTAGTATTTAAATTGTTATTTGTGTGAATAGTGGTGTGGCCAACACATCTGACATTCTTACAGTGTATGCATATCTCTTAAATACAGGGACTGAACAAAGTCAAAAACATGCCTCTCTTAAGTACCTGTGAATTGATAAGATGTGAGCCTTTGTTTCTGCTCCATTGCATCTAGATGTGAGGCTGCTGATAGCTCCCAGCCAGGAAACTCCAACGAAAGGAGGCCTGTTAGCCCCTTAGCTAAAGCATTTGTTATGGGCCCAGCTGGAATCTGATCAGCCCCTTCCTCCCCTGCACTTTCCTGCTCCAAACAAAAGCAGACACTGTGCAGGTGCAGCTGAAAGTGCCAGAAAATGACACAGGGACAAGTTTAGCATATTTCTGTGGCGCCCAACTTCATGGCAAGGTAAACTGCGTCTACCCTTGACTTGTGCCCTGCGTGTTGTACCCCCTGCACCCTCTTAAGGGAGTACGACACGTTACTGCGTCCCTTATCGGAAGCCCTGATGCATACCTGCTCCCACTCAAAGGAACCTTGATGCGCTCCTGTGCCCACTCAAGGGAGCCCTGATGCGCGCCCACGCCCCCATACCGGGAGCCCTCATGCACCCTTGCAACAACTCAAGGGAGCCCTGAAGCGCTCCTGGACCCATTCAAGAGAGCCCTGATGCGCTCCTGCGCCCACTCAAGGGAGCCCTGATGCGTTCCTGTACCCACTCAAGGGAGTCCTAATGCGCTCCTGCACCCATTCAAGGGAGCCCTCATGCGCTCCTGCACCCACTCAAGAGAGCCTTGATCGTCTCCGGCATCCCCTCAAGGGAGCCTTGATGCGCTCTTACACCCACTCAAGGGAGCCCTGATGCGCGCCCACGCCCCCATACCGGGAGCCCTCATGCACCCTTGCAACAACTCAAGGGAGCCCTGAAGCGCTCCTGGACCCATTCAAGAGAGCCCTGATGCGCTCCTGCGCCCACTCAAGGGAGCACTGATGCGCTCCTGCACCCACTCAAGGGAGCCCTGATGCGCTCCTGTACCCACTCAAGGGAGCCCTGATGCACTCCTGTACCCACTCAAGGGAGCCCTGATGCGCTCCTGCGCCCACTCAAGGGAGCCCTGATGCGTTCCTGTACCCACTCAAGGGAGTCCTAATGCGCTCCTGCACCCATTCAAGGGAGCCCTCATGCGCTCCTGCACCCACTCAAGAGAGCCTTGATCGTCTCCGGCATCCCCTCAAGGGAGCCTTGATGCGCTCTTACACCCACTCAAGGGAGCCCTGATGCGCGCCCACGCCCCCATACCGGGAGCCCTCATGCACCCTTGCAACAACTCAAGGGAGCCCTGAAGCGCTCCTGGACCCATTCAAGAGAGCCCTGATGCGCTCCTGCGCCCACTCAAGGGAGCCCTGATGCGCTCCTGTACCCACTTAAGGGAGTCCTAATGCGCTCCTGTACCCACTCAAGGGAGCCCTGATGCGCTCCTGTACCCACTTAAGGGAGCCCTGATGCATACCTGTACCCACTCAAGGGAGTCCTAATGCGCTCCTGCACCCATTCAAGGGAGCCCTGATGCACTCCTTCACCCTATCACCAGAGCCTTGATCGTCTCCGGCATCCACTCAAGGGAGCCTTGATGCGCTCTTACACCCACTGAAGGGAGCCCTGATGCACTCCTGCACCCACTCAAGGGAGCCCTAGTACACTCTTGCACCCACTCAAGGGAGCCTTCATGCGCTCCCACGCCCTCATACCGGGTGCCCTCTTGCACTCCAGCACCATCTCAAGGTTACCTTGAAGCGTTCCTGCACCCACTCAAGGGCGTCTTGATGCGCTCCTGCGCCCCCATACCGGGAGCCTTTATGAGCTCCTGCACCCACTCAAGGGAGCCCTGATGCGCTCCTGCACCCACTCAAGGGAGGCCTGATGCGCTCCTGCACCCACTCAAGGGAGCCTTGATGCTCTCCTGCACCCACTCAAGGGAGCCCTGATGCTCTCCTGCACCCACTCAAGGAAGCTTTGATGCGCTCCTGCACCCACTCAAGGGAGCCCTGATGCGCTTCTGCACCCACCCAAGAGAGCACTGATGCCCTTCTGCACCCAATCAAGGGAGCCCTGATGCGCTTCTGCACCCAATCAAGGGAGCCCTGATGCCCTTCTGCACCCAATCAAGGGAGCCCTGATGCGATTCTGCACCCAATCAAGGGAGCCCTGATGCGCTTCTGCACTACTCAAGGGAACCCTGATGCCTCCTGCTCCCAATGAAGGGAGCCCTGAAGCTTTGATTTGCTCACGCACCCACTCAAGGGAGCCTTGATGTGCTCACGCACCCACTCAAGGAAGCTTTGATGCGCTCCTGCACCCACTCAAGGGAGCCCTGATGCACTCCTGCACCCATTCAAGGGAGCCCTGATGCTCTCCTGCACCCACTCAAGGGAGCCCTGAAACACTCCTGCACCCACTCAAGGGAGCCCTGATGCACTCCTGCACCCACTCAAGGGAGCCCTGATGCTCTCCTGCACCCACTCAAGGGAGCCCTGAAACACTCCTGCACCCACTCAAGGGAGCCCTGATGCACTCCTGCACCCACTCAAGGGAGCCCTGATGCACTCCTGCACCCACTCAAGGGAGCCCTGATGCACTCCTGCACGCACTCAAGGGAGCCCTGATGCACTCCTGCACCCACTCAAGGGAGCCCTGATGCACTCCTGCACCCACTCAAGGGAGCCCTGATGCACTCCTGCACGCACTCAAGGGAGCCCTGATGCGCTCCTGCACCCACTCAAGGGAGCCTTGATGCACTCCTGCACCCACCCAAGGGAGCCCTGATGCTCTCCTGCACCCACTCAAGGAAGCTTTGATGCGCTCATACACCCACTCAAGGGAGCCCTGATGCTCTCCTGCACCCACTCAAGGAAGCTTTGATGCGCTCCTGCACCCACTCAAGGGAGCCCTGATGCGCTTCTGCACCCACCCAAGAGAGCACTGATGCCCTTCTGCACCCAATCAAGGGAGCCCTGATGCGCTTCTGCACTACTCAAGGGAACCCTGATGCCTCCTGCTCCCAATGAAGGGAGCCCTGAAGCTTTGATTTGCTCACGCACCCACTCAAGGGAGCCTTGATGTGCTCACTCACCCACTCAAGGAAGCTTTGATGCGCTCCTGCACCCACTCAAGGGAGCCCTGATGCACTCCTGCACCCATTCAAGGGAGCCCTGATGCTCTCCTGCACCCACTCAAGGGAGCCCTGAAACACTCCTGCACCCACTCAAGTGAGCCCTGATGCTCTCCTGCACCCACTCAAGGGAGCCCTGATGCACTCCTGCACGCACTCAAGGGAGCCCTGATGCACTCCTGCACCCACTCAAGGGAGCCCTGATGCACTCCTGCACGCACTCAAGGGAGCCCTGATGCGCTCCTGCACCCACTCAAGGGAGCCTTGATGCGCTCCTGCACCCACTCAAGGGAGCCTTGATGTGCTCACGCACCCACTCAAGGAAGCTTTGATGCGCTCCTGCACCCACTCAAGGGAGCCCTGATGCACTCCTGCACCCAGTCAAGGGAGCCCTGATGCTCTCCTGCACCCACTCAAGGGAGCCCTGAAACACTCCTGCACCCACTCAAGTGAGCCCTGATGCTCTCCTGCACCCACTCAAGGGAGCCCTGATGCGCTCCTGCACCCACTCAAGGGAGCCCTGATGCGCTCCTGCACCCACTCAAGGGAGCCCTGATGTGCTCACGCACCCACTCAAGGAAGCTTTGATGCGCTCCTGCACCCACTCAAGGGAGCCCTGATGCACTCCTGCACCCATTCAAGGGAGCCCTGATGCTCTCCTGCACCCACTCAAGGGAGCCCTGAAACACTCCTGCACCCACTCAAGTGAGCCCTGATGCGCTCCTGCACCCACTCAAGTGAGCCCTGATGTGCTCCTGCACCCACTCAAGGGAGCCCTGATGCGCTCCTGTACCCACTCAAGGGAGCCCTGATGTGCTCCTGCACTCACTCAAGGGAGCACTGATGTGCTCCTGTACCCACTCAAGGGAGCCCTGATGTGCTCCTGCACCCACTCAAGGGAGCCCTGATGTGCTCCTGTACCCACGCAAGGGAGCCCTGATACGCTCCTGCACCCACTCAAGGGACTCCTGATGCGCTCCTGCACTTACTCAAGTGAGCCCTCCCTGAAACACTCCTGCACCCACTCAAAGGAGCCCGGATGCGCTCCTGCTCCCACTCAAAGGAGCCTTGATGCGCTTCTGCACCCACTCAAGGGAGCCCAGATACACTCCTGAATCCACTAAAGGGAGCCCTGATGCGCTCCCACGCCCCCTATCGGCAGCCCTCATGCGCTCCTGCACCCACTCGAGAGCCTTGATGCGCTCCCATGCCCCAACACCGGGAGCCTTGATGGGCTCCTGAACCCACTCAACGAAGCTTTGATGTACCCACTCAAGGGAGCCCTGATGCGCCCCTGCACCCACTCAAGGGAGCCCTGATGCGCTCCGACACCCACTCAAGGGAGCCCTGATGCGCTCCTGCACCCACTCAAGGGAGCCCTGATGCGCTCCTGCACCCACTCAAGGGAGCCCTGATGCGCTCCTGTACCCACTCAAGGGAGCCCTGATGCACTCCTGCACCCACTCAAGGGAGCCCTGATGCACTCCTGCACCCACTCAAGGAAGCTTTGATGCGCTCCTGCACCCACTCAAGGGAGCCCTGATGCGCCCCTGCACCCACTCAAGGGAGCCCTGATGCGCTCCTGTACCCACTCAAGGGAGCCCTGATGTGCTCCTGCACCCACTCAAGGGAGCACTGATGTGCTCCTGTACCCACGCAAGGGAGCCCTGATACGCTCCTGCACCCACTCAAGGGACTCCTGATGCGCTCCTGCACCCACTCAAGGGAGCCCTGACGTGCTCCTGTACCCACTCAAGGGAGCCCTGATGCGCTCCTGTACCCACTCAAGGGAGCCCTGATGCGCTCCTGTACCCACTCAAGGGAGCCCTGATGCGCTCCTGCACCCACTCAAGGGAGCACTGATGTGCTCCTGTACCCACGCAAGGGAGCCCTGATGCGCTCCTGCACCCATTCAAGGGAGCCCTGATGCGCTCCTGTACCCACTCAAGGGAGCCCTGATGCGCTCCTGTACCCACTCAAGGGAGCCCTGATGCGCTCCTGCACCCACTCAAGGGAGCCCTGATGCGCTCCCACGCCCCAACACCCGGAGCCTTGATGGGCTCCTGTACCCACTCAAGGGAGCCCTGATGCGCTCACGCACCCACTCAAGGGAGCACTGATGTGCTCCTGTACCCACGCAAGGGAGCCCTGATGCGCTCCTGCACCCATTCAAGGGAGCCCTGATGCGCTCCTGTACCCACTCAAGGGAGCCCTGATGCGCTCCTGTACCCACTCAAGGGAGCCCTGATGCGCTCCTGCACCCACTCAAGGGAGCCCTGATGCGCTCCTGTACCCACTCAAGGGAGCCTTGATGCGCTCCTGTACCCACTCAAGGGAGCCCTGATGCGCTCCTGCACCCACTCAAGGGAGCCCTGATGCGCTCCTGTACCCACTCAAGGGAGCCCTGATGCGCTCCTGCACCCACCCAAGGGAGCCCTGATGTGCTCCTGCACTCACTCAAGGGAGCCCTGATGCGCTCCTGTACCCACTAAAGGGAGCCCTGATGCGCTCCTGTACCCACTCAAGGGAGCCCTGATGCGCTCCTGTACCCACTCAAGGGAGCCCTGATGTGCTCCTGCACCCACTCAAGGGAGCCCTGATGCGCTCCTGCACCCACTCAAGGGAGCCCTGATGCGCTCCTGTACCCACTCAAGGGAGCCCTGATGCGCTCCTGTACCCACTCAAGGGAGCCTTGATGCGCTCCTGTACCCACTCAAGGGAGCCCTGATGCGCTCCTGCACCCACTCAAGGGAGCCCTGATGCACTCCTGCACCCACTCAAGGGAGGCCTGATGCGCTCCTGTACCCACTCAAGGGAGCCCTGATGCGCTCCTGTACCCACTCAAGGGAGCCCTGATGTGCTCCTGCACCCACTCAAGGGAGCCCTGATGCGCTCCTGCACCCACTCAAGGGAGCCCTGATGCGCTCCTGTACCCACTCAAGGGAGCCCTGATGTGCTCCTGCACTCACTCAAGGGAGCCCTGATGCGCTCCTGCACCCACTCAAGGGAGCCCTGATGCGCTCCTGTACCCACTCAAGGGAGCCCTGATGTGCTCCTGCACTCACTCAAGGGAGCCCTGATGCGCTCACGCACCCACTCAAGGGAGCCCTGATGCGCTCCTGTACCCATTCAAGGGAGCCCTGATGCGCTCCTGCACCCATTCAAGGGAGCCCTGATGCGCTCCTGTACCCACTCAAGGGAGCCCTGATGCGCTCCTGTACCCACGCAAGGGAGCCCTGATGCGCTCCTGTACCCACTCAAGGGAGCCCTGATGCGCTCCTGTACCCACTCAAGGGAGCACTGATGTGCTCCTGCACCCACTCAAGGGAGCCCTGATGCGCTCCTGCACCCACTCAAGGGAGCCCTGATGCGCTCCTGCACCCACGCAAGGGAGCCCTGATGCGCTCCTGCACCCATTCAAGGGAGCCCTGATGCGCTCCTGTACCCACTCAAGGGAGCCCTGATGCGCTCCTGTACCCACGCAAGGGAGCCCTGATGCGCTCCTGTACCCACTCAAGGGAGCCCTGATGCGCTCCTGTACCCACTCAAGGGAGCACTGATGTGCTCCTGCACCCACTCAAGGGAGCCCTGATGCGCTCCTGCACCCACTCAAGGGAGCCCTGATGCGCTCCTGTACCCACTCAAGGGAGCCCTGATGTGCTCCTGCACCCACTCAAGGGAGCCCTGATGCGCTCCTGCACCCACTCAAGGGAGCCCTGATGCGCTCCTGTACCCACTCAAGGGAGCCCTGATGTGCTCCTGCACCCACTCAAGGGAGCCCTGATGCGCTCCTGTACCCACTCAAGGGAGCCCTGATGCGCTCCTGCACCCACTCAAGGGAGCCCTGATGCGCTCCTGTACCCACTCAAGGGAGCCCTGATGTGCTCCTGCACCCACTCAAGGGAGCACTGATGTGCTCCTGTACCCACGCAAGGGAGCCCTGATACGCTCCTGCACCCACTCAAGGGAGCCCTGATGCGCTCCTGCACCCACTCAAGGGACTCCTGATGCGCTCATACACCCACTCAAGGGACTCCTGATGCGCTCCTGCACCCACTCAAGGGAACCCTGACGTGCTCCTGTACCCACTCAAGTGAGCCCTGATGCGCTCCTGCACCCACTCAAGGGAGCCCTCATGCGCTCCTGCACCCACTCAAGAGAGCCTTGATGCGCTCCCACGCCCCAACACCCGGAGCCTTGATGGGCTCCTGAACCCACTCAAGGAAACCTTGATGCACTCCTGCACCCACTCAAGGGAGCCCTGATGCTCACCTGCACCCACTCAAGGGAGCCCTGATACGCTCCTGCACCCACTCAAGGGACTCCTGATGCGCTCATACACCCACTCAAGGGAACCCTGACGTGCTCCTGTACCCACTCAAGGGAGCCTTGATGCGCTCCTGCACCCACTCAAGGGAGCCCTGATGCGCTCATGCACCCACTCAAGGGAACCCTCATGCGCTCCTGCACCCACTCAAGGGACTCCTGATGCGCTCATACACCCACTCAAGGGAACCCTGACGTGCTCCTGTACCCACTCAAGGGAGCCTTGATGCGCTCCTGCACCCACTCAAGGGAGCCCTGATGCGCTCATGCACCCACTCAAGGGAACCCTCATGCGCTCCTGCACCCACTCAAGGGACTCCTGATGCGCTCATACACCCACTCAAGGGAACCCTGACGTGCTCCTGTACCCACTCAAGGGAGCCTTGATGCGCTCCTGCACCCACTCAAGGGAGCCCTGATGCGCTCATGCACCCACTCAAGGGAACCCTCATGCGCTCCTGCACCCACTCAAGGGACTCCTGATGCGCTCATACACCCACTCAAGGGAACCCTGACGTGCTCCTGTACCCACTCAAGGGAGCCTTGATGCGCTCCTGTACCCACTCAAGGGAGCCCTCATGTGCTCCTGCACCCACTCAAGAGAGCCTTGATGCGCTCCCACGCCCCAACACCCGGAGCCTTGATGGGCTCCTGAACCCACTCAAGGAAACCTTGATGCACTCCTGCACCCACTCAAGGGAGCCCTGATGCTCACCTGCACCCACTCAAGGGAGCCCTGCAGCCCTGATGAGTTACACCTCCTTCACGGTGTGACAAAACACATGTCGGCTGGCTACTATTTTAATGTACTGACCACTACCTGACTTATAAAAAACTTTATCCACATGAACCTTGATTTCCTACGTTCTTTTGTACTTTGAAACAACTATTTCTCCCAGTAGAAATGTTAGTCCTCACACCAGGACTACATACTACACTTGCGTGTGCACAGGATCCGTTCTCACCCCTCCCTGGTAGGCCCTTGTGTGCCTCTACATCTCTTATAGAGAGCCTTACACCTACGCCCCAGACCGGGTCCTCCTATCTCTCTGCTGTAGGTCCAGACTGACAAAGCTTAGGATCGCTTTACGAGGCTCAAAATCTGCATTTATCCTATGATTTTCCACATAGCTGATATTCCCCAACGTACTTACTCACTCCTCCGCTGCCCTTAAGTTCCTGTCACTGTACCTATAACACACCTCCCTTGAGATCTGGTTAGTGCACCACTGGTCTATTCCGCCTCAGTCCTACCTTCCAACTGTTGGTCTATCCCTCTACCTGCGGGCTCTCAATTCCCATCACTGTACTAACCCTCCCGTGCTAGTCTACAGCTCCTGCCAGGGTGCTATTGGTCTAGCCCAACATGGTGCTAGACTTCAGCGATTTGTCTGTCCTGTCTCTGTATTTGTCTTCAGCTGCATGTACTGTACTATTGGTCTATTCCTCCCCTGTGCTGTCCTTCTGCTCTGGTCTCTGTATCATTGGTCTATCACGCCTCCGTGCTGGTCTTCAACCCAAGGCACTGTACTGTCGGTCTGTGCCTCCTCCCTGCTGTCCTTCAGCTCTGGTTACTGTGGTATTGGTCTATCCGGCTTCAGTGCTGGTCTCCAGCGCCACTCACTGTACTATTGGTCTATCCTGCCTCCTGGAAGGCACTTGTGATGTCCACACAGCCTCTGAGGTTCATGTGAGTTAGACACAGGTCCAGCTAGAGGGGGTTCAGGCACCGCACAGATCCGTGTGCGGTAAGGCCCTGTGAAGTCCACGCAGCTCCCAGGTGGGGCTCAGTATCTCTGGTTTCTGTGCGGAAGACCCAGATCCAGCTTGGCATCTACAAGAGACCCTTCCTGGTCATTCCTGTGCATCACTCCTCTCCTGTGCCACTGAGATGCACATTCACATCTGCCCTTCTCTCAGAGATCTGTGCCCTGGTCCGAGAGGATCTGTGTCTGGTAGGAAACAGAAAGAAGTCAGCAACTTTAAATTTAATGAGGCAACAAATTATTTGCTCTATTTGGGATGCCATCTTCTTATTTTACTCTCTCAAATGCCAATTGCTCGAGTGGTTTGCACTCATTGCTGTCCTTCATGAGCAGATAAACCATCCAGGGCTCGATCTGAGACTTCACATGAAGATTGCATGATCACCTCCAGATAGAGGCCTGCACACTTGAGGCTTTTTCTGGGCTAGTCTAGCCTATTGATCTAACTTTGTTGATTTGGACATGTGTTTTGTAATATGAAGGCTTGATTGGGCAGATCTTTTGCAGGTGACGAGCACAAATGTCATTCCCAAACCCACCACATACAGTGAACTCAGCTATAGTGAGAATCTGGGGGAGGATAAGGAAGGGTCCAATCGATTGTCCGAGGACAAAAACAAAGAGAAGCTTCTGTAGGGCCTGCCAGATCTTCAGTACAAGACTAGAACAAGATCTCGTAAGAATCTTGATCCTTACGATTGATCGCAACACCTCAGCGACCTCCCCAAGTCCATCTCCAACTTCATTGCTTGGATCACCTCTTATGCAGACATCTTGGCTCCATTCCAAATCACCAGAACAAGACTACAAGCAGGTTGTCCAAACGCCACTAGAACGCAGATGGAGAAAAAGCCAGGACGACATTGACAAGCACCTACAGATCAGCCCTCAGATGCTACCACCAATAACCAATAACATTCTGCTCTCACTGACCGCCTCAGAAGCAGCACCAACAGCACCAAGGAAATCTTCATCATTGTGATGGAGTTCACCTCTGCAGCATTTTGCAAAACTTCGAGATACCCCCGCAGCACTCCTACCCGTCACAGCCAACACCCAGGGGAACTCCCGGACCATCTGGCCCACCATCACCACTCAAGAAACTGCAACAACCATGCGGTCCATACACTCCGGACCACCCTCGGACCCCTGTCGTCACTACGTCTTCACAAAAGGACTGGACCGCATCAGCCCTGTCCTCACCCCAATCCTGAACTACTTCATCATCACAGCCACCCTCATGCCAAAAAAAACTAAGCACACACGGAGACGTTAACCAACTACCGGCCCATCTCCCTGCTACCCTACTCTGTGAAAGTCATGGAGAAGATCATGTACAAACAACTAGTTGCCGACCTCAACAACAACCACTTCCTCAACACGACTCCATCCTAATTCAAGCCAAACCACATCACTGAGATCAACACAACACAAAGCCTGCAGTCAACGTCATATGCTCTACTGGGTATGTGCTTCTTAATAGACTACACCCAATCAGCCAGCCTGACTCCGTTAACCGTAGCTGCGTTTAACCGCATCTATGTAGTATCACAAGGATCATCGATCAACCTCACTCTGTGCAATGCCTACATGTCCCCACTTGAAAGCATCCTCTCTGACCACAGAGTGAACATCATACTCTACACAGACGACACCCAGCTCATCCTCTCCATCTCCAACAAAATGCCGAACATCCGGCCTAACTTCTCTGCTTGTATGACTGAAGTCGCTAGACAGATGAAAACAAACTGTCTCAAGCTTGACACAGGCAAAAGGAAAGAAGTAATCTTCAGAAAAGACACTTCGCTATGTAACGCCAACTGGTGGCCAGCTGAACTTGGCCCCACACCCCACCTGGCCTCCCATACGAAGAACCTTGGAATAGTAGTCAACACCAGCTCACCCTAACCGTTCAAGTGAATGCAGTCTTTGTCTGATGTTTCCATTCACTCAAGACGTTGTAGGCAATCTTCGTGTTACATCCTGTAAACACATGCAGATCCATCACCAAGGCCCTCATCACCAGCAAGCATGAGTACCACAACCCACTCTGAACCAATGCACAACTGATGAGACGACTCGAGACCAAACAAAACTCAGCAGCCAGACGCACACTAAACTACCCTTCATGCACATCCTGCGCACCTTAAAGTCCTCCAGTGGCTGCCCATACACAAATGAACCCTCTTCAAACTTCTCACCCGTTCATACAAAGCCCTATACAACATTTACCCCACCTCCCTCAACCATTGCATCAACTTTCACAAACCTACCATACACCTCCACTCAGCTGGACACATCCCTTGCATACGCAGAACCAGAGTTGGCGTTCATGCCTACTCCTGCTTCTCTTGCAAGTCGTAGAATGCCCTGCCCCTGCACATTGGAGTCGCCTCCTCAGTTCTTGAATATCGCAAGAAACTGAAGTCCAGACTCTTCAGCTAGACACGGCCTAGTCTTGGCCGACTCAGCTCCTGCTTTCAGCACCAGGATAGCCTCCTTGGTGGATTGTGTGCTCTACGAGTACACATAACATATTTCAGTTACATAGAGAAGGTAGGGCCCAAAAAGGATTCCTTGTTTCAATCAGTTCAGTTATGTTATTTATTTATTTATTTATTCATTTATTTGAAAGTTTTATATAGCGCGGACAAGATCCTTGCAGATATCAGAGCGCTTTACAAAGAGAAGTACATGCGGGAGCATGGTTAAACAGATAAAGCAATAGGTCAATAAGTACAAATTGGTGGCAACTAAGCCCAAACATGAGTACAAAGTAGTACAAATAGGCGGTACAGAGCCAGACCTGTGAGTAATAAACAGTTCTGTTATGTTAATATGAATTTATAAAGCGCATTATCACCCAGAGGTATCTAAGCGTTTCAATCAGTTCAGTGCACCACACACTCCAGGTGTACATGCATCCTCCATTCTTGTCTTGCATAGAGGGCAAAATGGGACTGGTTAAGGCAGCGTGGCAGAACCTTTTAAACAGTGGAGGTCAGTAGACATCCAAACTGTGAAAGAGACAGGTAAAAAAGCTTATCCCTTGCACTTTAAATCCATGCTTCCACCACTGTTAATCCCACAAAGCCTGATGAGAAGACTCTTTCTGTGGGAATTGCACTTTGGGTGCCCCTCATGACGTTTGGGGTCTAAAGCCAGGTAAGAATCAAACAAACATATGGAGGCTACAGAAAAATTATATATAGGACGGAAGCACACTCTTCTTAGCCAAACAAGCGACAATTCTGGCCGAGCAAACTCAAAACCTTCTGGCTAGAGTGGCCGACCTCGAAGCTAGGTAACCGGGTTTGAGTCTCGCAACGGCGCTCAACATCCTGTGATTGTGGCAAATCACTTAGTCTCCCAGTGACTAACAAAAACTGAATGTGTCCTTCTGTAACGAAACTGGTGCTCATGTAAATCGCTCTGATACCCGATGTCTCGGGTCTAGTTCGCTCTGTATAAAACAATAAAAAAAAAAAAAAGCAGGTTTATGCAAACTGAGATTCTGGCTTAACTGCAGCAGTGCCAGAGTCATCAGACTGTCGCTGCTTGTCTACACAATCTTTGCCATGAGAAGGAGAAAATTTGTGGCAACCAAAATGTCAGATGTTCAAAAGAGAATTGTAGCCTCATTGATGACTAATCCACACATATTCCAGTACACCCTCCCCATCCAAATAGTGCATTCTGTGAGTTCTTTATCCCGGGTAGGGCGCCCTGTTGCTTACACCAATGGTAAGCTTTGTACGTCTGGCCCCCATGCCCACCAAAGATGATCAGTTATTCTGCTTTAAGAGATTTTTTAATCTACATTTTTGTCCTTTTATGATCATATTTTTACCTAAAAATCGTTATTTGGATCTAGTCATAAAGTCCAACTACAGACTGATTTCTGGATTGTCTGTTCTAGCGAAAACTATTAAAAGAGCGATCAGATTGCGCGTGCAAAACTACCATTTTGAGAGCCAGGGTTCAGGTGTCCTGAAGGCGTAGTCTGCTTTAATCAACGTCCTTGAGAACTTGATGCCATTGGGTGATTAGTGTCAGGTTACAGGACTCGGTGTTCGTTGACCAGGAAAGGCTGAGGTGGCTGTTGGAGCCTGGAAGGACGAGCAACCAGGGGGTTGTCTCCAGTGCATTCGGCGCCTCCTCCAACCCTGATGTTAGCTCCACCCTCTGATGCCAATCGCCAAGTCGGCTGTAACTATCCAACTGGCAAAGCAGAAACCCAAGGCCTTCCTTGAAGATAAGCTCTTGGCACAGCCTCTTCCCACATAACAGATGGAAGAAGTTTTAGGTACCGGCTATGATGCCCTTGCCATGCCTGATGAGAATTATGGCCGTGAGTCTGTTTACCACCTTCACCCTTACAACGCTGATGCTGCCATGTACTTTGACTTACAAAATGCAAATGATTGTGATACCTCTCCAGATGGGGCCATCCCTTACCCTCAGGTCCTCCTTTGGAGGAAGTCACGGTTCACTGCAGTTGTACAAAAAAGCAGCAGAGGCATTAGAGCTGGCTTTACACTCTGCATAGGTCAAATATATTCATCATTTGGGACACCCTAGAGCCCTCCTCTACTGTATTTGAGTCTCCAGTACCTTTCGTTGAGGCATTATTGGAGCCTGTCCTGGTGGCTTGGATACAACCATTCTCAGGCCCATCAGTCCACAGATGAATAGCCAGATGGCACAGGCTGGCCCTTTCTGATCCAACATTTGTGTCGTCCAACATTTCACTGGAAAGTCCATTGGTGCAAATGTCCTCTGTTAAACTGCACACATATGCCTTTCTCATGAATTGAATCCTCAGATCAAGAGTCTTAAAGACTGGACGAATAGTCTTTTTTCTGGCAATACTGTCCTTTCGCACGAGGAATGACATTCCTTCTCTTCTGCTATGTCCACATTCTGTGATAGTTAGCAGAACTGCCTGTTATCCACTCTTGTTCTACATAAAAAATTCTACATCTGCTCAACAGCAGTTTGACACTTCCAAGCAAATCCTGAAGTGGGCCTTAGGTTCTGCAAGCACCACAGTTTAATCGATGGCCATGGCTGCCGCCCTTTGCCACCACAAATAGTTGCATTTGAAAGCTGCTCTGGTAGTGTCCTAGCCACACTCATGCGCATGCTCTTTGATGGAGAATTCCTATTCAGCGAGAAGGCGGCCTCCTTTACGGAACACTTGAAGAACAGTAGAGGTCAATAGCCGAGCGTAAATTTTTCACCAGTCTAGTAGGTTTCAAAGCTATACAAGTGCCAAACAGTCCTGGCAGAAGCAACCTCTCAACCAATCCAGGCATGCAAATTAATCTACCACTTCTTTCGGGATAGATTTGAATCTAGGGCAGGCCCTAAGCAGCAACGTCAATGTATTTCCATACTTGTACGACTGGCTGGTGAAGCTTTGGCATCTGGTGCTAGTCAAGGGACATCTTCATCGTACAGTGGCCGTCCTTGTGCACTTGGGCTTCATGATCAGTGCCCAGAAATCCCATCTCACCCCCACGCAGAGGCAAACCTTCTTAAGGGCGGTGCTGGATATGTACCACATGAAGGTGTTTCCTCCTCCTTAGAGGATTGATGGCGTTGTGGGATGATTTTGATGTTTTTCTTACTCACACACTGAAGGAAGTGACCCGAATTGGGTCAACTGGGTCACTCGCGACCACCTCTGTCTTCCACAAGAAATGAAGAGTCGGTGAAACAGTAGAGAATACAACGCAAGTTATTTATTAGTAATTGCGCATGAACGGAGTCCAGTCTGACTAGCCTTCTTAGATGCTACAGAGGAGACTGACTTTAGATCACTTGGTAAAACATAATATGAATTTCCAACACCCCTAAAGACCCGCCCAGACTGAAATTTTCCAGCTCGGGCACTGATGAACAAAGGAGGCACAGAAGAATGAGCTACCACCTGCAGAACGGGTACATGTTATCAAATTTTCAAGTGTGTCTTGTTCAAGCTCAACGCTCTCTAGTGTCGGAGCAGGGCTACGAGAGAGGAAAGGCATGCAAAGACAGAATAAGCTATTCATTAGTGCATTAGGATTCAACCTTGAATATGATAAGAAGTAGTAACTGGGCAGCAGCTTTACGCTGAGGCAGACAATTAATGAAACGGAAGCTTATTTTCGATCATTGTACAATATAGCGGCTAAAGACAAAATGGCACCGCAAATGCTAACTTAACTCGCACAATGCTAGAAGGGGTCGGCTAGATGCATTTGCAGTCCAACAACATGGATCCGGGTTCCATAAGGCCTGTGGCTGCTGGGCCTGATGGCCTCGTGCAACTTCTCGATGCCTCATGTAGTGGGAAGATCAGAGTATCCATATCTGGACCAACCGATGTACCAGTAGCTAGAACCTGGATAAATAATCTGGAAAGTGTACAGTGGTTCTGTGGCATTTGTGTCAACACAGTTAAATCCTATGTATCCAACCTGTCTTCAATGTTCTCGCAGTTTAACTAAAAGCAACAAATCCTTCAAGGGCAGACAAATGCAGCCATTTGGTTGTACTATTGCTTTATCATAATATTGTATAAATGGAACACTAGTGCAGACAGCACAGTACACAAAAGTGACAATTGTTTAAATTGCGTACACTTGAAAAGTCAGGTGTATCCCAACATCTGTCCTCCAAATTCATGTTCGTAGTCTCTTAAAGTGAGGGATTGGGGCCATATATAAATGCCACAGCTGCACACTGTTACTTGTCAGTTACTATTCAATGCAGTTCTAGAACTCTGCTCCTGAACGTCACCATTTTTCACAATATGTTTTTTAGGTGACTGGTAAGATGTCCCTCAAAGGCCACAGGCTTCAAGCTGTGCCGAAAAGAAGCAGATGTTGGTCGCAGACGCACATGGCATCTGTCTTTGGTGTGTCGGATACAAAGATGACTTGAAGTCATGCAGTATATGTTGCCTGATGCATCAGAAGGTTATCAAGGAGCGCAAGGCGAAGCTGTATGTCGCCGAGCACAAGATACTGGGCCTGTCACGATTTTAGCTACGGGGCCTTTCGAGCTCCAAGTACCAATCCTGGTCCCGGTCTCCATCCTAGGGAAAATTCTAGATGAAGTCCAAGAATAAATCTCGGTGCAAAAACAAGAAGTCCAGATGGTACACCTCACCCCATCGCTTCCACTACACCATGAGATTTTGCAGTCCGCATTCAATAGGCCCGAATCCATTCCAGTCATACAACTCCAACCCTTTTCTTCAGCTGGAGCAAGTGTCCCCAAATTGTTTGGACCATTTTCGACTCTGCAGCTGGTAGAGATCTTAAAGGAAGCCTTGCTGAAGCCTTTCCGAATAATTATGGGATCCCAGGAGCACCGTTGAGGCTGACACCGATTGACATTTAGGCCTCTGCTTGTCCCTGCAAGGGCTGGAAAGCATCTCTACACCGTTGCAGAAGGCCGCACCAGTTCCCGCCAGTCCAGCACTGGCCCTGGCTCCTGAGGAACTAGTTTTGCACCCAACCCCAATATCTACCTTTGATCCAGAGCACAGTTTGGCTAGAACTTGATCGTGGCCTTGTTATGAAATTACGAGGCAGTGCCAGTGGAGCGGAGGACTCACCTTCAGAGCCTCTGCCTCCGCACCAACGTCTTCTACATCTTCAGGACTTATTCGTCTTGTACTCGGGCGCTATACATCACCTTCGGAATGTTCTTCCTAATGTCAATGATCAGGAGCAGGTGAACGATTTGTTGACCCTTCACTGTACTGATGAGGGATTGTATTTAGACTTGCAAAATCTTAGTGGTTTGATAACCTCACCAGACTGAATTGTACTCTCCATTGCGACCTCTGGGACTAGTACATAGAGCAGCAGATGAGTTGGGACTCCATACCCAAGAGTGGGAACCATGGCTAATTAGGTAACAGGGATTTGGCAACCTGGCCCTTCAGCTTCAGAGCCTCTGCTCCCTTTCAATGATGGCTTGACAAACCCTCTGACTGTGCCATGTCTTTGACGCTGTCGGTAAGTCACCCCATTGCTAGGTCAAATAAGACTTGTGTGACCCAGCCTTCTTGACTCAGCACCAAAAACCCGATTACCATCTGTACTGCCCTGCCTTATAGGGAATCGAAGCGCACTTTGTGTTCTTCTCCATCAGATTGGCATCGTCCTCTCAAAATGCAGTCTGCCTGTTGGCCAGATACACTGTCCTCTTGGTTATTGCGAGTGGCATCTTGCCCACTCTCCTCTTGAAATACCTTCGCACAGAGACTCCATGACAAACAGTGTGCCCCAAAATACATTTTGTGGGCCAGGCTTGACACCTCAGATTGTGCTGGCTGTAGGCAGGGAGTGGTGATTCTTTGCCATGCCCGGATGTGTGCCATGTGTGTCTCTGGGGACTTGCAGGCATCCCTCATACATATGCCTTTGGATGGATCCTGGCATTTTGGAGACCAGATAGAAGCAGCTTTGTAGCCATGCTAAGTCCAGCTCCTTGAGCTTGGTCTCTTCAGCTCGTCAGTTCAACAATACTAGAAGTTCAGGGTTTCAGCCGGGGTCTGGCTTCCTGCCAGAAGCAGTCCTCTCAGGCTGTGCTTAAGCCCAGCCAGTCCTCTGTGCTGCCCCTGCGGGCATGTTGGGAACAGAAAACAGGCCTCAAACGACATGGCTAGTACTACTCTTTCCCTTCCCCTCCTGCCACCAGTCCACTCTTATTCGCCCTTCAAGAGTCACCAGCTGCCAGTGGGGGCAGGATATGCTTTAGGCAATGACGGGAAGTGTTTTTCTGATCTGACTGCCCTATCTGCATTCATGTGCCTCCTTGATCAGCCATCTCTGTTTAAGGCGCCAGTAGTGGTGAGTTTCCCGAATGGATTGTTTTGTTTCTTTCCTTCTACTCCATTCATTGCTCCTCAGTGGGATTTGATTATTGTGTTGACTTGCCTTGCGGCATCCTCAGTCGAGTCGATTCAATGTTGCCCGATTCTATTCCTTTCTCTGAAGGGTGTCTCCTTAGTGGTAGTGACTCCAGCCTGGATGGTAAGCGAAACTAAGATCCTTTTGATTTGGCTTCCTTTCCCTGCGTTCAACACAGATACATTGCTCTTCCACTTCCGTGCATGTTTTCTACAAACCCATAGTATCTGCTTCCCACGTAGCAGCAAGAAATTGGGACCCCCTCTGTATTATTTTTAGCCAGGGAAAAGAGAGGAAAAATACAAGAAGAACACGAGAAATTCCCCTATGGCTTTATAATTTTACATTCGACATGGTTCAAAAAACATTTCTAAATAACCTGATTAGAAGACACAGATACCATGATATTATATCGTTTTCATTATTTTCTTTATTGTTTTTTTTATATATGTAAACATTTTCTTTTCTTGATATGATTTGAATTAAGTATTTTCACTGTATCAAAAATCATTTCACAATTTATATAAACATTTAAAATGTGTACAATACATTTCACAGATGATTAAGAAAAAAGAAGAATCAATTAGGTGAGCCCTGATAACCACACATATACCAACAATCACTCTTTAAACATACATCCCACAAAACATACTACATTCAACAATACATTTCTGCGATAGAGGTAGTCCAGATGATATTAGTGACTAAGACGCCAGGTCTACGCGTTTCGGTGGGTGAAAACCACCTTCCTCAGGACCAACAGAATTTATCTTCCTGCCTTAGTGGTTACAGGGTATCTTCTATGTCTGACCAGGCTCAGTTTGAAGACGTAGTTTCCTAACATATGAATCAGAAGGCGCAGTAATTTAGACAATTCTCTGATATCTCAGAGTAGTTATCATGTCGAATGTAAAATTATAAAGCCATAGGGGAATTTCTCGTGTTCTCTGCTTCTAACGTAGCCCGGTCCTTCACTTGCATTGTTCCTCCGGTCTTCATCCCACCAAAGAGAAGTAGCTGCACAGACCGGGTCCCAGGTGTGTGCTATATTTGACCCCACTTGCCAAAATATAGTGAATAATCCGCTCTTTGTGGACCATACCAAAGACAAGAAGGGCAAGCTGGTAACCAAACAGATAAGGTTGCCTTCGGTGGTTCTCTGTATCAGTCACTGCATCTGCTGGGCGGCCACATGGTCATCCTTGGATACTTTTGATAAACCTTACTCCCTCGCGGCCTTGGCCTGAGGACATAGTGAGAGGTACCTTGCCAGGGCTGCAATGCTTCATTTCCCCGGTTACCCGGCACTGCTCGTTTCCCCCTCCCAGAGGGTATGGCTTTGGGACTCATTCCTAAGTAGAAGAATTTCCAGCATGATGCGATCCGAAGAAAAAGATACTTTCCTTCTGTAACAATACTCCTGGTAGATACATAATCTTCCTGCAGGTCCCTCGCTGCTGCCCCTCCTCCATGGTCAGTCAGTGCAGTGGTTGATGTGATTCCAGGTGTGCAAGCACATCATTTGCTGTGCCCTTGCATTAGTTGATGCTCTCAGTTTCCTTTCTCACGCCTCAATTTGTTGGGAAAATGTACCGGGCACTGATGCCATTTGCCTTTTGGCACCTTATGTGCTCCAGTGTTGTCGCATTCATCGTGGGAAGCCGCGTAGTGCCAGCTGGCAGCACTGGAGAGGTGCTCCTGGGTAAAAAGTTTCAGGACCCATTCAGGTGCCCGAAGGGAATTCATAGGATGAAGAATCAACAGGAAGATTGTGTATCAACCAGAAAAATTGTAACTAAAGATAGGTCGTATTTTTCACTGCTGTTGATGACTTCCGAATTATGAGCCTATTTTTGTCAATGTTTTGTCATGGTTTGAGGTGTGAAGCTGGCCACCCTACCTCTATTTCTCCTGGGGTAATCTATGTGGCTGGTAGAACCCCTTTCAGAGGGCCACAAGTCAAGCAGGCGCTACTAGGCCCATCTGTGGGTGTTGCAGCCTTTTACTCCTCATGTTTCGGGCCCGACTCACTATAGGTCCGGAGCAACTGGGCCACCTAACCTTGTCAGAACTTGACTCTCATTGATAGAGCAGGTCAAGCAGTCCTAGGCTTCTCAGAGGGGAGGTAGATTCAGGGGTAACAAAGACACACAACTCAAAATACGTTCAATATCAGCAATAAATATCTTTCCAGTCGAATACTCACTTTTATTAAAAAACGAGTACTTATATATGAACACAAAGTAAAAATACAGCATACACGAATAATACACGGAGTCCTGTTAGATCAGTACTCTAGTGTTCAATAGACCGATCCCTGGGTCCCACTTCCCTCTCAATAACGGTAGTGGTTATACCTTTAGGCGACATTCAGATTAGGTCCCACTAGTATTCAGGTCTCAGGAGTCCTACTCTGACTCTTCCAAAGTCAAACAGATTCCAGTGCCTAAAGAACTATTAGGCAGAACAAGTTCTGGTGGGCCTTCAGCCTGTGACCAGTCTTACTCGCTCCTACGGCGTCCCCAGGAGCATTCCACCCTCTGTCGTAGGTGGGATCCACAGCCGTTGCATGACGGTGAGTAGCACCCTCGGTTTTGCAGGAGCAGTGGCTGGTCATCCATGGAGCTTCCTCCTATGACATGGTAAGTTCCTCTGATCCTTCTCTCAGGTCGGGAAACAATCGGTCTGGTTCCGAGTCTCAGGCACGCGCAGAGCTTCATGGCGTCCGGAGAAACCAGGCAGGGATCCTTGTTCTTCACTGCGGCTCCCCTCTGGTATAATGGGTCACCGACTTTCCTCTGCGCCCAGGCGATTGCCCGATTGGTGCAGCAGTAATGCATCTTTCACAGCGCCCCTTAGTGTCTGAGTCTTTGAAGTTTGTGTTGGGGGGCTGCTTCCTTTTAAAGTGCCCACTCTTTACCCTGCCCAGAAAGCAGCCTGTCAGAGCAGGAGCAACTCCAGATCTACCACACCATGCTTAGATCATCTCTCCAAACCCCATTCACCTCACCCAACATGTCTTACGTCAACCCAGACCATTCTTAAAGATGGTGTCTGCGTCTGTTCTCTCAGTCTCCATAACACTGTGCTTATACACGTCAATGCTGCCACCCCATGTTTAGATATAATACAAAAACAATGGTCCTTGACCTGTATTTAGAAAGACATAAATCAATTCCCTTATAGGTATCTTCATAAGTTATTACCAGAGCTATTACATTGAATTCTGTGAGCTCTTGAGTACTTAATACATAATTTGTAGAAAAAGAAAAAGATGTGCAACTCCCTGTAATTGAAAACCATACATTTTATTTCAAAATGGTGAGACCGTTATTTAAACACGTCATATCATTTATCAGTAGGTTGCTCCAAGGCATAGAGAGCGTGCAATAAGGGGAGAAGGGTGCTCAAGTAAAACGTGATAGGAAAGGGACTCAAAGTAGGTGACATAAGAGAAAATAATTCATTAGGGTCCAGGCCCTTAGCTGGGTGGGGTGTTCGTCGACGTTTTGATCCGTTTTATAGCCAACAGGTAGTTTAATCCTTGGCTGTGCGGATCTTCATCAGGACTGGGCGGGGCAACTTTATAGGGTGGCGGTAAGTCACACACCCGCTGGTCGTGTCATGGTGTGGGCTTTAGTCACGCTTGAAGGTCCGCCGTCTGTCACGTCCAAGCAGCAACAGCTATTGCGGCTTGGACGTGACAGACGGCGGACCTTCAAGGATTCATTCCCTCACCAGCACCGATGAAATCGTCTGGTGTGCGCATTGATCTACCATAATTCTCCCTCATTGACTGACCCAGGTTTCCGCCAAGCTGTACAGTGACTGCGCCACTTCTCCAGCCACGACCTCACTAGCGTGACTAAAGCCCACACCATGACTCGACCAGTGGGTGTGTGACTTACCGTCTCACTATTTTGAAATGAAATGTATGGTTTTCAATTACAGGGAGTTGCACATCTTTTTCTTTTCCTACAAATGATGTATTAAGTACTCAAGAGCTTACAGAATTCAATTTAATTGCTCTGGTAATAACTTATGAAGATGCCTATAAGGGAATTGATTTATATCTTTCTAAATACAGGTCAAGGACCATGTTTTTTTGTATTAAAACTGTACCTAGGTCCCTGACCTATATTGGGCTACCCCATTTTTGTAATGGGACCCCATTTTTAGAGCACCTCTCCAAACCCCATGCACCTCACCCAACATGTCTTACGTCGACCCAGACCATTCTTAAAGATGGTGTCTGCGTCTGTTCTCTCATTCTCCATAACACCGTGCTTATACACGTCAATGCTGCCACCCCATGTTTAGAGCACCTCTCCAAACCCCATGCACCTCACCCAACATGTCTTACGTCGACCCAGACCATTCTTAAAGATGGTGTCTGCGTCTGTTCTCTCACTCTCCATAACCCCGTGCTTATACACGTCAATGCTGCCACCCCATGTTTAGAGCACCTCTCCAAACCCCATGCACCTCACCCAACATGTCTTACGTCGACCCAGACCATTCTTAAAGATGGTGTCTGCGTCTGTTCTCTCACTCTCCATAACACCGTGCTTATACACGTCAATGCTGCCACCCCATGTTTAGAGCACCTCTCCAAACCCCATGCACCTCACCCAACATGTCTTACGTCGACCCAGACCATTCTTAAAGATGGTGTCTGCGTCTGTTCTCTCACTCTCCATAACACCATGCTTATACACGTCAATGCTGCCACCCCATGTTTAGAGCACCTCTCCAAACCCCTTGCACCTCACCCAACATGTCTTACGTCGACCCAAACCATTCTTAAAGATGGTGTCTGCGTCTGTTCTCTCACTCTCCATAACACCGTGCTTATACACGTCAATGCTGCCACCCCATGTTTAGAGCACCTCTCCAAACCCCATGCACCTCACCCAACATGTCTTACGTCAATCCAGACCATTCTTAAAGATGGTGTCTGCGTCTGTTCTCTCACTCTCCATAACACCGTGCTTATACACGTCAATGCTGCCACCCCATGTTTAGAGCACCTCTCCAAACCCCATGCACCTCACCCAACATGCCTTACGTCAATCCAGACCATTCTTAAAGATGGTGTCTGCGTCTGTTCTCTCACTCTCCATAACACCGTGCTTATACACGTCAATGCTGCCACCCCATGTTTAGAGCACCTCTCCAAACCCCATGCACCTCACCCAACATGTCTTACGTCGATCCAGACCATTCTTAAAGATGGTGTCTGCGTCTGTTCTCTCACTCTCCATAACACCGTGCTTATACACGTCAATGCTGCCACCCCATGTTTAGAGCACCTCTCCAAACCCCATGCACCTCACCCAACATGTCTTACGTCGACCCAGACCATTCTTAAAGATGGTGTCTGCATCTGTTCTCTCACTCTCCATAACACCGTGCTTATACACGTCAATGCTGCCACCCCATGTTTAGAGCACCTCTCCAAACCCCATGCACCTCACCCAACATGTCTTACGTCGACCCAAACCATTCTTAAAGATGGTGTCTGCGTCTGTTCTCTCACTCTCCATAACACCGTGCTTATACACGTCAATGCTGCCACCCCATGTTTAGAGCACCTCTCCAAACCCCATGCACCTCACCCAACATGTCTTACGTCAATCCAGACCATTCTTAAAGATGGTGTCTGCGTCTGTTCTCTCACTCTCCATAACACCGTGCTTGTACACGTCAATGCTGCCACCCCATGTTTAGAGCACCTCTCCAAATCCCATGCACCTCACCCAACATGTCTTACGTCGACCCAGACCATTCTTAAAGATGGTGTCTGCGTCTGTTGTCTCACTCTCCATACCACCATGCTTGTACACGTCAATGCTGCCACCCCATGTTTAGAGCACCTCTCCAAACCCCATGCACCTCACCCAACATGTCTTACGTCGACCTAGACCATTCTTAAAAATGGTGTCTGCGTCTGTTCTCTCACTCTCCATAACACCGTGCTTATACACGTCAATGCTGCCACCCCATGTTTAGAGCACCTCTCCAAACCCCATGCAGCTCACCCAACATGTCTTACGTTGACCCAGACCATTCTTAAAGATGGTGTCTGCGTCTGTTGTCTCACTCTCCATAACACCATGCTTGTACACGTCAATGCTGCCACCCCATGTTTAGGGCACCTCTCCAAATCCCATGCACCTCACCCAACATGTCTTACGTCGACCCAGACCATTCTTAAAGATGGTGTCTGCGTCTGTTCTCTCACTCTCCATAACACCCTGCTTATACACGTCAATGCTGCCATCCCATGTTTAGGGCACCTCTCCAAACCCCATGCACCTCACCCAACATGTCTTACGTCGACCCAGACCATTCTTAAAGATGGTGTCTGCGTCTCTTCTCTCACTCTCCATAACCCCGTGCTTATACACGTCAATGCTGCCACCCCATGTTTAGA
This sequence comes from Lissotriton helveticus, assembly GCF_964261635.1. Lineage (NCBI taxonomy): Eukaryota > Metazoa > Chordata > Amphibia > Caudata > Salamandridae > Lissotriton > Lissotriton helveticus. The sequence continues at coordinate 171,210,230 of NC_136057.1, forward strand.
GCACCTCTCCAAACCCCATGCACCTCACCCAACATGTCTTACGTAGACCCAGACCATTCTTAAAGATGGTGTCTGCGTCTGTTCTCTCACTCTCCATAACACCATGCTTATACACGTCAATGCTGCCACCCCATGTTTAGAGCACCTCTCCAAACCCCATGCACCTCACCCAACATGTCTTACGTCGACCCAAACCATTCTTAAAGATGGTGTCTGCGTCTGTTCTCTCACTCTCCATAACACCGTGCTTATACACGTCAATGCTGCCACCCCATGTTTAGAGCACCTCTCCAAACCCCATGCACCTCACCCAACATGTCTTACGTCGACCCAGACCATTCTTAAAGATGGTGTCTGCGTCTGTTCTCTCACTCTCCATAACACCATGCTTATACACGTCAATGCTGCCACCCCATGTTTAGAGCACCTCTCCAAACCCCATGCACCTCACCCAACATGTCTTACGTCGACCCAGACCATTCTTAAAGATGGTGTCTGCGTCTGTTCTCTCACTCTCCATAACACCATGCTTATACACGTCAATGCTGCCACCCCATGTTTAGAGCACCTCTCCAAACCCCATGCACCTCACCCAACATGTCTTACGTCGACCCAAACCATTCTTAAAGATGGTGTCTGCGTCTGTTCTCTCACTCTCCATAACACCGTGCTTATACACGTCAATGCTGCCACCCCATGTTTAGAGCACCTCTCCAAACCCCATGCACCTCACCCAACATGTCTTACGTCGACCCAGACCATTCTTAAAGATGGTGTCTGCGTCTGTTGTCTCACTCTCCATAACACCATGCTTGTACACGTCAATGCTGCCACCCCATGTTTAGGGCACCTCTCCAAACCCCATGCACCTCACCCAACATGTCTTACGTCGACCCAGACCATTCTTAAAGATGGTGTCTGCGTCTGTTCTCTCACTCTCCATAACCCCGTGCTTATACACGTCAATGCTGCCACCCCATGTTTAGAGCACCTCTCCAAACCCCATGCACCTCACCCAACATGTCTTACGTCGACCCAAACCATTCTTAAAGATGGTGTCTGCGTCTGTTCTCTCACTCTCCATAACACCGTGCTTATACACGTCAATGCTGCCACCCCATGTTTAGAGCACCTCTCCAAACCCCATGCACCTCACCCAACATGTCTTACGTCGACCCAGACCATTCTTAAAGATGGTGTCTGCGTCTGTTCTCTCACTCTCCATAACACCATGCTTATACACGTCAATGCTGCCACCCCATGTTTAGAGCACCTCTCCAAACCCCATGCACCTCACCCAACATGTCTTACGTCGACCCAGACCATTCTTAAAGATGGTGTCTGCGTCTGTTCTCTCACTCTCCATAACACCATGCTTATACACGTCAATGCTGCCACCCCATGTTTAGAGCACCTCTCCAAACCCCATGCACCTCACCCAACATGTCTTACGTCGACCCAAACCATTCTTAAAGATGGTGTCTGCGTCTGTTCTCTCACTCTCCATAACACCGTGCTTATACACGTCAATGCTGCCACCCCATGTTTAGAGCACCTCTCCAAATCCCATGCACCTCACCCAACATGTCTTACGTCGACCCAGACCATTCTTAAAGATGGTGTCTGCGTCTGTTCTCTCACTCTCCATAACACCCTGCTTATACACGTCAATGCTGCCATCCCATGTTTAGGGCACCTCTCCAAACCCCATGCACCTCACCCAACATGTCTTACGTCGACCCAGACCATTCTTAAAGATGGTGTCTGCGTCTGTTCTCTCACTCTCCATAACACCATGCTTATACACGTCAATGCTGCCACCCCATGTTTAGAGCACCTCTCCAAACCCCATGCACCTCACCCAACATGTCTTACGTCGACCCAGACCATTCTTAAAGATGGTGTCTGCGTCTGTTCTCTCACTCTCCATAACACCATGCTTATACACGTCAATGCTGCCACCCCATGTTTAGAGCACCTCTCCAAACCCCATGCACCTCACCCAACATGTCTTACGTCGACCCAAACCATTCTTAAAGATGGTGTCTGCGTCTGTTCTCTCACTCTCCATAACACCGTGCTTATACACGTCAATGCTGCCACCCCATGTTTAGAGCACCTCTCCAAACCCCATGCACCTCACCCAACATGTCTTACGTCGACCCAGACCATTCTTAAAGATGGTGTCTGCGTCTGTTGTCTCACTCTCCATAACACCATGCTTGTACACGTCAATGCTGCCACCCCATGTTTAGGGCACCTCTCCAAACCCCATGCACCTCACCCAACATGTCTTACGTCGACCCAGACCATTCTTAAAGATGGTGTCTGCGTCTGTTCTCTCACTCTCCATAACCCCGTGCTTATACACGTCAATGCTGCCACCCCATGTTTAGAGCACCTCTCCAAACCCCATGCACCTCACCCAACATGTCTTACGTCGACCCAAACCATTCTTAAAGATGGTGTCTGCGTCTGTTCTCTCACTCTCCATAACACCGTGCTTATACACGTCAATGCTGCCACCCCATGTTTAGAGCACCTCTCCAAACCCCATGCACCTCACCCAACATGTCTTACGTCGACCCAGACCATTCTTAAAGATGGTGTCTGCGTCTGTTCTCTCACTCTCCATAACACCATGCTTATACACGTCAATGCTGCCACCCCATGTTTAGAGCACCTCTCCAAACCCCATGCACCTCACCCAACATGTCTTACGTCGACCCAGACCATTCTTAAAGATGGTGTCTGCGTCTGTTCTCTCACTCTCCATAACACCATGCTTATACACGTCAATGCTGCCACCCCATGTTTAGAGCACCTCTCCAAACCCCATGCACCTCACCCAACATGTCTTACGTCGACCCAAACCATTCTTAAAGATGGTGTCTGCGTCTGTTCTCTCACTCTCCATAACACCGTGCTTATACACGTCAATGCTGCCACCCCATGTTTAGAGCACCTCTCCAAATCCCATGCACCTCACCCAACATGTCTTACGTCGACCCAGACCATTCTTAAAGATGGTGTCTGCGTCTGTTCTCTCACTCTCCATAACACCCTGCTTATACACGTCAATGCTGCCATCCCATGTTTAGGGCACCTCTCCAAACCCCATGCACCTCACCCAACATGTCTTACGTCGACCCAGACCATTCTTAAAGATGGTGTCTGCGTCTCTTCTCTCACTCTCCATAACCCCGTGCTTATACACGTCAATGCTGCCACCCCATGTTTAGAGCACCTCTCCAAACCCCATGCACCTCACCCAACATGTCTTACGTAGACCCAGACCATTCTTAAAGATGGTGTCTGCGTCTGTTCTCTCACTCTCCATAACACCATGCTTATACACGTCAATGCTGCCACCCCATGTTTAGAGCACCTCTCCAAACCCCATGCACCTCACCCAACATGTCTTACGTCGACCCAAACCATTCTTAAAGATGGTGTCTGCGTCTGTTCTCTCACTCTCCATAACACCGTGCTTATACACGTCAATGCTGCCACCCCATGTTTAGAGCACCTCTCCAAACCCCATGCACCTCACCCAACATGTCTTACGTCGACCCAGACCATTCTTAAAGATGGTGTCTGCGTCTGTTCTCTCACTCTCCATAACACCATGCTTATACACGTCAATGCTGCCACCCCATGTTTAGAGCACCTCTCCAAACCCCATGCACCTCACCCAACATGTCTTACGTCGACCCAGACCATTCTTAAAGATGGTGTCTGCGTCTGTTCTCTCACTCTCCATAACACCATGCTTATACACGTCAATGCTGCCACCCCATGTTTAGAGCACCTCTCCAAACCCCATGCACCTCACCCAACATGTCTTACGTCGACCCAAACCATTCTTAAAGATGGTGTCTGCGTTTGTTCTCTCACTCTCCATAACACCGTGCTTATACACGTCAATGCTGCCACCCCATGTTTAGAGCACCTCTCCAAACCCCATGCACCTCACCCAACATGTCTTACGTCGACCCAGACCATTCTTAAAGATGGTGTCTGCGTCTGTTGTCTCACTCTCCATAACACCATGCTTGTACACGTCAATGCTGCCACCCCATGTTTAGGGCACCTCTCCAAACCCCATGCACCTCACCCAACATGTCTTACGTCGACCCAGACCATTCTTAAAGATGGTGTCTGCGTCTGTTCTCTCACTCTCCATAACACCGTGCTTATACACGTCAATACTGCCACCCCATGTTTAGAGCACCTCTCCAAACCCCATGCACCTCACCCAACATGTCTTACGTCAATCCAGACCATTCTTAAAGATGGTGTCTGCGTCTGTTCTCTCACTCTCCATAACACCGTGCTTATACACGTCAATGCTGCCACCCCATGTTTAGAGCACCTCTCCAAACCCCATGCACCTCACCCAACATGTCTTACGTCGACCCAGACCATTCTTAAAGATGGTGTCTGCGTCTGTTCTCTCACTCTCCATAACACCATGCTTATACACGTCAATGCTGCCACCCCATGTTTAGAGCACCTCTCCAAACCCCATGCACCTCACCCAACATGTCTTACGTCGACCCAGACCATTCTTAAAGATGGTGTCTGCGTCTGTTCTCTCACTCTCCATAACACCGTGCTTATACACGTCAATGCTGCCACCCCATGTTTAGAGCACCTCTCCAAACCCCATGCACCTCACCCAACATGTCTTACGTCGACCCAGACCATTCTTAAAGATGGTGTCTGCGTCTGTTCTCTCACTCTCCATAACACCATGCTTATACACGTCAATGCTGCCACCCCATGTTTAGAGCACCTCTCCAAACCCCTTGCACCTCACCCAACATGTCTTACGTCGACCCAAACCATTCTTAAAGATGGTGTCTGCGTCTGTTCTCTCACTCTCCATAACACCGTGCTTATACACGTCAATGCTGCCACCCCATGTTTAGAGCACCTCTCCAAACCCCATGCACCTCACCCAACATGTCTTACGTCAATCCAGACCATTCTTAAAGATGGTGTCTGCGTCTGTTCTCTCACTCTCCATAACACCGTGCTTATACACGTCAATGCTGCCACCCCATGTTTAGAGCACCTCTCCAAACCCCATGCACCTCACCCAACATGTCTTACGTCAATCCAGACCATTCTTAAAGATGGTGTCTGCGTCTGTTCTCTCACTCTCCATAACACCGTGCTTATACACGTCAATGCTGCCACCCCATGTTTAGAGCACCTCTCCAAACCCCATGCACCTCACCCAACATGTCTTACGTCAATCCAGACCATTCTTAAAGATGGTGTCTGCGTCTGTTCTCTCACTCTCCATAACACCGTGCTTATACACGTCAATGCTGCCACCCCATGTTTAGAGCACCTCTCCAAACCCCATGCACCTCACCCAACATGTCTTACGTCAATCCAGACCATTCTTAAAGATGGTGTCTGCGTCTGTTGTCTCACTCTCCATAACACCCTGCTTGTACACGTCAATGCTGCCACCCCATGTTTAGAGCACCTCTCCAAACCCCATGCACCTCACCCAACATGTCTTACGTCGACCCAGACCATTCTTAAAGATGGTGTCTGCGTCTGTTCTCTCATTCTCCATAACACCGTGCTTATACACGTCAATGCTGCCACCCCATGTTTAGAGCACCTCTCCAAACCCCATGCACCTCACCCAACATGTCTTACGTCGACCCAGACCATTCTTAAAGATGGTGTCTGCGTCTGTTCTCTCACTCTCCATAACCCCGTGCTTATACACGTCAATGCTGCCACCCCATGTTTAGAGCACCTCTCCAAACCCCATGCACCTCACCCAACATGTCTTACGTCGACCCAGACCATTCTTAAAGATGGTGTCTGCGTCTCTTCTCTCACTCTCCATAACCCCGTGCTTATACACGTCAATGCTGCCACCCCATGTTTAGAGCACCTCTCCAAACCCCATGCACCTCACCCAACATGTCTTACGTCGACCCAGACCATTCTTAAAGATGGTGTCTGCGTCTGTTGTCTCACTCTCCATAACACCATGCTTGTACACGTCAATGCTGCCACCCCATGTTTAGGGCACCTCTCCAAACCCCATGCACCTCACCCAACATGTCTTACGTCGACCCAGACCATTCTTAAAGATGGTGTCTGCGTCTGTTCTCTCACTCTCCATAACCCCGTGCTTATACACGTCAATGCTGCCACCCCATGTTTAGAGCACCTCTCCAAACCCCATGCACCTCACCCAACATGTCTTACGTCGACCCAGACCATTCTTAAAGATGGTGTCTGCGTCTGTTCTCTCACTCTCCATAACACCGTGCTTATACACGTCAATGCTGCCACCCCATGTTTAGAGCACCTCTCCAAACCCCATGCACCTCACCCAACATGTCTTGCGTCAATCCAGACCATTCTTAAAGATGGTGTCTGCGTCTGTTCTCTCACTCTCCATAACCCCGTGCTTATACACGTCAATGCTGCCACCCCATGTTTAGAGCACCTCTCCAAACCCCATGCACCTCACCCAACATGTCTTACGTCAATCCAGACCATTCTTAAAGATGGTGTCTGCGTCTGTTCTCTCACTCTCCATAACACCGTGCTTATACACGTCAATGCTGCCACCCCATGTTTAGAGCACCTCTCCAAACCCCATGCACCTCACCCAACATGTCTTACGTCAATCCAGACCATTCTTAAAGATGGTGTCTGCGTCTGTTGTCTCACTCTCCATAACACCGTGCTTATACACGTCGATGCTGCCACCCCATGTTTAGAGCTCCTCTCCAAACCCCATGCACCTCACCCAACATGTCTTACGTCGACCCAGACCATTCTTAAAGATGGTGTCTGCGTCTGTTCTCTCACTCTCCATAACACCATGCTTGTACACGTCAATGCTGCCACCCCATGTTTAGAGCACCTCTCCAAACCCCATGCACCTCACCCAACATGTCTTACGTCAATCCAGACCATTCTTAAAGATGGTGTCTGCGTCTGTTCTCTCACTCTCCATAACACCATGCTTATACACGTCAATGCTGCGACCCCATGTTTAGAGCACCTCTCCAAACCCCATGCACCTCACCCAACATGTCTTACGTCGACCCAGACCATTCTTAAAGATGGTGTCTGCGTCTGTTCTCTCACTCTCCATAACACCGTGCTTATACACGTCAATGCTGCCACCCCTTGTTTAGAGCACCTCTCCAAACCCCATGCACCTCACCCAACATGTCTTACGTCGACCCAGACCATTCTTAAAGATGGTGTCTGCGTCTGTTCTCTCACTCTCCATAACCCCGTGCTTATACACGTCAATGCTGCCACCCCTTGTTTAGAGCACCTCTCCAAACCCCATGCACCTCACCCAACATGTCTTACGTCGACCCAGACCATTCTTAAAGATGGTGTCTGCGTCTGTTCTCTCACTCTCCATAACACCGTGCTTATACACGTCAATGCTGCCACCCCTTGTTTAGAGCACCTCTCCAAACCCCTTGCACCTCACCCAACATGTCTTACGTCGACCCAGACCATTCTTAAAGATGGTGTCTGCGTCTGTTCTCTCACTCTCCATAACACCGTGCTTATACACGTCAATGCTGCCACCCCTTGTTTAGGGCACCTCTCCAAACCCCTTGCACCTCACCCAACATGTCTTACGTCGACCCAGACCATTCTTAAAGATGGTGTCTGCGTCTGTTCTCTCACTCTCCATAACACCGTGCTTATACACGTCAATGCTGCCACCCCTTGTTTAGAGCACCTCTCCAAACCCCATGCACCTCACCCAACATGTCTTACGTCGACCCAGACCATTCTTAAAGATGGTGTCTGCGTCTGTTCTCTCACTCTCCATAACACCGTGCTTATACACGTCAATGCTGCCACCCCTTGTTTAGAGCACCTCTCCAAACCCCTTGCACCTCACCCAACATGTCTTACGTCGACCCAGACCATTCTTAAAGATGGTGTCTGCGTCTGTTCTCTCACTCTCCATAACACCGTGCTTATACACGTCGATGCTGCCACCCCTTGTTTAGGGCACCTCTCCAAACCCCTTGCACCTCACCCAACATGTCTTACGTCGACCCAGACCATTCTTAAAGATGGTGTCTGCGTCTGTTCTCTCACTCTCCATAACACCCTGCTTATACACGTCGATGCTGCCACCCCATGTTTAGGGCACCTCTCCAAACCCCTTGCACCTCACCCAACATGTCTTACGTCGACCCAAACCATTCTTAAAGATGGTGTCTGCGTCTGTTCTCTCACTCTCCATAACACCATGCTTATACACGTCAATGCTGCGACCCCATGTTTAGAGCACCTCTCCAAACCCCATGCACCTCACCCAACATGTCTTACGTCGACCCAGACCATTCTTAAAGATTGTGTCTGCGTCTGTTCTCTCACTCTCCATAACACCGTGCTTATACACGTCAATGCTGCCACCCCATGTTTAGAGCACCTCTCCAAACCCCATGCACCTCACCCAACATGTCTTACGTCAACCCAGACCATTCTTAGCTCTCTGCCCACACACAGCTGCCTGTAGCCTACGACTTGCTGTCTAGATTACAATGCTCACAGAGGGGCTTTGGGTCAGCCCCTTGCTCACAACTGGATGGTTTTCTTGTCGCTTTCATTTCCCTGCTCCGTATTTGATGGTTTTCCATGCTTTTCACACCATTCCTGTGTTTGTCGAGCCCCTGAAGTATTTATTTCTTCCTTACCGTGCTTTCGATTGGATGACTTTTAGCCTTCCGACACCAGTTATCAACATTCCCCAACCCCCCGGCTATTTTTGCTCCTTTATTATTTTTTTGTGAGACACGAGAAATTTCAGACTGCTGCCAGACAGCTCACTTTTAGGAACTTGCGTTGTTTCAGACTGCTGCCAGACAGCTCACTTTTAGGAACTTGCTTTGTGCCGCCTGGTCCTTGCCACACCCCTTGCCCCGCTACTCCTGTCTCTTTTTACTCCTTTCTTTTCATATCTTGTTCCGAAGGCCTCGCAGCTGCACAGGCCACTGTGCTGCTCACTTCGAGCATTTGCATCCCGCCAACTACCCCCGTTATAGCCCCATCTCCCTAGTCCTAGTCTTTCAGCAACTCTCTTGTCTGTTGTTGGGTAGCTTCCTGTGCATAGATTATTTACTTTTTTAGGGCTCGACCTCCGCCAATGCGTTTGCGCTTTGCAGATGTCGAGACATATTGGGGCTTAACCAGAGCTTAACCAAAGGGGCGATTTGATGCTGTGCCCGTGAAAAAAGCGCGTGCACGCATCAAAGCCACCAGCCTCCCTCCCACACGCTTTCCCCAGCGTGCGCTCTGGCATTTCTCCTCCCCTAATTATTCACTGCCCATGGCCGGCCGGCACATCAACGGCTGCTGCTCCCCGTGCGTCTCGTCACCCTTACTCTCTCCTATTCTTCCCTTCTTGCCTCTCCCCGCCCCCCCTCCCCATGAGTCGCAGAAAAGAGGATATACCTTTCTCCTACAGCCAAATTTGGAACAGAAACCATTTTTGTCAGGTATCATTTATTGAACAAAAGGAATCCCGACCATTTCCGCTACCCACACAGCACAGATACACGGCAAAAGTGCCGATCTTAAAAATCAACAAAAAACATTTGTGGTAGACAAGGCAAATTATTTAAAACAGTTTAATTTACTTAAAAAATAAACACTTCTCATTCTTCACCGGGTTATATTACAGATTTTTTTAAAATGCTGAATAGACATTAGTGAGCATGTTTGAAGGCGTTAAAAATGTACACAAGTATTCATTTAATATTCCACTGTCGTGGCACTTCCGACAACAAAAAGGAATTATTTGCAACTTCACACTACACAGATCTTAACTGGCAGCATTACACAGAGCAAAACAATAGGAAATTAATCTTTTGTGTTCTCTTACCAGGTTCCGGGTTGAATTTGATGTCAAAGTAGCACTGGGGCTGAACTTTCACCCCCATGGCAGAGGCAGCAACAGCCATTGGCAGAGACTGGCCCTTTAAACAGAGAAACACGAAAATCTATAAGGTTTTATCAGACTGAAAGAGAAAGTTCGACAGGCAGCGGCGTGAGGGAGGAGTGGCTGTGTTTTCAAAAATTCAGCACACTTCAGATTTTATTCGTGCAACGCCCAGGTAGCTTTATCCAATACCATAATGTTGACACACTGCCATTTGCAAACACTCCCTCCCCCATGCTGCTGAGCAGTCCACGTCAGCCCAAAGTGAAGGACCGGGTGAAGGTCTCGGCAGCCCGCGCGCCCCCATCCCGGGAAGGCACACCACTTACAATTGATCCACTTTCTCTGCTGCATGGGTCAAAGTGTTACAGGGAGGCCTGGGATCACATCACGCCGTCACCTCTCGGAGTAAGCGCGCGCACACACACACATTAGCAAACTACATGACAAAGACCCACACAATTGAACGCTGTTCCATGGGGGTACAGCAGCACGACAGATGCAGTTAGTTTTCTTCTGATGCACTGATAGGATCTGCCAGTCAGTGCAAAACGATGGAAAGTCACAAATTCAGCGCACTGCGAAGCAAGAGAAAGTTGTTTTGCAACACTATTTTGTGAGGAACATGCTGATGGTTGATACAGATCTGCTTAATTACAATTGCTAGGAGAGAAAACTGCTGACGAAATCGAAGCCGCTATGGAAATGGATAAAAGCAAGATTTATCCAAACCTCCTTCGTTATCCTTTGAGGTGAAAACTAAAACTTGTCGACTAACGCTAATCCTGAGCACTATTCTGCTTCACAAAAGAAGCTCTCATTGACGACTAAACACAAACTCAAATGCTAATAGTGTGTGCCTGGCCACCAAACACACCACATCTTTTCGATGGAAGAAAGCAGCATGTGATTCTCAAAACCAGATTTCAACATCGGTGTCGTGAGAAGACGCTGGCCCTTGACAGAAACACAAGTCCTGCAAGCAACTCTTCTGGACTTAAAAGCCATTGTTATTTGTAATATCAATACATCTAAGTCATGTAAATACAAAACATGTTGCAATACAAATGCTATAGATGTCACATTTGCGAAAGTTATAACTATTGGCATTGTAAATGACAAAGCTATTAATTTAGCTATTTTAAAAAATAACACATAAATTAAAAAAAATTCATTTATAAGACCAATAGCTCAAACTTTCCTAATGCGAGCCCTATTGCATTTCCAATGCTTGTTATTTTATGTGTCGAGATGACCGGCAGTCCGCCATCTTGGAATGGCATTTTTTTTTTTAATAAAGTGAAAATGATGGCTGTTGCATATCCTGTTACATGCGTTGCGTGGTGGCCACATTTGGATTCTTTTTCTATCGCTGTAAGAAAAAATCCTTTCAGGATGACCACTGTCCTTGAGTGCCCTGTCAGGCTGGCCACTTTGTAATGGTTTTCTAAAAGCAAATAAAATTAACGATGAAAGCACATGCAGTGGCCAGGTTTAATCGATTTTCAAGCAATAAAAAAAATTCAAAGATGACGGTTGTGCGCACATACCCGCCAGCCATCTTTGAATAATGTTTATTTTGCTTTCATAAAAAATTATTTTAAGATGTGCCGCCACTATTTGCTTTCACACGTGTGACAGAGACAGTACGTTTCCCTGCACGGTTTGCTTTGCAAATATTAACTGCGCACTCTGATACCACGTCTTGAACCAGGGTTAAAACACTGCTTCTGCGAAATTGTACAAAAAAAGAGGTCTAAAAAAATGCACGGATTAGTACACACTGGTGAAACACACCTGAAAACAAGTGAGGCCACTTCTGCTCAGGCCCCCTGCCCCCGGTCCAGTGAGGGGAAGGGAGTGACACCTCTGCTCGTTGATAAAAGGGAGGTAATGGACAGCCATCTGCCTCCAGAAAGGCCACTCAGACCCCTACTGGGACGCTGACGGCATCCGAACACAGACACTGCCCAAAGCGGCCCCCCAGGCTGCTCAAAAAAGCAGCCTACAGCTAGAATAAGGATACAGGCCTCTCGAGCATTGCCCGAGTGCCCACGTTACCAATCCAACGCTGTCTGGAACTCGATGCAAATCAGAGGGCTTCCCGACCTCGTAAGGGGTACGTTTTCTATATAAATGTTACAGTAAAACAATAAAGGGCAGCCAGATAGGGTGGTAAGGAAAGCAGTTGCAGTAGTTATGGAAAGGGGCCTGATTGCTCGGAGAGCGTTCCTCTTCCTTTAAATTGTAACCCGTTCTCGCGATGAATTCAGCTTTCCTTCCATAGCATGTGGTCGTATCAGGCGCCCTCGGTGCGGTGGGCGTGTCCAGGCTGCTCTGCTCACTGAGCCATATGGACTATTGGTGGGGCTTTCGGTGGGCACGTGGCCCAACTGTTGACCATGTTCGATCACTTCCAGGCTCACATCTTGTTAGCACTTCACCCATACTTAAGAGAGGCAGCTTTTCAATTGTGCAGTCTCTGTTTAAGATCTGCATGCTCTGTAAGAATGTCAGATGTGCTGGTCTTTCCCAGTATTTACACAAAGCAAATTGCATTTCTAAAGAGCTTCCCCTGAGGAGGGCTTGAGATAATTTAAGTACCACTAATTTTTTTTGTATAGCCCTACTCATCCCAATGCAGGGTGTCAAAGCGCTTTACATCTTCACGTAAATAATATACGTACAATAAATTATATGTTTGTAAATGAATGTACAGGATGTGTTACATAAAGCTGGGGGATTGCAAGGTGTAGAAGTCACATATCATCTTCCATAGCTCACGGTGCTATTATTCTCGCAATGCGCTCAAACCTACACATGATAGACCTGCTAAACATATATGTGAGGGCTTTAGGTCTGATGTCACTTGTTGTGATGCCACTTCCTGTAAAGTCGTGGTTAATGATGCCACTTTCTATGATGTCAGTTCCTGTGATGTTGTGCGCCGTGATGTCGCGCGCCGTGATGTCGCGCGCCGTGATGTCGCGCGCCGTGATGTCACTTGCATACTACTGCCTAACTAGGTTAGTCTTGTTTTAGGGCTTGTGCCCTGGCTTTACGATGAATGGCCTGTGGTCCACGTTCACTCAGACGCCCCGCATCGCTTTACTGCTGCCCAGATGACTCTACATGCCTGTGTGCTGACGCAAAATGAGCAACTTATGTGGACTTTGTAATATTTAGTTTGAATGAATTTGTTTGACATGGTTTTCGTTTTTGTTTTACTTTCTGTATCTCACGTTGTGCATTTTCCTGTCGATGTAAATGAAAACACGCTCCCTCCAGATGGTTTGCATTTCTTAACAAAATATTTGTTCTGATAAATGTCCTTCAGTGAAATGTGCGGAGTGACTTCCCCTTCTATAGGGGTCCTACACTGCCTGGTAGAGTGCCCACTCCTCGGGGTGGGGGTCTCCTCCTGGGAGATCAGACTGCACCACATTCAAGAAAATGTTCTCCATGTTCCTCTTCCTAGCAGTGTCCATGGCGCTGTGTGTTGGTATCATGTCTTCTCCCTGTGGCGAGGGGTCTTAGCAGACTCCAATTTGGGCTGGGGCACTTATTTGAGTCCACACGCGTGAGACACACTATGGTTAAATTGTATCTCTCTCCTCCAGAAATGTCAGACACCAAGGGGCCCTCTCCCCACGGCAGGGGATCTCGGCTCTCCAGGGATGTCAGACACCAAGGGATCCTCTCCCAGTAGCAGGGCAATCTCAGCTCTAAAGGGGTGTCAGGCACAGACACCAAGGGGCTGTCTTCCTGTGACAGGGGATCTCAGCTCTATAGCGGTGTCAGACACCAAGAGGGGTACAAAAGGGGGTGATGATAGACAGAGCATCCGAACCAATCAAACACTCACCCCCAGTCAAAAGATCTGGGTTTAATCCATCACCGTTCTTTAGCCCACTCTGCCACCCCAGTTCAGACATGGCCATATGCAAATCAGTCTGACCCTGTGCCTCATGGGAACAGTCCAGCCCGAACTGCCAAGCCATGCCTTCCCTGGACCGGAAACAAGCTTCCGAGGACCGGTTTCTGGCATCACCACCCCCTTTTGTACCCCAGACACCAAGAGGGGCTCTCCCTGTAGAAGGGATCCCACCTCTACAGGGGTGTCAGACATAGACACCAGGGGGTCCTCTACCTGTAGCAGTCCCTGTCCAGCTGCCAGCGGGCACCTGTCTTGTGGGTAGGGTTGGTAGTCTCCCTCCACCTGCCAGCGGCACCTGTCTTGTGGGTAGGGTTGGTAGTCTCCCTCCACCTGCCAGCGGGCACCTGTCTTGTGGGTAGGGTTGGTAGTCTCCCGCCACCTGCCAGCGGGCACCTGTCTTGTGGGTAGGGTTGGTAGTCACCCTCCAGCTGCCAGTGGGCACCTGTCTTGTGGGTAGGGTTGGTAGTCACCCTCCAGCTGCCAGCGGGCACCTGTTCAGTGGGTAGGGTTCGTAGTCGCTCTCCATCTGCCATAGGGCATCGGTCCCTTTAAGGTTGGCTGTTGCTCTGCAGCTGCCAGCTGCCTCTTCACTGGATTTTGTGGCAGTAAGTTGCACCCATCCCCTGAGCAGGGTTGATAGTTGCTCTGAGGCTGCCCACAGGCACCCATCCTAAGGGTAGTGTTGACAGTCACTCTCCACCTGCCAGCGGGCACCTGTTCTCTGGGTAGAGTTGTTATGTTATGTTATGTTATATACATTTTTATAGCGCACGGCTGCCCCAGCAAAGGGGCGTCCCGGCGCTTAGGACAAGTAAAAGCATAACACAACAACACAACAAAGACATAAAAACAGAAATCAAAAACCTAGGATGCAGAAGGGAACAAGTGAGTTTTTATTACTCTCCTGAACTCCAGCAGATTGTCCAGTGCCCGAATTTGGGCTGGAAGCGAGTTCCATAGCTTAGCTTAGTTGGCAGTCACTCTGCAGATGCCAATGGGCACCTGTTGTGTGGGTAGGATTGGTAGCCTCCCTCCTGCTGCCAGTGGGCACCTGTCCTGAGGGTAGCCTTGGTAACCACCTTCCAGTGGGCACCTGTCCGGTGTGTAGGATTGGTAGTCTCCATCGTGATGCCATTGGGCACCTGTCCTGAGGGTAGCATTGGTAACCACCCTCCAGCTGCCAGTGGGCACCTGTCATGAGGGTAGCATTAGTAATCACCCTCCAGCTGCCAGTGGGCACCTGTCCTGAGGGTAGTGTTGGTAACCACCCTCCAGCTGCCAGTGGGCACCTGTCCTGTGGGTAGGATTGGTAGCTGCCCTCCAGCTGCCAGTGGGCACCTGTCCTGTGGGTAGGATTGGTAGCCGCACTCCAGCTGCCAGTGGGCACCTGTCCTGAGGGTAGGATTGGTAGCTGCCCTCCAGCTGCCAGTGGGCACCTGTCTTGTGGGTAGGATTGGTAGTCGCCCTGTAGCTGCCAGTGGGCACCTGTCCTATGGGTAGAATTGGTAGTCCCCCTCCAGCTGCCATTGAGCACTTGTCACTTGTCTTGTGGGTAGGCTTGGTAGCCGCACCCAAGCTGCCAGTGGGCACCTGTCCTATGGGTAGAATTGGTAATCGCCCTCCCGCGGTCAGCGGGCACCTGTACACTCAGTAGATGACATCATTCTTAGTGATTGCCCCAGGTCTTTTTTTCTAACCTTGAAAGTTTGCATGATCTGATTTGATCTCCAATCTTCTCTTGTAGACCTGCAGACCTGGCAACAAGATTCGCCAACTTCTCCGAAGGGTCCTGCAAGCCTGGCTATGCGTCGGCACTGATGACGGCCATCTTCCCAAAGTAAGTGATGCCAGCTGTTGATTGGTTCATGAGAGAACATGCCTCCTGCACCCACCCCTCTGAACCTTCTCGCCTCCACGTCCAGGCTGTAGGGTCTCGGGTCCAGAGCGACAGTGGCTGCTTGTGAAGGGGTCGGTGGATTGAAGGGTCTGTGGGACCTGTGCCACTGCAGGAGTGCTGTATAGAGCTGTCTTGGTACCCATGGGTTTGTGTCATCTTATACCATTGGCAGCAGAAATGGGTGGTGCGTAGGGTTTTTGGGTGCCATCCTTGAGGTACGTGTTAGAACACCAGTGTGAATGTACAGGAGGGCACCTTCCCCTACCTGCAGGGTCTCTCATCTTGGGGGGTGTATCATCACGTCTGTCGGTACTCTAGTGTGTATGTAAAGGAGAGCTCCCTCTTGTACCTACAGGCTCTTGGGATATGTGTCTATGTGCTTGAATGTGTACAGAGGCGAGCTCCCTCTGTACTTACCATCTCTTGGGAAATGTGTCTGTGTGCTAGCGTGTATGCACAAGAGAGCTCCCTCTTGTTCTTACTGTCTGTTGGGAAATGTGTCTGTGTGCTAGCATGTATGCACAGGAGAGCTCCCTCTTGTACCTACAGGCTCTTGGGATATGTATCCTTTTCCTAGAGTGCAGGTATAGATAGGCTCTCCACTGTATCAACATGGTCTTACTTTTTGGGATATTATGGCATGGAATGTATTGGTGTGCTGCTGGTCCTATGTACAGGAGTGTACCATCCCTGTGGAGTTAGCTACTGTACTCACAGGCCTTTGATAAAAACAACTTTACCTTTACATGCGAAAAAGCATATAACCAATTCACAAAAGTGAACTTTGAAAAATACCAGCCAATGAGAAAGGTTATGATTTTGGAGTCACCCCAAATCTAGGGGGAGGGCAGGCAGATGCCTTGAACACAAAGAGCGTATCATACTGAATGATTGGTGGTCCCATCCTCCTAGGACCACCCCAAGCAAAGTTATGGGCTAAAATACAATCCCAACCAAAGGCCCTGCAAAGAATTATGGGGTGAGATTCTAGAGTTTAGTGAATATTATAGTATTAGCTCTCAGCTGAGCCGGAGAGCCTGCCCCTTGAGGAATGTTTTGACATTGGATACTATAATATTCACTGCACTCTAGAATATGGTCCCATAATGCTTTGCAGGGCCTTTGGTTGAGATTGTATTTTTGCCCATTACTGTGCTTGGGGTGGTCCTAGGAGGATGGGACCACCATTAAAAATGTCAGCATGATGTGCTCTTTGTGTTACAGGCATCTGCTTGGTCCTCTCCCTCGGTTAGGAAGGACCCCAAAATCATCACCTCTCTCACTGCTTGCAGTATTTTCATTTTCACTTTTGTGAGATGACTATATGCATTTCAGCATGTAAAGATAGAATTATTTATTGTTTAAATAAAGGCACTGCTTGCTTTATTTTCATGAGATGACTATATGTATTTTAGGATGTAAAGATAGTTATATGTTATTTCTGTTTTATTAATACGCGCATTATTAATACACAAAGTTCATGCAAAAACTCTGGCGTAAGCTACTGCACCCACAACCCTTTGATAAAACAACTTTACCTTTACATGCTAAAAAACTTATAACCAGGTCACAAAAGTGAACTTTGAAAAATATCAGGCAATGAGAGAGATGATGATTTTGGGGTCCCCCTAACCTAGTGGGAGGACCAAGCAGGTGCCTTGAACACAAAGAGCATATCATGCTCAAGGATTGTGATGGTCCCATCAGTATTAGCTCTCAGCTGAGCCAGGAGAGGCTGCCGCTTGAGGAATGTTTTGATATTGGATACTATAATATTCACTGCACTCTAGAATTACGTCCCATAATGCTTTGCAGGGCCTTTGGTTGGGATTGTATTTTTTCCCATAACTGTGCTTGGGGTGGTCCTAAGAGGATGGGACCATCATAATCATTGAGCATGATATGCTCTTTGTGTTCAAGGCACCTGCTTGGTCCTCCCCCTAGGTTAGGGCGAACACCAAAACCATCACCTCTCTCACTGCTTGCTGTATTTTTATTTTCACTTTTGTGAGATGAGTATATGCATTTTTTGCATGTAAAGATAGTTACATGTTGTTATGGTATGTGAGGTTTCTGTTTTATTAATTGGGGTGAGACTGCGGAGCGGAGTTCACAGAGTTTTTGATCAATTCTGCAGAATTCCGCGTAGTCGTACTCCGCCAACTACGCCCACCCTTAGCTATGGGTTCTCACTTCTTGAGATATGTATCAGTGTATGTCCCAGAGGGCTCCCTCTTAGCCTTGCAGGATCT
Source organism: Lissotriton helveticus (assembly GCF_964261635.1). Taxonomy (NCBI): domain Eukaryota; kingdom Metazoa; phylum Chordata; class Amphibia; order Caudata; family Salamandridae; genus Lissotriton; species Lissotriton helveticus. The sequence continues at coordinate 171,228,289 of NC_136057.1, forward strand.
CACTTTTGGGGTATGTATCAGTATGCCAGTATGCATGTACGTGTATTTCTTGATATACATGTCGGTACGATCAGGCGTATGTACCAGAGTACTCCCTGCTGTACTAACAGGCTCCCACATCTTGGGGTGTATATTGATTTGCTAGTGTGTATGTATAGAGCAGCTCCCTCTTGTACATGTTTTCACTTCTTGCACTGTGTTTCATATACATTGGTCCACCAATGTATGTGTACAGAGGACTCCATCACATACCCACAGGTTCTCACTACTTGAGCTGTGTTACGTTAGTATGTGTGTACAGGAGGGCTGCCTTGTGTACTTATTTTCACTTCTTGCACTATGTTTCGGTGCACCAATGTATATGTACAGGAGACTCCATTGCGTACCTACAGGCTCTTACTTCTTGAGATATGTGTTGGTACAATAGCATGTATGTACAGGAGGGCTCCTTCCTGTACCTACGGGTTATCAATACTTGAGATATGTGTTGCTATGATAGCATGTATGTACAGGAGGGCTCCTTCCTGTACCTACAAGTAAGTTTAATTTCTGCTGCTATGTTTTATTATGCTAGTGTATATGTACACGAGGATTCCCTCGTGTACCTAGAGGTTATCAGTTCTTGAGCTACGTGTTAGAACGCTTGGGTGTGTGTACCTAATAGGTTCCTTCTGTGCAGTTTCACTTCTTGCGCCGTTTGTCGGTACTCTAATGTGTATGTACAACAGGCTCCCTCTTGTACCTACAGGTCCTCACTTCTTGAGATATGTGTTGGTACGGAGGTGTGTACAGCACAGCATGGCTCCTTTCTGTACCATTAGGTTTTCACTTGTTCGCTATGTGTTGCTGTGCTAGTGTGATTACACAGGAGGGCTACTTCATGTACCTATAGACTTTTATTTATGGATATACATGTAGATATGCTACACAGGGCTCCTGTCTGTAACTTCAGGTTCTCAATTCAGGTTCTCACTTCAGATATGCGTTAGTACGCTAGTATGTTCACACACACTGTGGGTCATCATTAGGTAAACTAGTATGGACGTACAGGAGGGCTCTCTCTTGTACCACAGGCTCTCACTTTTTGATATATTTGTTGGTACTCTAGTGTGTATGTGTAGGAAGGCTTCTTCATGTACCTACAGGTTTTCAGAGATGCATGTTGATGCTCTAGTGTGTGTGTACTGGAGGGCTCTTTCATATTCTCACTTCTTGCGATACGCAGGAGTGTGGAATTTAATAAAATATCTACTTGTCCATGGGACAGGTTGCTTCTTAAATCTGCTTGTCCCTTAACAAAATCCCCTTGTCCCTTTGGTGCCGTGTAGTAAGAGCTCTGGTAATATCCTCTCTGATTATGCCCGGACTCACACTATAGTAAGGTCTGATTACTAGCAATTACCTTATGTTGCCACCTTTCTGCATACTGGGATTGGAGGGAGCAGTAAGCAATAGTATCTACTAGCTTACCAGTTTTAGGGGTTTTCACTAGGTCTTCTCTAATCTTCTCCCATACTAAGAAAGGTTGGTAATGTACTCCTTGACAAGGGGAGAAGAAAAACTTCTTCCAGGGTTGGGAAAAAATTGGCTGGAGGGAAAGTGAACTTGTAAGCGCTCAACAGATTTTCACGTGAGCAAATCTACACATGCATATTTGCTCATGCTAAAATGGAGTTCACAAATATTTTCTAGGAGTATGATTTCCAGGCCTACTTCCATAAATTCGTGTGAATTCATGAAATCTGTAAATCTGCACCAAAGCAAGGGCATGTACCATGGATAAACCTTTGTGAATTTCATTAAGAATTGGGATTCTAATTAGGTTTGCTGCTAAGCAAGATCTTTTGGTTATAATAAAAGTGTATCTCTTTCTCTACAGGCTGGCTTCATTGTGACCGCATTCTGCTCTTTCACTAGAAGCATATTAGCCCACAAAGTTTTGTTCACTGCCAGGAACTACTGTCGCAATGTGTGCTTTTTGAGACCAAATAATATCTTTGTGTTTTGCCAATGTTTGTTATAATGTCGAGAGCCCGGCAGCTCCTACAACAATAAGGTTTTATAAAAACCATATCAAAAGATGACGTGCATTGACAAAACAAAAAGGCTGGCCACCAGTGTCAGAACTATTGGCTTTGTCAATGCTTGTTTATTTTCATATTTCTCATATTCTTGTTGAAGTTGGTTACACTGATTTTCCATTATGAATATTTTTGGGGAAGTACTAGCATGTATCAACACATTTTGCTAAATGATGCTTCAAAGAAATGGTACCTAAAATGTCATGGTAATTTAGAAAAACTTTTTTTTCCTAGTTGCATTTGTTTGTGAATATTTTATTTTGAAAGCAAATAATCCTCATTTTTGTTTTCAAGCTTCTGCAAATATTTGCATCTTATCAAAGAGCATTCTGGGAGCATTTTAAGTAGCTTCATATTGTTAAACTTTGCAAACGTTTACACGTTTTTATACTTGATCCATTTTCAGTAGTGCAGTCTGAGCTTACAATATTCCCCTAGAGCGCTCACCCTAATAATAAAGATTTTGTATCAATGAATCTTAAATACAAGTTGGAACAGCATTAACCTTTGGACACAAATAATACCTTAACTACTGCCAATGCCCTTCCCTGATCCATATTGTGGTACCGTAATCTGGCAGCCAAAGGGTTGTGCTGCAGGGAGTTGGCCCTACTTGTCACACGGACAAATAAACATCAAAACCTGTTGTCCTTGACCCCAAACTATATGTCCTGGGCATATTTGTTCAGCAGATTATAGCACTGCATTGCGAGGTTGTTATGATTTTTAAAGATGAACTTGGAAACATTCCTGCCAGCATTACCATTAGTGAACAAAGAGGCAAGTAAGTGGCCATGTGTACTTTATAAGTGGCCTGGATTCCTGTTGTAGAGGGGGCTATAGTCTAGTAAATCAAACACAAGGTTTTGTACAGTGCACATGCTAAACTCGCATACTAAGGCTAAGTCATGTGATAACGAAGGAGGAGACGGTGAAATAGAATTTTTGCCCAGGATCACAAGTCTTCCTTAAACAGAGAACCCGGGATTGGGTCCAAGTGTTCTGGTTTCACACTGTGCAGTTCACCCACTGCCCGGGCCTCCTTTTCTCTTCTTTTATTATATCCAAGGTTACTTTTGTTTCTTTAGTGTTTGGCGCCTGAGGGTAGAGCGTGGGTTGCGGCAGCAGCTTCATGACAGCTCGGCTCGTTTTGGGCTCGAGAGTCCAAGGGCATCTGGAGCTGGGCTCGAGCTTTCAGTGTCTCCTCAGTCTGTACTCAAGAGTCGCCCCCACGAAAGCAGCAGAGGGGTCACTTCAGAAGCTGCTCTTCCCAGACCCGAGGCCTTCTCTTCTGCTGGCTTCAGACGTCTCTGCAGCGGCTCCCTCGAGCCGGCGCCTCTTTGGAAGACCCGAGCATCCCTCGCGCGGTGCTGTCCACAGTACGAATCACTGTTTGGATGCAAAGTTGAGCCTGGTCTCAGGTCTGTAAATACAAATGTAAGGTGGTCGGTGTAGTGTTCAGTTTTAAACTCGATTCAACGATAGACCATAGAGTAGTTCAAAAGATACAAGTCATTTTTACGATGGACCTGAATTTAATTCATTCAGTCACATCAGTATATACTTCTGTAGTTCAGAGAGTACATAATAACATTCTATACAATCAATTACAGTGCTCATGGTGCAAGCAAGGGAAAAGGAAATGGAGTAGATTGGAGGTGATTGAGTCAGTGAGGGACGGGGTAAAGGCGTTGTGGTAAAGACACAATTCAATCATGTATAGTGGAACCTTTACAGCCTAATTTCGGTCAATAGTTCCCATAGTAGTACATGACACATAGGGCAATAATGGAATATTTCTCAATCCTAGGGTGTATGTTGGTTAAATGAAAGGTTGTCGACGTTTCGACCCCTGGTTACAAAGGGTTAGTAAATCCTCATTCTGGGGTCTTCCTCAGGACAGGTAGTGATGTATGAGCACTTAAAGGTATCGGCTCAAGGGGTCCGATCTTGATTGACGGCCGCAGCGTAGAGCCGTATTCTGACATTCTTCCTCCTTTGAACCTGTTTGGTCGTAGGTTGCTGGGTATTGTAGATAGCAATCGCAATCAATCCGATAATTAATTAGTCCTATACCGCTGGACAGTCGGTATCAGCATCTGCAGTGCTGTGCGCAGCGCCTGGACAGCTCACCGCGGCTGCCGAAACACAAACTTCAAATCTTAGTTTTGAAGGGCTAACCCCGTTAAAACTTACCACTGGTTTCAGGTCTGGGCTCGCTGCAGTCCAGAGGGGACCTCATGCTTACGTGTCAGAGTCAGGGCAGGCCTTGTTTTCCATTGTATGTTTATGAGTCTGCAAAGCCCAGTCCATGTAACCCAAGAGTCAGGTCTGTGTGTTAATGGTCCAGGCGTGCACGGGCCCGCACCTGCGGGGGGTGTCGAGAACCCGAGCCGCGGTGCAGCCGGGCGGATTCATTTAATAAGTGCACACACACGCTGCACTTACACTCGCCCTGTCTAAAGTTTCCTGCGCGAGGCAGGTTTCATGCTTGGGGCAGGTGAACAATACACTGCGCTGCACCCGGATGTGAGAGGCTTGGAGCTGCTTGGATAAGATTAACCCGCTGTGTCCCAGGTCCTTGCCTCTTCTCTATATATGTGTCCCAGGACCCAGATTCCTCAGTCTCTCACACACATGTGCAAAGTCTCGATTTCTCCCATACGCGTGTTCCAGGTCCCTGTCTCTCTTATACGCGAGCTCCAGGTCCCTTTCTCTCTCATACGTGTGTTCCAGTTCCCTGTGTCTCCCATATGCGTGTTCCAGGTCCCTGTCTCTCTTATACGCGTGTTCCAGGTCCCTGTCTCTCTTATACGTGTGTTCCAGGTCCCTGTGTCTCCCATATGCGTGTTCCAGGTCCCTGTCTCTCTTATACGCGTGTTCCAGGTCCCTGTCTCTCTTATACGTGTGTTCCAGGTCCCTGTGTCTCCCATATGCGTGTTCCAGGTCCCTGTCTCTCTTATACACGTGTTCCAGGTCCCTGTCTCTCTTATACACGTGTTCCAGGTCCCTGTCTCTCTCATACGTGTGTTCCAGGTCCCTGTCTCTCATACGCATGTTCCCGGTCCCTGTCTCTCTCATACGCGTGTTCCAGGTCCCTGTCTCTCTCATACGCGTGTTCCAGGTCCCTGTACCTTCCATAGTTGGGTTGTAGGTCCCTGTGTCTCCCATATGCGTGTTCCAGGTCCCTGTCTCTCATACGCGTGTTCCAGGTCCCTGTCTCTCATACGCGTGTTCCAGGTCCCTGTCTCCCATACGTGTGTTCCAGGTCCCTGTCTCCCATACGAGTGTTCCAGGTCCCTGTCTCTCATACGCGTGTTCCAGGTCCCTGTCTCTCATACGCCTGTTCCAGGTCCCTGTCTCTCCCATATGCGTCGTGTAGGCCTATGTCTGTACTATATGTGTTTTCGACGTTCCTGTCTCTCTCATACTTGAGTTCCACATCTTGATATTCCATATGCATGCTCCAGGTCCCTGTCTCTCACATATGTGTGTTGCAGGTCCCTGTGTCTTCCATACAGGTTTCAGTTTCCTGTCTTTCTCATACGTGTGTTTCAGGTCCCGGTCTCTCTCATACACATGTTCCAGGTCCCTGTTTCTCTCATACATGTGTTCCAGGTCCCTGTCTCTCTCATACATGTGTTCCAGGTCCCTGTCTCTCTCATATGTGTGTTCCAGGTCCCTGTCTCTCTCATACATGTGTTCTAGGTCCCTGTCTCTCATACACGTGTTCCAGGCCCTGATATCCCCCATACCCATGTTCCAGGTCCCTGTCTCTCTCATACATGTGTTCCAGGTCCCTGTCTCTCTCATACACGTGTTCCAGGCCCTGATATCCCCCATACCCGTGTTACAGGTCCCTGTCTTTCCCGTATGTGTGTTGCAGGTCCCTGTGTCTCCCATACCTCTTCCAGTTCCCTGTCTATCTCATACGCATGTTCCAGGTCCCCGTCTCGCTCATACTCGTGTTCCAGGTTCCGGTCTCTCTCATATGTGTGTTCCAGGTTCCTGTCTCTCATACGTGTGTTACAGGTCACTGTCTCTCTCATACGTCTGTTACAGGTCCTTGTCTCTCCCATACATGTCCATCATGTGCCTGGAGTTGGAGCTACAGGCCAGCCATGCAGACCTAGGTTTAAAACCGGAATCATTGAAAGGAGGCCATATGTTCTGTATTGGGTTCGCAGAGACATAGATCGATAACATGAGAAGTGGCGTATAACTGATATAGAAAACCAGGGCCTTCTAGACCTCTTTACCACCAACTTGCAGCCATCAACTATGATATAAACATCATAACTCACTTATATACATGTTATGAATATCAGTACTTTTGTTGCGCTCAGTGTTTTGCACGGAGTGTTTAGTCGGTTCACAAACTTACTACTACTCAATCATTCATTCAATCAGTCAGCATTTGTAAAGCACATGACTATCATCATCATCATATAATCTTTATTGCGATCACTTAACCCCTTGGCCGTGGCGGTAATTCCGCCGCGGCGCTAGGGGGCAAGGGGGGCCGCACGGCGCCGCCATGCTCGTGACGGAACCACTCCGGTGGGGCTGTGCTGGTGACGGAATGGTTCCGTCACGGCCCCGCCCGCTCAATAGAACGCGCCGCGCAGGCGTGGCGGCCTGGCCGTGACGGAACCATTCCGTCACCAGCACAGCCCCACCGTGGCTCGTGACTTAAGATCATAAGACATTGACAAATATAACATCAACCCAACCGTTTGGGGGTGACGGCATAATTAAACATAAAATGTATAAAAATGGACATTCTTCTGTCTTCCCATCATCAGACCACTACAGGGGGTCTGTCCTGCCATCAGACCACTATAGGGGTCTGTCCCGCCATTAGACCACTGGGATCTGTCCCGCCATCAGACCACTATAGGGGTCTGTCCCGCCATCAGGCCACTATAGGGGTCTGTCCCGCCATCAGACCACTGGGATCTGTCCCGCCATCAGACCACTATAGGGGTCTGTCCCGCCATCAGACCACTATAGGGGTCTGTCCCGCCATCATACCACTATAGGGGTCTGTCCCGCCATCAGACCACTGGGATCTGTCCCGCCATCAGACCACTATAGGGGTCTGTCCCGCCATCAGACCACTATAGGGGTCTGTCCCGCCATCAGACCACTATAGGGGTCTGTCCCGCCATCCGACCACTATAGGGGTCTGTCCCGCCATCAGACCACTGGGATCTGTCCCGCCATCAGGCCACTATAGGGGTCTGTCCCGCCATCAGACCACTATAGGGGTCTGTCCCGCCATCAGGCCACTATAGGGGTCTGTCCCGCCATCAGACCACTATAGGGGTCTGTCCCGCCATCAGACCACTATAGGGGTCTGTCCCGCCATCAGGCCACTATAGGGGTCTGTCCCGCCATCAGACCACTGGGATCTGTCCCGCCATCAGACCACTATAGAGGGTCTGTCCCGCCATCAGACCACTGGGATCTGTCCCGCCATCAGACCACTATAGGGGTCTGTCCCGCCATCAGACCACTGGGATCTGTCCCGCCATCAGACCACTATAGGGGTCTGTCCCACCATCAGACCACTATAGGGGTCTGTCCCGCCATCAGGCCACTATAGGGGTCTGTCCCGCCATCAGACCACTATAGGGGTCTGTCCCGCCATCAGGCCACTATAGGGGTCTGTCCCGCCATCAGACCACTATCAATCAATCAATCAATCAATCATAAGAATTTGTATAGCGCGCTACTCACCCGTAAGGGTCTCAAGGCGCTGAGGGGGGAGGGGGCAGTCGCTATTGCTCGAACAGCCAGGTCTTGAGTTGTTTCCTGAAGGAGTGGTTATCCAGGGTCAGCTCTAGGTGAGTGGGGAGGGAGTTCCAAGTCTTGGCTGCCAGGTAGGAGAAGGATCTTCCTCCGACGGTGGATTTCCGAATTCGTGGTACGGGGGCGAGGGCGAGGGCGAGGCTGGCGGATCGGAGCTGGCTGGTGGGTGTGTAGAATGTGAGGCGTCTGTTGAGGTACTTCGGGCCCATGTCGTGGAGAGCCTTGTGTGCGTGGGTGAGGAGTCTGAACGTGATCCTCTTGCTGACGGGGAGCCAGTGCAGGTCTCTCAAGTGGGCGGAGATGTGGTTGTGGCGGGGGATGTCCAGGATGAGTCGTGCTGAGGCGTTCTGAATGCGCTGGAGTCTTTTCTGGAGTTTGGCTGTGGTTCCAGCATAGAGTGTGTTTCCGTAGTCCAGACGGCTGGTGACGAGGGCCTGGGTGACCGTCTTCCTGGTTTCTGTGGGGATCCATCAGAAGATCATTCGGAGCATGCGCAGGGTGTTGAAGCAGGATGATGAGACTGCGTTCACTTGCTTGGTCATCGTGAGGGAGGAGTCCAGGATGAAGCCCAGGTTGCGTGCGTGGTCCGTTGTTTTGGGTGCGCTGCCCAGGGCAGGGGGCCACCAGGAGTCGTCCCACGCGGAGGGAGATGGTCCGAGGATGAGGACTTCCGTCTTGTCTGAGTTCAGTTTCAGACGGCTGATCTTCATCCATTCTGCGACGTCTCTCATTCCTTCCTGGAGGTTGGCTTTGGCGGTGTTGGGGTCGTTGGTGAGGGAGAGGATCAGCTGGGTTTCGTCGGCGTAGGAGATGATGTTGAGGTTGTGTCGGCGATGGCTGCGAGAGGGCTCATGTAGACGTTGAAGAGGGTTGGGCTGAGTGAGGATCCTTGCGGGACGCCGCAGATGACTTCGGTGGCCGCGAATCGGAACGGGGGAGGCGGACTCTCTGGGTTCTTCCGGCGAGGAATAAGATGATCCACTTCAGGGCCGCTCCTTCGATTCCGGTGTTGCTGAGGCGCTGTATCAGGGTGCGGTGGCAGACGGTGTCGAAGGCTGCTGAGAGGTCCAGGAGGAGGAGGAGGGCAGCCGTTTCCCCATTGTCGAGCAGGGACCTGATATCATCGGTGGCTGCGACGAGGGCGGTCTCGGTGCTGTGGTTTGCTCAGAAGCCGGACTGTGAGGGGTCGAGGGATCCGTTGGTCTCGAGGAAGGCGGAGAGTTGTCTGTTGACGGTCTTCTCGATGACTTTGGCTGGAAAGGGAAGGAGCGAGATGGGGCGGAAGTTCTTCAGGTCCGTGGGGTCCGCGGTGGGTTTCTTGAGGAGGGCACTCAGCTCGGCGTGTTTCCAGCTCTCCGGGAAGGTGGCGGATGCGAAGGAGCTGTTGATGATGTTCCGGAGTTGGGGTGCGATGATGGAGTCTGCTTTGTTGAAGATGTGGTGTGGGCATGGGCCGGTAGGGGAGCCGGAGTGGATGGTGTTCATCGTGCGGGTGGTGTCTTCGGTGCTGACTGGGGTCCAGTTGCAGAGGGTGGTAGTTGGGGGCGCTGGTTCGGCGGTTGGGTGCGTGGTTTGTGCTCCGAAGCTGTTGTGAATGTCGGCGATCTTGCGGTGGAAGAACGAGGCGAGTGAGTCACAGAGGTCTTGCGAGGGAGTGATGTCGGTGTTGCAGGCGCAGGGATTTGAGAGCTCTTTGACGATGCTGAAGAGCTCCTTGCTGTTGTGGGTGTTGTTGTCCAGTCTTTCTTTGAATGCTGTCTTCTTGGTGGTGCGGATCAGCTGGTGGTGCTTGCGGGTGGCGTTCTTGAGGGCGGTCATGTGTTCTGCTGTCTGGTCGTGGCGCCAGGCTTTCTTGAGGGTCCGGCAGGTTTTCTTGGAGTTTTTGAGGTCGTCGGTAAACCACGAGGCTTTCCTGCTGCCGGGTCTGTCCGCCATCAGACCACTATGCTGGGTCTGTCCCACCATCAGACCACTATGATGGGTCTGTCCCACCATGAGACCACTATAGGGGGTCTGTCCCGCCATCAGACCACTATAGAGGGTCTGTCCCGCCATCAGACCACTATAGGGGGTCTGTCCCGCCATCATACCACTATAGGGGGTCTGTCCAGCCATCATACCACTATAGGGGATCTGTCTGCCATCAGACCACTATAGGGGGTTTGTCCCGCCAATCGACCACTATTCTGTCATTTCTACTATAGCCTTGAATGCTTGCCCCTGGGTTAAGGGTCGTGTTATGTAAACCTAAATGGTACATGCCTGTGTACATCCACTGTCATATAATACCACTATTAATCACGCAGACACTTACATATGTTGTTCGTGATATACATCTCCAGAAATACATGTGCCTAGAGCTGTTTGACTGCGAAGCATCATGAAGGCGCGTGCTTCTAAAGATCCCCACATCCCAGCAGTGTCCCTTTACATGAGCCCGTCTCTTCACCTGGAGGTTTCCTCTTAGCTCTCTGGGCCCAGTGGTGACCAGAGGGCAGAGGGGTGGCCTATGTCTAGTAGGTGTGTATTTCACTCCTGAACTCCTCCTAGCTTCGAGAAGGAAGGGCGAGTGTTGGCCTCTAGTGGACTGTTGTGTGTGACTGGTTGGTGAATCTCCCTCCCAACCCTTTCCACCCATACACAGGGTGATGGTGAAGGGACTGCAGGAGGCTGGGCAAGCACGCAAAATAGGCTTCATGTTCTGATGGTGGGCGTCTGCCCTAAAAGAGTCGTGATTCATGTCACTGCGCAGCGTCATAAAGGCTCATGGGATGAATAGGGGTTCTATTCTGTCTGCCCTTTGACCTTGAATGAAGCCGTATCTGACCAAGGCACCCATGACAGTTTTGGCGGTGTAGCAAAGGGGTCGAGTTTGTCCCCGAGGCCTTTGTGAGTTCTAGGATCTCGCCAGTGACGAAGACTTGTGTCACTAGAAAAGGATGGGTCCAACCACAGCTGTGGGCTCAAGACTAGCCCTAGTGAGATGAACACAAAGGACCTTGTTCCCAACACGGATGCGCATTCCTTGACATTAGCGGGTGGGCGGAATGAGGCATTGCAGCAGTTGATTTGGTTTCTCTTACTATTGTTTGAGTGATGAAATCATTTCCACTGATGTGAGAGTCCCCACCCTCGCAATGCAGAGGATTGAAAACGCCCATTTCCAAATTTAGAAATCTTCACTAGCTTTTCTTCACTTCGGCTGGTTGTCGTTTGACCCCAAGTCGGTCACTATGCCTGAAGTTGAATTGGATGGGGAAGTTGGCCGTCTGCTCTTTTGTCTTCCGATTCCCTCATTTGCTCTTGCAAAGTTGTGCTTCTTTGAAGCCATGCATGGGGAGAGGGTGGCATCACCAGGCCTTGAGGGCTCCTATTCTCCCTTCCTCCATGAAGCCATGGTTCTCTCTCACTCATGCCCCTTTGAATTCATGCTTGGGGAGGAGATGGCCCTTCTAACCATGATGTCTCCTACTCCCACATCATCTCTCTGTATGCTATGTTATGTCGATTTGTATAGCACACTAATCACCAGAGCGGGTATCCAGGCGCTTGGGCAAGGTGTGTAGGTGCGTGGTCCCAATATGCTTATGCGAATAGCCAGGTCTTCAGCTTCTTGCGGAACTCAAGAAGTGAGGAGGAGGCTCTGATGTGTCGAGGGAGGTCGTTCCATCTCTTGGGTGCGATGTAGGAGAATGAGCGTCCTACAGTTTTGCTTTTGCGGATGCGGGAAGTGTGTGATAGTGAGGCAGAGCGTAGGTGTCTGGCAGGTTGGTGAAGTGTATGTGGCTGTTCAGGTATTCTGGTCCTGTGTTGTGTAGGGCTTTGTATGTGTGCGCTAGAAGTTTGAATTGGCTGCACTTGTGAATGGGGAGCCAGTAAGGCTTCCTGAAGTGCAGTGCGGCGTGGGTGGTCAAGTACGAGTCTTGCAGCGTCGTTCTGGTTGGTCTGGAGTCTGTGTAGGAGTTGTTTGGTGATTCCGGCATAGAGAGTGGGGCTGTAGTCCAGCCTGTTGGTGAAGAGGGCTTGCATTGTGGTCTTTCTGGTGTTCTGAGGCAACCATTTGAAGATCTTTTGCAGCATGTGTAGGATGTGAAAGCATGAGGTGCACACTGCGTTGATTTGTTGAGCTTGTTATCTAGGATTTTCCCTAGATTTACTGCATAGTCTGTGGGTGTTGATCCTAGCTTTGATGCCCACCAGGTGGAATCCCATAGAGAGGTCTTGTTGCTGAAGAACAGTGCTTCTGTCTTGTCGGAGTAGAGATTCAGGCAGTTGGTTCGCATCCAGTCTGCAGCCATGGTAATGCAGTTGGTGAAGTTGGTTCTGGTGGTGTTTGTCTTGTCCCTTAGAGAGAGGATGAGTTGAGTGTCATGGGCATAGGAGATGACGGGGATGTCTTGTGATTGGATGATGTTGGCGAGCGGTGTCATGTATATGTTGATACGGGTGGGGCTGAGGGACGATCCCTGTTGTACACTGCATATGACTTTCTTCGTCTTTGTTGTGAATGATGGCAGCCGTTGACCCCTTGGGTTCTTCCTGTGACTAAGGAACAGATCAATTTGAGAGCAGATCCTTGCTTGCCAATCTTATGGAGTCTTCTGATGAGGGTGTTTAGGTGAGACCGTGTCGAAGGCCATGGAGAGGTCCAGCAGGATGAGGGGTGATGTTTCTCCTCAGTCTAGGCTGGTTCTAATGTTTTCGATGGACTCAATGAGTGCTGTTTCGGTGCTGGTGTACTTTCTGAATCCTGATTTACTGTTGTTCAGAAGATGGTAACGCTCAAGGTGGGTTGTTAGTTGCTTGTTGGTGGACTTCCCAATCGGTTTGGCTGGATAGGGCAGCAGGGAGATGGGTTGCTATTTGCTCAGTTGATTTGGGTCACCGGTGGCGTTCTGGAGGAGGGCATTGAGTTCTGCAAGTTTTCATTCATCTGGGAAAGTGGCATATGTGATTGAGGTGTTTATGATGTGGGTCTCAGGGTTTGTAGATGTGGTGCGGGCATGGGTTTTATTGGGGCCACTGAGTGGATGGTCCTCCTGATTGTCGCTGGATCTTTTCTATTGAGGGTTGTCATTCGGTTAGGTGGCAGTCTTTGTTGGTGATGAGTAGGTTAGCAATGAGTTCTCTGGGGTTGGGTTGGTGTGCAAAATTGCTGTAGATGTTTGTCACCATGAAGTAATGCTTTGGGTGGTGGGCGCTTTCCAGGTCTTGTGTCTCCTACTGCCCCTCAGGCCTCTATGAAGCCATGCTGGAGAGAGGTTGCACCCCCTAGCTTCCAACTCTACTCCACTTCAGGCCTCTATGAAGCCATGCTTGAGAGAGGTTGTACCATCTGGGCTCCAGGTCTACTCCCCCTCAGGGCTTTTTGAAGCCATACTTGAGAGAGGTTGCAACCCCTAGCCTCCAACTTTACTCCACCTTAATGCCTTTATAAAGCCATGATTTAGAGCCATTGTACCACCTGAGCTCCAGGTCTACTTGTCCCTCATATCTCTATGAAGCCATGCTTGAGGGAGGTTGTGCCTCCAGGTCTGCTTGTCCCTCATGCCTCTATGAACCCATGCTTGAGGGAGGTTGTGCCCCCCTGGTCTACTTGTCCCTCATACCTCCATGAAGCCATGCTTGAGGGAGGTTGTGCCCCCTGGTCTCTGGTCTACGTGTCCCTCAGGCCTCTATGAAGCCATGCTTGAGGGAGGTTGTGCCCCCTGGTCTCTGCTCTACTTGTCCCTCATACCTCTATGCAGCCATGCTTGAGGGAGGTTGTGCCCCCTGATCTCTGGTTTACTTGTCCCTCAGGCCTCCATGAAGCCGTGCTTGAGGGAGGTTGTGCCCCCTGGCCTCTGGTCTACTTGTCCCTCGGGTCTCTATGAAGCCATGCTTGAGGGAGGTTGTGCCCCCTGGTCTCTGGTCTACTGGTCCCTCAGGCCTCTATGAAGCCATGCTTGAGGGAGGTTGTGCCCCCTGGTCTCTGGTCTACTTGTCGCTCAGGCCTCTATGAAGCCATGCTTGAGGGAGGTTGTGCCCCCTGGTCTCTGGTCTACTTGTCCCTCATACCTCTATGAAGCCATGCTTGAGGGAGCTTGTGCCCCCTGATCTCTGGTTTACTTGTCCCTCAGGCCTCTATGAAGCCATGCTTGAGGGAGGTTGTGCCGCCTGGTCTACTTGTCCCTCATACCTCCATGAAGCCATGCTTGAGGGAGGTTGTGCCCCCTGGTCTCTGGTCTACTTGTCCCTCAGGCCTCTATGTACCCATGCTTGAGGGAGCTTGGTCCCCCTGGTCTCTGGTCTATTTGTCCCTCATACCTCCATGAAGCCGTACTTGAGGGAGATTGTCCCCCTGGTCTCTGGTCTACTTGTCCCTCGGGTCTCTATGAAGCCATGCTTGAGGGAGGTTGTGCCCCCTGGTCTCTGGTCTACTTGTCCCTCAGGCCTCTATGAAGCCATGCTTGAGGGAGGTTGTGCCCCCTGGTCTCTGGTCTACTTGTCGCTCTGGCCTCTATGAAGCCATGCTTGAGGGAGGTTGTGCCCCCTGGTCTTGGTCAACTTGTCCCTCATACCTCCATGAAGCCATGCTTGAGGGAGGTTGTGCCCCCTGGTCTCTGGTCTACTTGTCCCTCAGGCCTCTATGAAGCCATGCTTGAGGGAGGTTGTGCACCCTGGTCTCTGGTCTACTTGTCCCTCATACCTCTATGAAGCCATGCTTGAGGAAGGTTGTGCCCCCTGTTCTACTTGTCCCTCATACCTCCATGCAGCCATGCTTGAAGAAGGGTGTGCCCCCTGGTCTCTGGTCTGCTTGTCCCTCAGGCCTCTATGAAGCTATGCTTGAGGGAGGTTGTGCCCCCTGGTCTTCTTGTCCCTCATACCTCCATGCAGCCATGCTTAAGGGAGGGTGTGCTCCCTGGTCTCTGGTCTACTTGTCCCTCAGGCCTCTATGAACCCATGCTTGAGGGAGGTTGTGCCCCCTGGTCTCTGGTCTACTTGTCCCTCATACCTCCATGAAGCCATGCTTGAGGGAGGTTGTGCCCCCTGGTCTCTGGTCTACTTGTCCTTCAGGTCTCTATGAAGCCATGCTTGAGGAAGGTTGTGCCTCCTGGTCTCTGGTCTACTTGTCGCTCAGGCCTCTCTGAAGCCATGCTTGAGGGAGGTTGTGCCCCCTGGTCTCTGGTCTACTTGTCCCTCATACCTCTATGAAGCCATGCTTGAGGGAGGTTGTGCCCCCTGGTCTACTTGTCCCTCATACCTCCATGCAACCATTCTTGAGGGAGGGTGTGCCCTCTGGTCTCTGGTCTACTTGTCCCTCAGGCCTCTATGAAGCCATGCTTGAGGGAGGTTGTTCCCCCTGATCTACTTGTCCCTCATACCCCCATGCTGCCATGCTTGAGGGAGGCTGTGCTCCCTGGTCTACTTGTCCCTCTGGCCTCTATGAACCCATGCTTGAGGGAGGTTATGCCCCCTGGTCTCTGGTCTACTTGTCCCTCATACCTCCATGAAGCCATGCTTGAGGGAGGTTGTGCCCCCTGGTCTCTGGTCTACTTGTCCTTCAGGTCTCTATGAAGCCATGCTTGAGGGAGGTTGTGCCCCCTGGTTTCTGGTCTACTTGTCCCTCATACCTCTATGAAGCCATGCTTGAGGGAGGTTGTACCCCCGGTCTACTAGTCCCTCATACCTCCATGCAGCTATGCTTGAGGGAGGGTGTGCCCCCTGGTCTCTGGTCTACGTGTCCCTCAGGCCTCTATGAACCCATGCTTGAGGGAAGTTGCGGTCTCTTTGTCCCTCATACCTCCATGAAGCCATGCTTGAGGGAGGTTGTGCCCCCTGGTCTCTGGTCTACTTGTCCCTCATACCTCCATGAAGCCATGCTTGAGGGAGGTTGTGCCCCCTGGTCTACTTGTCCCTCATACCTCCATGAAGCCATTCTGGAGGGAGGGTGTGCCCTCTGGTCTCTGGTATACTTGTCCCTCAGGCCTCTATGAAACCATTCTTGAGGGAGGTTGTGCCCCCTGGTCTACTTGTCCCTCATACCTCCATGAAGCCATTATTGAGGGAGGTTGTGCCCCCTGGTCTCTGGTCTAATTGTCCGTCAGGCGTCTATGAAGCCATGCTTGAGGGAGGTTGTACCCCCTGCCTCCAGGTATACTTTTCCCTCAGGCCTCTATGAAGCCATGCTTGAGGGAGGTTGTACACCCGGCCTCCAGGTGTGCTTGTCCCTCATGCCTCTATGAAGCCATGCTTGAGGGAGGTTCTGCCTCCGGCTTCCAGGTCTACTTTTCCCTCAGGCCTCTTTGAAGCCATGCTTGAGGGAGGTTGTGCCCCCTGGTCTACTTGTCCCTCAGGCCTCTATGAAGCCATGCGTAAAGGAGATGGGGCCCCGGCCTCCAGGCCTGCTTGTCCCTCATGCCTCTATGAGCCCATGCTTGCCGAGGGGGTGGCCACACCCGGACCTTGATGTCCTCTCTTGCCTCTAAGAATCCACGGGGGGAGGGGTTTATGCACCAAGGTTTTGATGTCTCTATGAAGCCATGCTTGAGGGAGGTTGTACCCCTGACCTCCAGGTCTACTTGCCCATTATACCTCAATGAATCCATGCTTGGGGAGAGGGGCCCCTTCCAGGGCACGAAAGGCTCCCTTTACTCCCTTCAGGCCTCTTTGAACCCATGCTTGAGGGAAGAGGGTGTGCCTCTGCCACTATGAGCCCATGCTTGAGGGAAGAGGGTGTGCCTCTGCCTCCATGCAGCCATGCTTGAGGGAGGTTGTGCCCCCTGGTCTCTGGTCTACGTGTCCCTCAGGCCTTTATGACGCCATGCTTGAGGGAGGTTGTGCCCCCTGGTCTCTGGTCTACTTATCCCTCATACCTCCATGAAGCCATCCTTGAGGGAGGTTGCGCCCCCTGGTCTCTGGTCTACTTGTCCCTCATACCTCCATGACGCCATGCTTGAGGGAGGTTGTGTCCCCTGGTCTCTGGTATACTTGTCCCTCATACCTCCATGAAGCCATGCTTGAGGGAGGTTGTGCCCCCTGGTCTACTTGTCCCTCATACCTCCATGAAGCCATTCTTGAGGGAGGGTGTGCCTTCTGGTCTCTGGTATATTTGTCCCTCAGGCCTCTATGAAACCATTCTTGAGGGAGGTTGTGCCCCCTGGCCTCTGGTCTACTTGTCCCTCGGGTCTCTATGAAGCCATGCTTGAGGGAGGTTGTGCCCCCTGGTCTCTGGTCTACGTGTCCCTCAGGCCTCTATGAAGCTGTCGCTCAGGCCTCTATGATGCCATGCTTGAGGGAGGTTGCGCCCCCTGGTCTCTGGTCTACTTGTCCCTCATACCTCATGAAGCCATGCTTGAGGGAGGTTGTGCCCCCTGGTCTCTGGTCTACTTGTCCCTCATACCTCCATGAAGCCATGCTTGAGGGAGGTTGTGCCCCCTGGTCTCTGGTCTACTTGTCCCTAATATCTCTATGAAGCCATGCTTGAGGGAGGTTGTGCCCCCCGGTTTCTGGTCTACTTGTCCCTCATACCTCTATGAAGCCATGCTTGAGGGAGGTTGTGCCCCCTGGTCTCTGGTCTATTTGTCCCTCATACCTCCATGAAGCCGTGCTTGAGGGAGGTTGTGCCCCCTGGTCTCTGGTCTACTTGTCCCTCGGGTCTCTATGAAGCCATGCTTGAGGGAGGTTGTGCCCCCTGGTCTACTTGTCCCTCATACCTCCATGAAGCCATTCTTGAGGGAGGTTGTTCCCCCTGGTCTCTGGTCTATTTGTCCCTCAGGCCTCTATGAAGCCATGCTTGAGGGAGGTTGCGCCCCCGGTCTCTGGTCTACTTGTCCCTCATACCTCTATGAAGCCATGCTTGAGGGAGGTTGTGCCCCCTGGTCTCTGGTCTACGTGTCCCTCATACCTCCATGCAGCCATGCTTGAGGGAGGGTGTGCTCCCTGGTCTCTGGTCTACTTGTCCCTCATACCTCCATGAAGCCATGCTAGAGGGAGGTTGTGCCCACTGGTCTCTGGTCTACGTGTCCCTCAGGCCTCTATGAAGCCATGCTTGAGGGAGGTTGTCCCCCCTGGTCTCTGGTCTACTTTTCCCTCATAACTCCATGCAGCCATGCTTGAGGGAGGTTGTGCCCCCTGGTATACTTGTCCCTCATACCTCCATGAAGCCATGCTTGAGGGAGCTTGCGCTCCCTGGTCTCTGGTCTACTTGTCCCTCAGGCCTCTATGAACCCATGCTTGAGGGAGGTTGTGCTCTCTGGTCTCTGGTCTATTTGTCCCTCATACCTCCATGAAGCCGTGCTTGAGGGAGGTTGTGCCCCCTGGTCTACTTGTCCCTCGGGTCTCTATGAAGCCATTCTTGAGGGAGGTTGTGCCCCCTGGTCTCTGGTCTACTTGTCCCTCGGGTCTCTATGAAGCCATGCTTGAGGGAGGTTGTGCCCCCTGGTCTCTGGTCTACTTGTCGCTCAGGCCTCTATGATGCCATGCTTGAGGGAGGTTGTGCCCCCTGGTCTCTGCTCTACTTGTCCCTCATACCTCATGAAGCCATGCTTGAGGGAGGTTGTGCCCCCTGGTCTCTGGTCTACTTGTCCCTCATACCTCCATGAAGCCATGCTTGAGGGAGGTTGTGCCCCCTGGTCTCTGGTCTACTTGTCCCTAATATCTCTATGAAGCCATGCTTGAGGGAGGTTGTGCCCCCTGGTTTCTGGTCTACTTGTCCCTCATACCTCTATGAAGCCATGCTTGAGGGAGGTTGTGCCCCCTGGTCTCTGGTCTATTTTGCCCTCATACCTCCATGAAGCCGTGCTTGAGGGAGGTTGTGCCCCCTGGTCTCTGGTCTACTTGTCCCTCGGGTCTCTATGAAGCCATGCTTGAGGGAGGTTGTGCCCCCTGGTCTCTGGTCTACTTGTCGCTTAGGCCTCTATGAAGCCATGCTTGAGGGAGGTTGTGCCCCCTGGTCTCTGGTCTACGTGTCCCTCATACCTCCATGCAGCCATGCTTGAGGGAGGGTGTGCTCCCTGGTCTCTGGTCTACTTGTCCCTCATACCTCCATGAAGCCATGCTTGAGGGAGGTTGTGCCCCCTGGTCTCTGGTCTACTTGTCCCTAATATCTCTATGAAGCCATGCTTGAGGGAGGTTGTGCCCCCTGGTTTCTGGTCTACTTGTCCCTCATACCTCTATGAAGCCATGCTTGAGGGAGGTTGTGCCCCCTGGTCTCTGGTCTATTTGGCCCTCATACCTCCATGAAGCCATTCTTGAGGGAGGTTGTGCCCCCTGGTCTCTGGTCTATTTGTCCCTCAGGCCTCTATGAAGCCATGCTTGAGGGAGGTTGTGCCCCCTGGTCTCTGGTCTACGTGTCCCTCATACCTCCATGCAGCCATGCTTGAGGGAGGGTGTGCTCCCTGGTCTCTGGTCTACTTGTCCCTCATACCTCCATGAAGCCATGCTTGAGGGAGGTTGTGCCCACTGGTCTCTGGTCTACGTGTCCCTCAGGCCTCTATGAAGCCATGCTTGAGGGAGGTTGTCCCCCCCTGGTCTCTGGTCTACTTATCCCTCATAACTCCATGCAGCCATGCTTGAGGGAGGTTGTGCCCCCTGGTATACTTGTCCCTCATACCTCCATGAAGCCATTCTTGAGGGAGGTTGTGCCCCCTGGTTTTCTGGTCTACTTGTCCCTCATACCTCTATGGAGCCATGCTTGAGGGTGGTTGTTCCCCCTGGTCTCTGGTCTTCTTGTCCCTCATACCTCCATGCAGCCAAGCTTGAGGTAGGGTGTTCCCCCTGGTCTCTGGTCTACTTGTCCCTCAGGCCTCTGTGAACCCATGCTTGAGGGAAGAGGGTGGGCCTCTGCCTCAGTGAACCCATGCTTGCTGACGGGGGTGGTGGACCCTGGTGTTCTCTCTCCCCTCTTGCCTCTAAGAAGCCTTTGGGTGGAGGGGTTTATGCTCCAGGGTTTTGATGTCTCCGCCTCTGCACGCCTCTGAATCCATAATTGCAGAAAAGGATTGTGTCCCGCAGGCCTCTGGTGTCTTCTCCTCCTCATGTCTCTATGAAGCTGCAAAGTGCATAAAATGAGCAGAGACCCTTCCAACAGCTGAACAAACTCTCTTTAATTGAGTAGATTCCTGATGGCCCACAAGAAATGACCCCCCAGCATTTCAGATCCCAAATGTCTGTTCCTCATCAACATTCTGCAATTCCATTCCATTCTAATAAAGGAATACTGCACCAACTATGCACATCATCCCCTTTTCTACAAGAACAACATGTATATCTATTTTTGTGTTTTAAAGATGACAAATTCAGAAAACGTGCAGGTCTTTCAGTGTTTCCACCATACCCCTTATGAATGCTTTCAGAATCTTCCTGGAAAGATTGGGCATAAATAGCCTGGCATTGCACCAGAGAGTGGCTCATATTAATCATTAAAGCAGCGAAACTCTTATCAGAAGCTGTGCTGATACTTAGATTTACAGATTTAGATCTCAGGAAAACAACTAAAGGCTAAAATCACAACATATAAAAAGAGGCTTGATAAAATAAATAAGGAGATCACGGAATACAAAGATTATTTACTAGTCTAAAGTTCTAAAATGTCAAAAAAATACCTAAATAAAACGTTTCTCTTTTGTGGAAGCATATACGTGCTCAGTACCTGAGTCTGTATCCCCAGCTTGTGGAAAGAATAATGAATCGGCAGATACCAATTCAACAGATGGCAGATCATCAGATACAGATGGGTGGAGTAGTGGAGAGGAAAATAGGGGTAGACAGAGAGGTAGAAAAAGAAACAAACCCTGGGCACCTCCATGCCAGTTTTAATTCCTACAAGAATCCAGCCCCCCATTTATTTCCACCCACATAACCTCCACAGTTTTAGGGATGGGGCAATCCATTTCACCAGGGTCCACTACCATGTCCTCCCCTCCCCCCGCCCCCTAACTAGAGATGTCCTTTTTTGGCAGGGGAGGGATAGCCAGGGGAAAGAAAAAAAGACATACCCAAATCCAATGAAAAGACAGTAAAACAGGTGCATGTCCAGGGAAGCACAACCAGGGATCAGAATGAATACAACTTAGTGACTAATTTGGCCACTATGGATCTGACGGACACACATCTACAGGTTTTGAACATGGGATTGGTCCCCACGTCCCTACATGATACATTCTGTCTTCATTGTAAATTGGGGGAATTTTTAAGGAAACTGAAACTCAAATGTTTTTTTGAGAAAACAGAGACAATCGGTGGCACAAAAATAAATAGGAGAAACAGGTCTAAAGAGCAAATCCACCTTTTATCCCCCAGGTACGGCCATTCCAGTCGAGGTCTTGACCTTTGAACAGGCTGTTTTCAATGAGGTAGAGACCTTAGAAGTAAAAAAACACAGAGGTGTTTTACAACATGCCTAGAGATGAGACCAAAGCCTTAAATGAACTGAAATCCATTACCGGCATTGTCATTAAACCAGTGGATAAAGGGGGAGGCATAGTTGTACCATAGACTACGATAAGGAGTGAAGATGATTTCTCCAGGATTGGAAAAACTATAGGATCCTAAAAACTGACCCTACACCACAAAAAAAGGTGGCAGAATTTTTGTTACACCATGTTTCTACACTCTTCCAAAAATAAATAAGAAGAGGCCCCTTGGGCAGGGGCGGCTCCTCCATTAGGGTGGAGGAGCATCGCCCTACTTCTTTCTCGCAGTGCGAGACGCAGAACCATAAAATGGTATTTTAAATACCAAAATTAGAAGGGTATGCCTGCTTGGGGGTGAGTGGGTCGGGGAGGAGTGGTTTGCCAATGCTGTGGGCCCGGGCTGTTTGGTCGGCACCAGTCATGCCAATGCCGCATTTTCTCTATGTAGGCTGCATGCAGCCTGCAGAAAGAAAATGGCCTCCCCATAAACACCGAGTTAGGCGCTGTCCCCACCAATCACAACTCTGCCATTGCAGCGGGAGTGGCTTAGTGGAGGGGGGAGGCTGCTTGCCTCCTGTTCCTGCCGGAGGCAGGAGAGCAGGAAAGCAGCAGGAAAACGCTGGACCCAGCAAGGAGCAGAGGCGGCACGTGACTAGGTAAGGTACGTATGTTTTTTAAATACCCTCCTCGCGGCCCCCCCCCCTCCCTCCCACCTCACCCGCGAGTGATGCTGGCTGTGTCTGCCCCTGGGCACTCAATAGTCTGAGATCGATTCACTGCTTAAATCTTTATCACGCTTCTGCAACTTTTTCCTTGAACATTGTCTACAAAAGATATCCCTGTATTTGAAGGATAGCAGAGATCTTCTTAACATATTGAAGGAGACACTGTTTGATCCTGACCAGAATGTACTAATGAGCGTAGACGTTGAGAGCCTATATACAAGTCCACCACGGGACGAAACCCTTAAAGTCACGCATGAAACCCTAACAGAGTGAATGGGAATACACACCACCAGTATCTTGTGTGCTAGAATGTGCTCATCTAGCACTAACAACATTGTTTGTGAGTATGACACTACCCTCTTCTTGCAGACATATGGAACTTCAATGGCGAGTACTTTTGCCCCGAGTGTGGCTGGGTTATACGTCCATAACTTTGAAGGCCGATTTATTTTGAATTGCAACAACCCTTTTCATAAGAACAGTGTTATGGAAAAGATACATAGATGATGTACTGATCATCTGGTCAGGGGACTTTATGTCCTTGCCTTTTTGCCTTGGCTGAATGATTGTGATAAGAACTTATAGTTTACACACACGCTGGACAACAAACCATTGACATTCCTTGACGTGACTATATTCGCAGAGGAGGGCAAACTATGCACAAAAACGTATCGAAATCCTACAGATATGAATACACTCTTTACTTTTGACAGTTGTCACCCTCACCCTCTCAAAGAAAATCTGCCCTGTGGCCAATTCCTGAGGCTCAGGAGAAATTTCCAAAGGTAGTAGATTTTAACCAACAAGCCAAGACCTTTTCAGACCAATTACAGGCTCGTGATCATCTGGAGACCATAATTAAAAAAATATGAAAAGAGCCAGAAATCAGAACAGAGGAGCACTCTTGGAACATAACACAGACAATACAGCAGAAATGCCCTTAACCTGTGGCACCACAATTATTTTTTTATTTACTTTGTTTCCAGTTGATGGCAGAGTCCAAAGTAGACATCAACAATGTATGTTTATCTATGACACGGTGGAGGAGTAACATCATACATATTTATGGCAACACAGTTCTCAACATTACGTTTCGCTGTTACTATCAGAACCATTATTCTGACCATTTCCATTTCCCATTGGGTTTAGAAGCTCCCTGCATAACTCTCTCCATAGTGCAATGTCCTCATTTAGTTTTTCGTCCTTCTGACAGGCTTTCATGTGCAATTCTTCTGCAAATGACCATTCACCGACATTCCTTTTCCAGCTCTCTATAGGCCTGTGTGCCCATCCAGCATATATCTACCCTCCGTTTGGCTAGTACCAGGGTAATTGTAGCAATTTATTAGCCATTTTCTGTTTATTGGGTTTTGGAACTAGCCCCAGAAGGCAATGCTCTGGTTTGGCCTCCACTGGTATTCCCACCCCCTCGCGGACCCTCGCTACCATACAAGTCCAATACTTCTGAACCTCTAGACACTCGCATGCCAGGTGCACAAACCCTGCTAGAGTCCTGTTACATCTAGGGCATTCATGGGAACGATTGTATCTATGCGATGGAGACTCACAGGGGTCATGTACACCCGCTGCAGGAAGTTATAATGCAACAGTTTTAGGCGGGCATTACAGGACACCTTGCTTGTTAATACACATGCCTTTGCCCAGCTTTAACTGGCAGCAGGGACTGTAGGTCCTCATTCCATGCGCCCCATGCCTTAAGGGCTTGGGATCCCGAGTCTGCCCTCATAGCTTTATATACCAGTGATACCAGCCTGCGCCCACCGCCGCGTGTAAGCAGCATGTCAAGAGCCTGTTGTCATATTTGGATATGTGGGCCTTGTCACCCTGTCAGCCCCACCCTCTTCAACGTCTACATGAAACCTCTTGCAGCCATCGCACGCCAACACAGCCTCAACATCATCTCCTACGCCGACGACACCCAACTGATCCTCTCCCTCACCAGAGACCCCGCCACCGCCAGAACTAACCTACACGAAGGGATGAAAGACGTCGCCGAGTGGATGAAGAACAGCCACCTGAAACTGAACTCAGACAAGACGGAAGTCCTCATCCTGGGACCATCGCCCTCCGCCTGGGACGACTCCTGGTGGCCCCCCGCCCTGGGCACCACTCCCAAGCCAACAGACCATGCACGCAACCTGGGCTTCATCCTGGACTCCTCCCTCTCGATGACCAGACAAGTCAACGCCGTCTCCTCATCATGCTTCAACACCCTGCGCATGCACCGCAAGATCTTCCGATGGATCCCGACCGAAACCAGGAAGACGTTCAACCAGGCACTCGTCACCAGCCGACTGGACTACGGAAACACCCTCTACGCCGCAACCACAACCAAGCTACAGAAAAGACTCCAACGCATCCAGAACGCCTCCGCCCGACTCATCCTGGACATCCCCCGACGCAGCCACATCTCCGGCCACCTGAGGGACCTGCACTGGCTTCCCGTCAGCAAGAGGATCACGTTCAGGCTCCTCACCCACGCACACAAGTCTCTCCACGACCTGGGCCCCAAGTACCTCAACGACCGCCTGACCTTCTACACGCCCACCCGCCAGCTACGCTCTACAAGCCTCGCCCTCGCCGCCGTACCACGCATCCGAAGAGCCACCGCCGGAGGTAGATCCTTCTCCTACCTGGCGGCCAAGACATGGAACTCCCTCCCCATCCACCTTCGACTGACCCAGGACCACCACGCCTTTAGGAGACAACTCAAGACCTGGCTTTTCGAGCAATAGCAGACCCCTTCCCCCAAGCGCCTTGAGACCCCTCCGGGTGAGTAGTGCGCTATACAAATGTTATGATTGATGATTGATTGATTGACCAATTCCACCAGACCTGCAAATTGGAGATACTGCCCCTGTCCCAGATCTAACCCTTCACGCGCCTTCACAGTTGAAGTCCCCTAACCATATAAGTGGGGCGTCCAAGTCTACAGTGATCATATTCTTTAGTGTCGTGAAAAAGGCAGGCTAATCGATATTTGGGGCGTAAGTATTCAATATTGTTATGTCTATGCCGTCAATTTCCCCCCTTAATAATACATAGCGGCCCCTGACATCAGCTTCTGTATACTGATGCATGAAGCGGGGTGCAGGGGGCTACCCAGATCAGCGTGCCCGTAGCGTAGGTGGAATACGAGGAGTGGAGCACCTGACTCCTCCACTTTTTTGCTAACTGTGTTGCCCCCGTGTCCTCCAAATGCGTCTCCTTCAGGCATGCGAACGTTACATTATGCCTTTTAAAAAACTCTGTCTCGTTTGGTGCAGGTGCCAAACCCTCTGACATTGCAACTAAGGAACTTTACCTCCCGTGCCATATTCAGTTGTTTGTGTTTTCGGTCTATCCGTGTCCCTGGACATGCCGCTCTTATGTTTCAACAAACCCATTTTCGTAACACAACTTACATTGATCCATAAACAATAAACGAAACTGCCCCACCCACCACCCACGGACAATACTCGGCTAACATCACAGATGATACTGCCCACCCTCCGCTCAGTCATTGCTAGGTGTCCCTCAAGTCAAATGCTTTTGCATTTGACTCATGAGGGACACCTAGTAACGACTAGTGGACCTGCAGCTTCATGAAAGGGTTTCAATGCTTTTGCATTTGACTTGTGAGGGACACCTAGTAACGACTAGTGGAACTACAGCTTCATGTAATAATTTCAATGCTTTTGCATTTGACTCGTGAGGGACACCTAGTAACGACTAGTTGAAGTACAGCTCTTTGTTGAATTATTTAGATATTGGATACTATAATATCCACTGCCCACTGTTAATCTCGTCCCATAATGCTTTGCAGGGTCTTTGGTTGGGATTATATTTTTGCCCATAACTATGTTTAGGGTGGTCCTAAGAGGATGGGACCACCGCCAAATCGTTCAGCAAGATGTGCTCTTTGTTTTCAAGGCATCTGCTTGGTTCTCTCCCTAGGTTAGGGAGGATCCCAAAATCATCACCTCTCTCGCTGCTTGCTAAATTTTCATCTTCACTTTTGTGAAATGACTATATGCATTTTAGCATGTAAAGAGAGAGATGCTTGTTATTTTACCAAAAGTATATGAGGTCTCTGTTTTATTAATTATTGGGAGTCAGACAGAGCAAAGTTGGAATTCGTGGAATTCAGCGTAGTAGTACTCCGCCAACTACGCCCACGCTTATCTGTGACCACAGGCTATGCCCGACTCTAAGTGTCTAAGATGCTATGAACAATGCCATTTAATGTAGGTCAATTGGTCTGGCTTTTCTGAGTTTGGTTGCATGAAATGCATGTACTACACCGCTAATAATAAATGCTAAGGTCACAGGGAAACTGTGATTTCCCCTTTTTTTAATCACATGGTAGTAGACTGCATCAACTGAGTGCGGTTATTACTGATTAATCTTTACACCTCATGTGTATGGATGGCAATGAATACTTTTATCACATGTATAACTATGTCCTTTTACCTTGATCATTACAGATGAACTCACAGGTCAAGATTCTGTGTTAAGTGTATCGAAGATCGTAAGTTATGGCATAATTTTATGAGAGCACAATCAATAGCACGCATGTGTACACTAGTGTTTGATAAGCACAATATAAAAGAGACCTTTTGGTCCTAAAAAAGCCATTTGCCCCTTGGTAGCATATATCAACATGGCTGAAACATGTAGACAGACATGTAAGAGACCATAAAAGTTCTAACCTTACCCAAGGTATCCATAATTAAATATTGCGGTTTGGTAGGGTTTCCTTTCGGTAATTTGAATAATCTTGATCCCTGAAAAAACAATCTGCTCCACTGTAACACAGGCATCGTACCACACCCGGATGCGCTTGGCATCGCAGATGGGGACCCTTTGATGAAGCATGCCACTAGTGGATGTTAGTGGGAGAGGGTTCTTCTAAAAACTATTCAGGAGTCCCCATTGTACTGATTGAAGGTTATTTAGGACACCGGTATGGGCTCTCTCTCGTTCTTTGGCTTACGTATCCACCATAACTTGTACTAGCATCACTACTAGAACTTTGTAAATTCAGTTCAGTACCTGTAGATTTATATATTTGTGAGTTTTATATAGAGCGCACTTGACTCGAAGGTATCAGAGCGCTTTCAAGAGTAAGCGTACACAAATATAACATACATAGCACCAATAATAACATGAGGTACATAAAGGGTACATAAATATATATATATATATATATATAGTAATGGTAAAAAAAAATGCATAAGGTATACAATGGGATATCGAACAAAATAGAAGCACATACCGGGGTTACATAAAGTACCACTCACAATAAATAGCAACAGTTGTATAAAGGAGGAGTCCAAAGGACAGTAGGATACAAGGCGCAGAAAGTCCTGTGGTAGATATGAAAGGGAGCTGCCATGGAAGGGAGAGCAGATGTATATATTCGTCCGAGGTAGTGAAGGCACAAGGCATCTTGGGACTAGTGTTCAGGGCAAATTGGCACTATACAAAGCAGAGACAATATCAGTAACATGAGGTACATAGAGAGAAAAATAAAAATATATAGTACACCAGGAATAGTGGGATATATGAGCAAAATAGCAGCGGTACCCGAGCTTCGTAAAAGTGTGAACAGCAGTGCAGATAGACAGTAAAACAAGGAAGACTACGATCAACAGTGTATATAAAAGTACTGAGGTAGTTTAAGAGTGAGGAAGCCGGTGAGGGGACTAGTGGCACAGTTATCCCCGAGGTAGCGATGTGTAGAATAACCCGGGGGTGGGGGAGGGAGTGAAGTGAAACAAAGGTCTACGACTCGGGCGAGTTACGGCAGCAGACTGAATGGGGGAGGGGTCAAGTTGGAAGCAGGGCGTGGCCAAGTCTTCAGAGAGAGAGGAATTTGTTGGATAATCAATTTTTTTTATATTAGGGGTCATTCCGGAGAAGGAACAGCAGTAGGTTTTCTTCTCTTTGGGTGTTTGTGGTTGAGCAGTAAGGAGCTCATATTTCTGGAGGATCTGTTCCGTCCCATAAGGGTCATTTTCCAGGACACGTAGGAAGGAGTGTTGTGGTGCAATGCTTTATGGGTCATGCAGGCAATTTTGAGATGCATCCAGTGGTAGCTAATTCAGAATGCGTAGTTTGTGGGTGATGTGATCA
The DNA here is from genome assembly GCF_964261635.1 of Lissotriton helveticus. NCBI lineage: Eukaryota > Metazoa > Chordata > Amphibia > Caudata > Salamandridae > Lissotriton > Lissotriton helveticus. Next base: position 171,256,441 of record NC_136057.1, read on the forward strand.
CTGTTTTTAGACTTTGTGATGACTCTGGCTGCAGAATTAAGGGTGGCCTTAAGAGGAGCAAGTGAGGTTTTCAGGAGGCCTACCAGTGTAGTGCTATCATAGTCCAGTTTTACAAGCATAAGTGCCTGAGTCACATTTATGAGTTCAGCCGCGGGGAGGAAAGGTTTTAGTTTTCTAAGGATACGTGACTGATGGTTGGCTCCTCTGGTGGCGCTGATGTGTTTATGCATGGGGAGGTCTTTGTCTAGGGTGATACCTAGGGATTTGGCAGTCGACGATGTGTGGGGTACAATTAAAGGCAGAGAAAGGGGTCATACATTCTTTGATGTTAGGGGTGGAGGTGGGTGGAGCGATCAGTAGGAATTCAGTTTTAGGTGGATTGAGTTTGATGTGTTTGCCAGTCAACCATTGTTGAGTTAATGTCAGGGTGTTATTAAGGTTGTGGATGTCCTTAACCTCTTTAGTGCGGGCGGAATTCCGCCCGTACGCTGGGATTTGCTCATTCCCATGTTTCATGACGAGCTGGGCTCGTCATGAGCGTGCGAGGAGGCTACCTCATGACGAGCCCAGCTCGTCATGAGCGTCGAAGGGCTTAACTGAGATTATTCACATGTAGAGGTGGGTGTCATCAGAATACATATGGGAGGAGATGCGGGAGCATCGAGGATCTCGATTAGGGGCTCCATGTAGAGGTTGAACAGGGTCGGGGAAAGGATAGAGCCTTGGGAGACGCCCAGCGACAGTGGGGCCTGCTCAAATGTGGTGTGATTAATAAGGAAACGCTGCAACCTGTTATGTAGAAAGGAAGAGAGCTAGTTTAGCAGAGTGCCGGAGAGGACCATCCTCTGTTCTAGAATGTCTAGCAGGGTTGATGGTGTCAAAGACTGCTGATCGATCCAATAGGATCAAGAGGCAAGATTCTTTCTGGTCAAGCGAGCGCAGCGCATCTTTTGACAATATGGACCATGGCAGTTTCAGTGCTGACCCGATCGGCAGCCAGATTGGCTCTGGTCAAGAAGTTGGAATTGTTCAATGTGATTGAGGAGCTTTAAGTGCACACATTTTTTCTAGAAGTTTGGCTAGAGTAGAGATGTTGGAGATGGGACAATAATTGTTAGGATCGGACTGGTTGGAGTTAGGTATTTTAGAATAGATAGGGGTAACCTGGCCAACTTTGAGTTAGTCGGGTAGTAAGCCCTGGGAGAGAGAGGCCTTGATTATCTTCGTCTACAGCAGGAACAGGAGGTGAATGGACTCATTTAGGAGTTTAAATGGGAGGGGATCAAAGAAATGGTTAGAATATTTCAAGAAGGTTAGAAGATTCCGAGTGCCAATCTCGTCAAGGGTTGTGAAGTTGGACCAGGAGGCATTATGCAGGAGATCTTCATGGTCCTTTGTGGGAGGGAGTCGGAGGGGTTGGAGTGGTAGAAGACTGAGTGCGGTCTGGATGTCGTTAGTGATTAACAACCTTTTCTCTGCGAGAAAGGAGGCAAAAGTTACACAGTTAGGGTTTTTTTCGTTATTAGGGGAAGCCGAATCGCTTTTGCAGGTGGATTGGTTTCCGATGATTTCGAACATTTTCTTGGGCCTATTAGTAGTGGTGTAGAGTTGATTTTGGAAGAACTATTCTTTGGAGTTCCTAATGTGCCTATTGTAGGCGTAATGTCGGTGACGCAGAAGTATGAGGGTGACTGAGGAGGGGGTGCGTCTCCATGTTTTTACTGCATGACTAAGGAGATGCTGTTCTTCATTAAGATCACTGTTAAACCAGGGGTTGGATCGTTCGGATGGGGTTCTTTTTAGTTGTTTAGGGGCTATGGTATCCATGTTGATTGATATAGAATTGAAGTAGTGATCAGTGAGGTTGTTGGCGGTGGAAGCAGGGGTTCACAGTGCGCAGTAGATAAAGAGTGAATGTGACGAGTGTCACAGATCCATTGTTTGGCTTTCTTAGGTTGGCCCTTAAAGGTGATTGTTTTTATAATTAAGGAGAAGGTGTTGCAGTGATGGACGGTCCAATTGCAAGGGAAAATAGAGTCAACAAATAAGGTGTTCTCGTTAGCTGTGATCAGGTCAAGGGTTGCTCCTTTCTCATGGGCTGAACCATTCCAGGCTTGGATGAGGTCGAGATCCTGTAGAAGGATTTGAAGCCATTCACAAGCAGGTCATTTATATTGTTCCAATGGATGTTGAAGTCACCAAGGAAGATGTGGTTGGTGTGATCGTCGTCGTTGGAAGTGATAACCTCCATGATCTGTTCGATGAAAGAGCGACTATCCCCATGGGTCTGATAGAACGTGTGGATGGAACATTTGTAATTGCTAGTGGTGAAGATTTTGATCTTAAGATACTCACAAGAGGACAGAGAAGAAGTTGGAGATTGTTTCACCGAGAGTGAAGCACTGTAAATACAGGCTAGGCCACCCCCAGGGCATCTTGGACAGTCTAACCTAATGATGCCATACCTGGCAGGGACCAAGATATCCAAGGAGTGGTTGGAGGAGTCAAACATTTTTTGTAACCTATTAGGAGTGATAAGTTTTGGCTTGGTAGATCATTGTCTGACAAGTCATGGTCACAAAGTTGAGGTGAAACATCACAAAAACACCTTTCTTTGGAAGGGTTGCATCTCTAGACCATGAATACCCTTTATTATCCTCAGTGTCATTAACCCCATTGAACTGGTTACAGTGGTGGCACTGAACTCTTGTTCCACCACCTCTTGTTTTTCAATAATACAGCACTTGTTGCAGTTTTTAAAACACCTTGCCCTGGTGCAGAAAAAGTAGATTCGCCTTTTTGATTATTTTTTTTTACAGTCACCCAATCATCAACTTTTATGTTTTTACTAATAGTTCGATTCATCTGGTCATAGTACGTTTTATTTTGTTACTGAGCTTTAATTAATTTCTCTCCTATGATTAATTTACCATCTTCAATCTTAGTGATAGCTCCATCAATTGACATGTCATTTGCTAAGTGTCCCAACGTCACTTTGGTTTGCCCTTCCCTTTCCATTAACAACAAAAAATCCTGGTGGTGAAAATCCTGTACTTTGGTGTATTGTTGTAACTTTCCACGTTCAAATTAGATGCACTAGCCACCTACACAATCTGTGTACCTGACTGTCCACCTGTCTATCTTTTATCTATCCATCCATCCATCCTCCCACCCACCTACCTACCTACCCAACCAACCACCTACCTACTAACCCCTCATCCACCCACGACTCACCCATCTATCTATCTATCTATCTATCTATGGATTTATAAAGTGCATGTGTACGAGACAGGGTGGGACCAATCAAGGAAGCCCGAGCAGAACGACAGGCCCTGTTAAATACCTTGGAGGCGGCTCTGAGCTTAGTTCTGTCCTCCTGGTTATAGGATTTACACCAGGAGGGTTCTAACTGCTTCCATCTCTTCTTTAAGCCTATCCGCGAGTCCTTCATTGAATCAAGCGAGTGAGATCTTTTGACCTGGACTTAAGTGGGTAAAAGCCCTGTCCAGGGAACGTCCAATCATAAATCCACAGCCTTGGTGTGCTCCTCCAGAGTGCCGGTTGCTCAGGGCCTTTATCCAGTAAATAGGAGCAAAAGACTTAGGGGTTGAATTTAGACCAAGGTCTGAAAGTGGTAGGAAGCTGGCATTTATACCACTCTAATATGAGCCTTCATGGTGCCGCAAAGTGATGAGACCAGAGAAGCGGCATGGGAGCATCCGCCGTACGAGAAGACAAGCTGGGGAACAGTGTCCAAAACATGGCCTACCTTGTGTGGGAGCGTGCACTAAAAGTGGAGGTAAAAGCAGAGAAATGGCCGGCAGTGGACGAAGCCAGGCTACAGTTGACTTCATCAGAGTGAATATTGCCCCGGTTAATTACTGGTAATCTTCATTACTCCGAGTCCTGGTCTTTTTCTATCTGCCAGAAAATGAGAAGTATCTCATGCGTAACGACTGCATTTAGGAAGACAGATGAGGAGGTAATGCGATCTCCCAAAATAGTAAAATTTGAACTCTTAAGTACAAAAGGAGAAATGGCCTCCGCTATAATCAAGCTCCAACGGCCTGTAGGGCCAGGGGGTGGTAAAATAGACTGCCGGATAGCATAAAGTTCCCCGCCGATCCAGTAGAGAAAATCATATCCTCGCAATCGGGAATATCCAGCTGTTCCATGCGATAAGAAACCACAGATTTAAAGATAATAGCAAAAAAACGGTGACGCTTTCTAATACAATAGTCATCAGGTAGAACTTGTGCTGTGACGGGCACTAAAAACTTCACCAGATATGCTTCAGGTAAAAACAGTACCTCAGGCTTATGGTCAGTGATGACGTCTAAAACTTCCAGATGATTCTTCACCAAAGAGTGACAATTCATAGAAAATAAACAGGACGCGGCATGTGTGCCTCCTGGAAGATGCATGCGGGGGCTTAGACTGAACTCAGACCAGCTTAGAAGCCACAGCAGCAACAGCCCCCAGAATGAGATGTGGGCTCAAGGCCCCAATAGCCCTGGACACCTAGCGCAGCCTGTCAGCTCTGTTCATAGCTTTCCCTGGGCCCGTTCTAATGTGGATGGGCCTAGACTGGCTTACCGTAAGCGACCTTCGGCACGCCCACTGCATGTCCGCCCATGGACTGTAGCAATATAGTGACTGATCCGTGTGGAATCAGGAATGGCGCTCAAAGACTAGAGTGTAAAAGGTGTGTCCAGGCCGGCTCAAACAAGATGGCCTCCAAGTTAGCCTTCCACTAATCCATTCAAAGATGGAGGATATAATGGTGTCTCTCCCTGTGTAACCCTTTGCAAAATGACACATCGTTTACAGACACAAATTGTTTACCATTGTCTGATAACAGGATATATCCTGAATGCCTTCCCTAGCAACAATTTTCTAAAAATTCAAGAGCACCCTCTGTAGTTGGAGTCTCTATAAATTCCCAATGAATCCATTTAGTATACTAATCTGTGAGAACAATAAATCGTGCATGAACCACTAATCGGATTATCCGGCCTGCAAAGTCAACAGCTAAATTGCTCCAGGGTTATTTGGGAATACCAACAGAGCCTATTGGTTCCTTAGAAGTTTTCACATGCTTATCTGTCTTCAAACACTTATTAAACTGATCAACAAATGAATCCACAGTAGTGTCAAGATCTGGCCGACAACAGTACTTCTTCAATACTTGTTTGTTGTAGGATAACCTCATGTGCCAAGCCTATTAACTTATTAAGCAACTTGGTTGGCAGCACTAACAGGCCTCTCCTTAGGAACACATCACTTTCAATTCTGAAGCGACCTGTTAAAGCTTCTTAAAGGTATATCAGTGCTTGTGATTCTATGCCAAGCTTCAGTCGGATAGTTTGTAACTGTGCATCCTTTGCAAGTGCATCCCTCCGCTCCTCAATCGAAGGAGCTCCTCACATCACTGCAAAGCATCAGTTATAGTAACTGGACATTCATGTTCACAATTCTTAGTTTCGTCTTCCTGTTCACGAAGAGGCATCCGCAGCACTTGGCTCTTTTTAAATACCTTTATTGAGAATTTCTAACACTAAGGGGCACATGCATCAAAGGTTTTTGCGAGCGCAAACTGTGCGATTCACAAAAATTTGCCTTTTGTGATCGAAAAAGGCCATTGTGCGATGCATGAAAGTGTTGGACACATGCAATTTAGGTAATCACAATTTCTTGTGATTTCCTAAATTACGATTGCATTTAAGGAATTTGCGATTCCTGAAATGCAATGCAAGAAGCACTTTGAAATAGCGATTTTGCTATTTGGGCCCCAAATTACCGAGCAATTAAACTGGTCGGTAATTTGCAAAAACTTAAAAGCTGGAGTGCATTTTTCAAAGTTTCAGGTTACACACACACATGCCCTTGGGGCTAAAGGCATGTGTGTGTGCAACATGGTTGCACACCATAATTGCAACAGGATGTCCTTTTGACACTCTTGCATCCTTGAAATTGCATGCGCAGTTTGCGGGTACCAAATTGCACATGCAATTTCCCATTCATTCCTATGGGCCTGTAAGCCCATAGGAATGAATGGATAGCTATTCCTTAATTGCGAGTCGCAATTTGTGAGTCGCAATTAAGGAATGTTTAGAAATCGCTATTTTTATAGCGATTCCTACATGCATTGGCTTTTGCGAGTCCTTAATTGCGAGTCCTTAATAATCGTAATTAAGGACTCGCAAAATCATACCTTGATGCATGTGCCCCTAAATATGCCACACCCTCTGTATACAGAACAACAATATCGTCTGAAGCATCGGTATCTTCACCTTCGAAAAGCAAAGGTCATAGGAAGAAACCTGACATGACAAGTCTGTGCAGGCTCTTCCGATTGGTGACTGTACCCGTGTCCTAGTCGTCCATACACCGGCGTAATGTGTCAGTACATTCCTGTACTGCGCTGGGGAGGGTGGAGACGCTGTGCAATAGTAACACAATAAAACAAATTAAAAGTAATCAGTAAGGGGGCGGTCGAAGCGTGGTGGAACTGCATCAGTGGCAGCGAGACACGACATGGACATTCAATGCAAGACATTATAGCCAGGGCCACTGGAATTATGTGATAGGGGAGTGCCAAATTATGCAGCAGGGTTGAGTAAATTATACACCAAGAAAAAGCCAATTATATGGTGTAATGCAGCATGTGATAGTATTACTTCATTATTTTGTCATTTTTAGGGCGAGGCCTGCGCCACTTCGTCAGAAGTGGGCGGAGTTTCGAAGCCCTCTTGTAAGGGCTTGCAGAAAAGCAGTTGAAAAATGCCAGACATTCCATTATGCGTGAGAATTTTCATGGTGTTTTTGTGGCATATGCTTTGCAATAGGTCCTGGCAAGGCTGTGTTATAGTAAGGCAGCACGCCATAGGCCGTAGGAATTTCTCAATGTAGAGTTCCTGCATATTGTGTGCGGTTACGCGCAGGTGAGCGCAATTAATTATCAATTACAGCTGTCAGGGGCCGCGGTAATGGAATCCAGATGTTCTGGGCGCGTTCACCAGTCTGCAGTGAGTGGCGCGCGTTCGTGCTTGTTAGTCAAGTTTGTGAAAGAAATAGCCTGACCTTAGGAACGTTGGTATTTCTGTAACACTTCTCCAAACATTAATTGACAGACGTTTTCTCCACATCCTGTTAATTTTTTTGCTAGTGCGCCCTATATGGTGTCACAGATGTCGGATTATTTATGATCTTCCTCCTAGGCCTGGATTTTGTCTCCTAGGATTGCAGTGGATTTATTTAAGCGTTTCAGTGGTAATTGTAGCTAAGCAGTCAAGGCTTCTGTGAGAAGTTGGCCTGATAGGTGATGTTTCCAATTCTGGAACCACCTATTATCAAACCAAACAATCCCTTATGGTGTCAGGTTGTAAGTCAACCTTGTTAGACAAGCTATCCTAGGGGTAGCATGGACTAAGCAGCCTAAAGGCTTAACTTAAGAGGTCGTGTTAAGCGAGCTGTTTTACCACATACAATCCTGTAATATCAAATGAAAGGACACCACACAAGTATATATTATAAAAATATATGTGTTTATTACTAAAAACAATCCCCAGTATTCTTTATGAATAAAGGGGCACAAGCGTTAAATCAAAAGCACAGTTTAAACATACAAGTTGCACAATTATGGATGAGGGCGGGTGGCCACTCAAACCATATACTAAACAAGTGGTATAAGAGATACCAATCGAACAGTGGTTAGGCCTAGGGCCTAGGGAATCGCTGGGAGCAGTCAGGACAAGCAGTGCTGAAGTCGGGAGAGGCCCACGGGATTCGGGAGCAGTACGGAAAGCGCATGCATGCACCAATGTTAACCAATGGTGCGTAAAAATGACAAAGTTAGAGTTTAAGGACACTTCCGCTGAACCTAGAGGAACAAAACTTAAGATACAGACCCTAGAGGTGTGCACCAGTGTGGGAACACCGGCGGAGCAAAGTTACCTCACCCACAGGAAGCGGGTGCACAGGGTCGAAGTTGAGTCGGGTTTCGTCACGCAGGCTCTTGGTGCTTGTGTGGTATATAAATAAATAATACCGGATCTAGGTTTTACTGGACATAGCGATAACAGATAGCTCAATAAATAAGAGTCAAGATTCGAGGTAGTAGGAGTTTGCAGGTTTAATACAGCATAAAGGACAGGAACAGGACAACCTGCACGGGAACAGGATGGCAGCGCTGCCGGGGGCAGGATCAGAATCGGCGTAACATTTAATAACAGTGCACAAATATATATACTAAAACAGTTACATTACAATGAATTACAGTAGGCGGAGCAGTGGGTGTGGTCAATAGCAGTCGCGAAAGATAAGGCATAAAAGTGGGTGTAACAGGGGCGTATACATAGACATGTGATGTAAACGTAACAGAATATGTCATAAATGGGGCGGAAACATGGAGGGGGCTACCTAAGGAGCCGGGACCTCTAACCTAATGGTGCGCGCAAACTGACAATGACGTGTTACTAGGAGAAGCTGGGGGCTATGAACTCTGTGCTAGGAGCAGAGACTGAAGTCTGGAGAGTCAGGGCGACATGTACCTAAACAGTATCTAGTATCTGATGTTTAGAGAACATGTTGATAGAATCCAAAAGTTATCGGGGTAAAGGCTAACAGACTCTAAGACTGGAGCATGCATTATTCTACATGTAGTGCGTGATGAAGAATATTAAATGACCATTAAATGCAGTATTTCTCTTACATGGAGACGTAAAGGCTAGACAATGACGGAAACTATTGATGCGATTCAGTAGCTTAGGAATGCAGAGAAGGAGGGCTGGACTGATAACTAGAATCATAACATACTCTTGGCAGACTCAGAGGCAGAGCCAGGCTGAGCCGGGCACTGTGAGGCGGGAAGTAAGTGAAGGGTCAGGAACACAGGTGGGGGCTGTATCGCTCCTCAGCGAGGACTCAGAAGACAGGAGCTGAATCTGGTGTCCGGGCCCTTTTGAGGCCTAGAAACGGGGACTTTACAATGAAATAACGTGCACACTGAGAAACGTGGCAACGCAACTTTACATAGTCCTAATATTCGTAGCTTTCACGAGAACTGGAGACTGGCATACTAGTGATGGACACAACTGTAATTGCGTCTTTAATCAAACATGGGGATACATATGCATATTTAATCATGCACACATAACATAAGAGGGAGGACACGTAGGGACACAGAACATGGCAAAATTTACTTTTCCACATTCCCTCCTTGTCACTACGTTTCCATCAGGAAACATCAATATTCATGATACCATCTATCATTTCATACAGTATCATTTGCTCGTCTCGAATTTTCTTGGAACGGGATTTAGGACGGGACTTGGGACTAGGAACACAAGATGTAGCACAAATGCCGCAAATCGCAGGGCCACATTGTAAACAGAGGCAGCAACTGAATATGATCGCTACTGTAATACCCAGAAATGACAATACTTTCCATCCCCAGGCGGAAATTATATTCCAGAACCAACCGGACCATGTCCAGGTGCCTGGATCTTGGTGTAACATATGGGCAATTTTATGGAGTCTGGTAATAGCTGAATAAACAGACGGTGCGTTATTAGGAATGAAAATGCAGCAACTAGATCCAATGACTCTACATGCCCCGCCCCTATCGGCCAGTATGACGTCAAGGACGAGACGATTCTGGAGCACGACAATTCTCATAAAGGATTGTTCTTCGGTTAAGTTACCTAGAGCAGAAGTAGTCTCAATCACTACTGCTTCAAGTGTTCTGGTTAATCTACGTATCAGTTTACTATTCACGACAGTACCTAAGTAGGGGAAGACACCTTTATTGATATCTATGTATTGTTCTAGAGCAGTTTCAGTATAATCGACAATCGGGAGATTTCTCTTGTGTCTAGTATGTACTAGATGGGAATTCCTATGATAGTCAGGTGGGGCTAGGAAAACTGGTGGCAGTAGGAAGGCAATGTAACATGTACCATCCCAATCAAGGGGCAGACGAACATATGTGGTCTGACCACAAACAAAATAAGAATGACGTGAAGCTTTGAAAATAGATTTCCTACTGTCACTATACTTGACAATAGTAGTACAATCACTATGGCCTATATGTACGTAACCATTATTTCGGACACATAATTCACCTTTGACTGGTAATACTGACATAACAGGTAAGTCTGGAGTAGAATCAGACTGAACATTCAGGACCATAAAATTCGAAGAATAATTACCCAAATTATAAACTTCATTTTCTAGATCTAACCCTGTTCTGTGGGGAAGACCTTGCTTGTCTGGGAAACATGTACTGTTCAGAAAAGACATATCTGTTGAGGATGACGTTAACGTGGACCATGCTCCACACGAACCATTATGTGAAAATGGATAAGGAAAGAGTGGCAGAACTCCCTTCGGTGTCTGGAAAGGGGGGAGTCGACCACACACCCAACAATTTGTGGCATTGCTGGTCTGGTGTGAATAATATAACATGCGGATAAAGGAGTTATTACGCATAGCAAGACGATAAGAAAGTTCATGAGGAGGCAGATCACTAAACGTGTGCTCTACTGTAACATTAGCAGACTTATTTACATGGGAAACTGAAAAACACAAATAAAATGCATAACTGGTGCAGGAAATCATAATGCTAAAATATAGCAGAAAACATAAAATAATAGTGCAACTTCTAGAGTTCTCACTAACTCTCTCTCTGTGGGGGTCTATTATATACATGTCAGAAACCGGTCTAACCGTTTCACCTAGGGGAGGACTTAGACAATCAAAGTGGCTGACTTATTTTACTAGACCTTAGTTTAAGCTTATACTCCTGTTGCGGAGTTTTCTCTAACAGGGAAGGGTTCGTAGCAATGTCTTTTGCGGGACAGTCCTTAAGAATAGTACTTTGGCAGTCTTTAGAATCCTCGGAAATGTTCTTTGAAACAGGCTTTAGTCCCCAAAAATCTTTTCACATGTGACAGGTGGACCCAGCCCTTCCTGCCTTCCAGCTTGACGGCAGTACGGGTGGCCAGGAGGACCTGTCGGGGTTCCTTCCAGCGAGGCTCCAGCGGACTTGAACGATCAAAATTCCGGACAAGAACCATGGATCCGGGAACGATTTCATGCGGTGCCACCTCGGTATTGTCTGGAAATGCGGCAGCAACCTGTGAACGACAAGAGTTGAGGGCAGACATCAAGGAAGCTAGGTAATCTGTCAGCATATTACTTGAAACATCGGTAATACTTCGGGGTCTAGGTGTACCCCACATGTTAGGGGGGCGGCCGAATACGACCTCATAAGGGGACAGACCTGATCTGGAATGTGCGACCATGCGCATATAAAATAGGGCAACTGGCAGAGCTACTAGCCAGTCTACACCTTTCTCTTTACATACTTTTGCAATTCGAATTTTCAGGGTCTGATTATGTCTCTCTACGAGACCGGCTGCTTCAGGATGGCGTACACAATGGAACTTCCACTGGTACCCTAACAACAGGGAAATATGTTTCATAAGCTCGGATGAGAATGGTTGGCCGTTATCAGAATATACGACTCTTGGGAGTCCGTAGCGGGGGAAGAATTCACGAACCAGCTGCTTGGCAGTGGTCGCGGCTGTGTAATCTGGGACTGGATATGCTTCTGTCCACCTGGACAAAGCGCATACAACTACGAGGACATACTTGAAACCTCGACATCGCTCCATCTGAATATAATCCATCTGGAGGACTTCAAAAGGGTGGTCAGGGGGCTGGAATCCACCTTGTTCCACCGGAACACTTTTACCTGGATTAAACTGACAACATATCATACAGGTACGGACTTTCTGCTTGGCTGCAGCTCGTAAATGCTTGTTGAACCAAATGTTCTGGATACTATCTAACATAGCTTTTTCTCCTAAATGTGCTGGACTATGTGCGGTATTGATAATGACTTGAACCATAGAGTCGGCGAGAAACCATGTGGCTTTACCCTTCGTCACCCATCCCTGATCTGTCTGGACCCCTCCTTGTTCGGACCATTTCTTGATTTCCTCGGGAGTAGCATGTAACTGGATATCTATGACATCTTGAGTGGGGTCCTTAACTGTCATACAGGTAGTCAGATCTGGAGTATGTGTCTGTGTCGGATTAACTGGAATGTCTGGCGTCTGTGCTGTAAGCTTGGCTGTGCGATCTGCTAGATCATTACCTTGAGAAATAGTGTCAGTAACTTTCGTATGTGCTTTGCATTTCATGATAGCAATAGATGTCGGTAAGTGTATGGCATCTAACAGAGCTTGAATAAGGAGACCATGCTGAATCTTGGTTCCATGAGAAGTCATGAAACCTCTCTCCTGCCAGAGCACTCCAAAGTCGTGTACGACTCCAAATGCGTAACGTGAATCTGTGTAAACATTAACTTTCAGGTTCTTGGCGTGTATGCAGGCTTGAGTCAGAGCAACTAGCTCTGCTGCTTGAGCAGACAAGGTGTCAATACGGTGTGTTTCAATAACTTCAGTGTCAGTAGTCACTGCATACGCGGCTACTAGTTCTCCTGTACTTGTTCTCATACATGAACCATCCACATAAAGTGTCAGGTCGGGATCTGGTAATGGAATATCTGTCAAGTCTTGTCTTGGCTTTGTCATAGTGTTAACTACTTCCACACAGTCGTGTGTGGCAGAATTTGAATTAACTGACGGTAACAGTGTAGCAGGATTTAGAACGTTGCAGCGTCTGATTTCTATGTGTGGCTGGAACAGTGTCAATTCATAACCTGTTAAACGTGCAATTGTCAAGTGCTGAGTCTGTGTTCGGTTTAAAAGAACTTCCACGGAGTGTGGGACTTGTACTGTCAAGGAATGTCCTAATACTATGGAATCACTTTGTCTGATAGCTAGTGCTGTGGCTGCAACTGACTTGAGGCACGCAGGCAGAGCCTGGGCTACAGGATCTAATGTGCTCGAAAAATAAGCACAGGGCTTGTATTGTCCTGCTTGATCTTGTGTGAGAACAGATAATGCTGTACCTTCGCGTTCTGTGACAAAAAGTGTAAAAGGCTTATTGTAGTTCGGTGTTGCTAGAACTGGAGCTTGGCATAGAGCTTTCTTTAATTCATTGTAACTAAGTGTATGTTCAGATGTCCAAGGGAGGACAGTCGATACGGCTGCCTCCTGTGTCGTTAACTGTATCAGTGGCTTAGCTAGAAATGCATACTGAGGAATCCATTGTCTGCAGTAAGAAGTGAGGCCAATAAAAGCACGTACCTCCTTCTGGGTCTTGGGCTGAGGAAGACTCGCTATTAACTGGATACGGTCGGGTGTCAACTGCCTACCCCTCTTGGACAGTAAGTGGCCTAAGTAGATCACTTGCTGGACACAGAATTGAAGCTTAGAAGGGGACACCTTGTGCCCCATCTCGGCAAGGAAATACAAGACTGTAAGGGATGCTCGCTCGCAAGCACGTTCAGAACGGGCTGTGATCAGTAGGTCATCGACATACTGCAGCAGGGCAGTGTCAGTTGGCATGTGAATATTGTCTAGTTGTCTCTTAAGTGCTTGACTGTAAATACTAGGACTTTCTGTGAAACCTTGAGGAGCTCGTGTAAACATATAGCTCCTTCCATTTAAACAAAAACCGAAAAGGAACTGGCTGTCTGGATGAATGGGGACACTAAAAAATGCGTTCTTGAGGTCTATGACTGAAAAAAATGAGGCTTCAGAATCAATGGCTGTCAATAGGGAAGAGATATCTGGGACAACTGGGTACTGGGGAATAATACATTTGTTAAGCTCTCGGAGGTCAATCACCAATCGATATACTGGGGGTGCATTTGGATCAGTACGTTTCATGACTGGAATGATCGGAGAATTACATACATTGGAGTCAGTTTCTACAACTACTCCTTGAGCGATGAGCTCGTCAATAATTTTGGATAAGGCTGCTACAGCCTCAGGTGGCAATCTGTACTGTCTGATTCGTGGTAACACTACACCTGGCTTGAGAGTCACACGATGGGGTGTGATTTGCATATAACCAACATCAGTTGGACCTTGTGCCCATAAATGCTGCGGAACATTGGACAATCTCGGATCAAAATCTCGTAATACATAGTGACCCTTGAAGTCACGTAGGAACAATCGTATTCCCTCTGGGGAACAGCAAATAACTGCACCTAATTCTTTCAGTGTCTTAATGCCTAACAGATTTTCTGGACATGACTTCGTAAGTAACAGATCAGTAGTGCGGGACAATGGACCTACTTCTAGAGTAACTGGCTTAGATATCTCATTTACAATAGGCTTTCCTGAAAATCCAAGGGAAACATTTCTAGAGCCTGAGAGCGGAGCCCCTGGAACTTCGGCGTGACTGATGGTGGTCCTACTTGCCCCTGTATCAATCAAAAACTTTCTGTCTTTCCCTAATACTTGACTATGAACATAGGGACCCTCTTGATCTACAGGTATCTCGATGAGAGGCAAGCCTACCTCCCTCTCTAGGCTGTTTCATGAATATGGCTGATACTCTGGATACTCGGACTGTGCATACTGGTACATCTGTTGTGTAACATGCTGCGTTGCAGCAATAGGCTGCGGTGCTGGAACTGTCTGTTGTGCATTCTGTGGCTGAGAAGTCTGTGAAACTTGTTCTTGTCTAGGCGGACGTGGTCTTTCTTTAGTCTTACCAGTAGCTATGTTGTGTTTCAGAACTGCACACTCGTTTATAAAATGACCTGGCTGTTTACAATAATTGCAGGTCCCTTTAATGGGAGCTGCAGGATGACTGGCTTGATTCGGACCCCTCTTCTGACTGTCTTGTGGAACAGATTGTGCAACTAGTACTTTCATTTTCGTATCTTTCATACGTTTTCTTTCGTGATCTTGTTCTTCTCTGATTCTATTCTGGTGGTATTGAAGCATCTGTAACATCTGGGACGGGGTATTAGCTTGCCAGGTACTTTCGACTTTCAAAACTCGATTCTTAACTTGTGGACTTGAATTCTCGACTAATTTAGTAACAAAAAGATGAGGGTATGACTCGCTACTTGTCTTGAGGCCACTGTTGATACTAAAGCATTTCTCGAATCTAGAATAAAAATCACTAGTGTCTTCGTCTTGTTTCTGTTTACAGGCTGAGATTGCATCCCAGTCTTCCTTTATAGTGGCTAATAATCTGGGCAAAACTTGTATTAACAGTTCTGGTAATTCTTTACATTTTTCTCCTAGACCGGTACCTGGTACTCGTATCTTATCTTCGGCTTCTAGGACTGCCCAATCGATCTTTTTCTCTCCCACCTCCCGATCTTTTTCCTTGAGTTTCTCGTATACCCCTGCGGGCAACAGGACTTTTAACATTTTAATTATATCTGGATACGTGTATTCTCCCATACGGAGCATGTCTTTTAATTCTCGGTGGAACCCTGCTGGATCTTTGTCATGACAGGGAATTAATTTCTTCATCTCTAAGAGTTCCATCTTTGTAATCGGGGTGTAAACAAACACTCGTTGCATTTCACCATCTGTTGTCCTGACTGGGTGTACTTCTCGTAACGGGTTCTGTCTATCTATGTAAAACGGTTTACTTTCTGGAGGTGAGACATGAACAAAATGCGGGTTCAAAAACGTTCTATATTTGTGGCGCTGTTCTAAAATGACACTAATTAAATCGGTACCTAAACCTTTCCATCTATACTGGAGTAACTCATTCAGGACATCGTGTAACGGACCTGGATCAGAATGTTGACCCTCATACAGAGTAATGAGGTGCTGGATCATATACATACCCACCAGTCGTTGCTCGGCTGGGGGCAATTTCAGAAACATTTGTGCCACTATTTCGTCTGGAAAAGTGGTAGAATCAGTAATCCATCGGACTGCTGATCGGGCTAGTTCTTGTTCATGCATAGTACTTAACTCACTGTAACCGATTCGTGATTTCAGAATGTGATCGGTAGCTTGAAATACTTGTTCCAGAGAACCTTGTTCTGGTGCTGGATGATGTAAAACTGACTTGTGTTCTAGGCGCAAATGGCGATCTGGAAATCTAGATTTTCCTACATACGCTATTCTAGTGGGATTCTCGTCCTCTACCTCTTCAGTAGAGTCATTTTCTTTCTCGCTTACTTGTGCTGCTTTACGTTGTTCGTGTAACTTTAGTATTTCCTTACGAATTTTCTTGTACATACTCTCTATACTACTGATAGTCTTGTGTTTACCCTCGGCTATATTATCACTCCACCTTGTCAAAACTTTCATTTCGGCCGGATCTTTAGTTGGGTAATCTTGTTCTCTTATTAGACAATTAATCAGAAACTTTAATAACATGAGCTGGATCTCAGCTTTCCTTTGAGACATGGCTTCGCCAATACTTTCTGGATCATCCCCTGTACGGATGAAACGATATATTCTGTCTAGATCTCCTTTCATATCTGGTAGGGTGTCCAAATACCCGGTCACCCGTCTTACACGGATGGAATATATTACTGTACTATCATCACCTGCAACTGGATCATAGCGGCATTCAGTGAGAGCTCGTCGGATTTCTGCAACGGACTTATATTTGGGCGTACGCTGTAACGCACATTCATGTAACTCGGCCAACGTTCTACGTTGGTGCGGTGGTGGGGTACCAGGAGGACCTCCTCCGGCGGCCCCTAAACTGGAATCGTCGACTGATACTCTTCGTACTAGCGCGGCGGGAAATTGTAATGTAGGCTGGACCGGGGGTACCGTAGCAGGTACTGCAAGAGGTGCCCCGGTGTCTGGGGGAGCAGGAATTGCCTGATTTACAGGGACTGGCGGAACAGGATTTGCATATTCCTGGACTGTGTCGTCCAAATAGGACGAGATGAAAATATCAGCTGCGGTCGGTTTGTGACGTAGCTTGGTCGGAACTAATGGCGGCGGGAAATTACTGGATGCCTCCGGGGTCGCTTTTGGCAAGCCCTCGGCAAGAAGAGGATACATACCCTTGATGAGGGCATTCCTCTGTCTGTCTGACTGTTCGGTTTTGACTCGTTCACCTATCTCGATTAGTTCCCTTTCTTGGGCTCGTTCTAAGGATTCTCTACTTAGTTCTGACTTTCTGATTTCTTTTTCGGTTCTCTTATGAGATTCTTTGCGCCATAACTCGATGGCGTCTTTCTGTGACTGTCTGGCTTTCTTTTTCCATAATGCTTCTTCTACTCTCATGATGCACTCGGCATCCCACGTACCTGATACGGGCCATCTATACTTTTCCTCTAACTCTTTGGTATACTCTACCCATAAATCTAGATATAATATGGCACTTATGCCATGCTTCTGATACATAAAATGACCTGGACTGTCCCTAGGCGGGACAGGAACTGCTGCTTCTAGCAGACCTTTTCTAGTTTTTAGCTGGCGTAGTTTAGAAAATAAGGGCATAACTGAACTGTAATCTAGACACAATACAATACACAATGAACACGATAATTACTCCACATTCATACCACGACATTAAAAATACATGAAGAACATTTAAAATAACAGTTCGAACAGAATACTACCTGGAATACTAAAAACAGAATACATGAATTTTCTCGAGAACAGAACTGACTAGAACAGAAACTAGATGCACTGCTGAAACAGTACGAAACTTACCGGTCTCATAAAGAGACACGTCAGGACCCGCATCCACCGAAGTGGACACTTTGTTTTGGGTCTGTGTACCACCAACCCACGGACCAGAGTCAATTAAATTGACCCTGTCTAGATACTACCCCAGCAATGGTACTCACCGGGCAGCAAGAACGGAAGGCCTCGGACTGGACTGGACTGCTTTGACGCCGGACGGACGAACTTCGGACTTCTGTTACGGGTGGGCCTCCGGATACCTCGGACCTTGGACTCTCGGCTTGGGCTCTGGTCGGGACTCGCCGCGTTCCTCCACCGCCTCGTCTGGATGCTGGACCGCCACCTCCGTCTCCTCCGTGGACCTGAGGGATACTTGAAGCAGAAATATCTGCACGTGCACGGTATGGTTCCGTCACGGCTGCAGAGGGTCAGGGGGCTGGCGTGGCTTCACCGGCGCGTGGGGAAAGGGCAAGTCCCTATTCGGGCGCCATTATGTGGTATATAAATAAATAATACCGGATCTAGGTTTTACTGGACATAGCGATAACAGATAGCTCAATAAATAAGAGTCAAGATTCGAGGTAGTAGGAGTTTGCAGGTTTAATACAGCATAAAGGACAGGAACAGGACAACCTGCACGGGAACAGGATGGCAGCGCTGCCGGGGGCAGGATCAGAATCGGCGTAACATTTAATAACAGTGCACAAATATATATACTAAAACAGTTACATTACAATGAATTACAGTAGGCGGAGCAGTGGGTGTGGTCAATAGCAGTCGCGAAAGATAAGGCATAAAAGTGGGTGTAACAGGGGCGTATACATAGACATGTGATGTAAACGTAACAGAATATGTCATAAATGGGGCGGAAACATGGAGGGGGCTACCTAAGGAGCCGGGACCTCTAACCTAATGGTGCGCGCAAACTGACAATGACGTGTTACTAGGAGAAGCTGGGGGCTATGAACTCTGTGCTAGGAGCAGAGACTGAAGTCTGGAGAGTCAGGGCGACATGTACCTAAACAGTATCTAGTATCTGATGTTTAGAGAACATGTTGATAGAATCCAAAAGTTATCGGGGTAAAGGCTAACAGACTCTAAGACTGGAGCATGCATTATTCTACATGTAGTGCGTGATGAAGAATATTAAATGACCATTAAATGCAGTATTTCTCTTACATGGAGACGTAAAGGCTAGACAATGACGGAAACTATTGATGCGATTCAGTAGCTTAGGAATGCAGAGAAGGAGGGCTGGACTGATAACTAGAATTATAACATACTCTTGGCAGACTCAGAGGCAGAGCCAGGCTGAGCCGGGCACTGTGAGGCGGGAAGTAAGTGAAGGGTCAGGAACACAGGTGGGGGCTGTATCGCTCCTCAGCGAGGACTCAGAAGACAGGAGCTGAATCTGGTGTCCGGGCCCTTTTGAGGCCTAGAAACGGGGACTTTACAATGAAATAACGTGCACACTGAGAAACGTGGCAACGCAACTTTACATAGTCCTAATATTCGTAGCTTTCACGAGAACTGGAGACTGGCATACTAGTGATGGACACAACTGTAATTGCGTCTTTAATCAAACATGGGGATACATATGCATATTTAATCATGCACACATAACATAAGAGGGAGGACACGTAGGGACACAGAACATGGCAAAATTTACTTTTCCACACTTGGAGCTGAAAGGGCTGCAGGCGGGGTGAAAGAGAAGTGTCCGGTGGAGTCCAAGGGTGGACTCGAGTCGAAAAGTACCTGAAAGCAGAGGGGACAGAGTCTGGGTCACTCAGCAGTGACCAGGGTGGAACCAGGACGGAACCAGGCAATGTCGGGCGCAATCAGGTCGCTGTTGCGGTGCTTCTCTCCGCTGTCACGTGGGCTCTGGGGCATCTACTACGTCCAGGAGCAGGTCACGATCTGTCCCACGCAGGCTCTCACCGTCGGCGCTGTCGGCTTCAAGATTGGAGCAAACAACACTTGGCAAAAGCAATCCACGCGGAACCGGGAGATGGCTTCTCACTCGAACCAGGAAGGTCAGAGTGGGGGCTCCTTTTCAGGGGAGCTGGTGCAGATCTGGAGCAACCAGATTCACAAGTCGGTTTCAAGTTTTCGTCGGCACAGGGGCCACTAGTCGGCTGGCAAGTGACCGGGCCAACGCGTTGAGCCAAAAGTAGCAGAAGGGCCCCACGCAGCACTCGATGAGTGTAGAGGGGTGAGCTTCGGTGCAAGAGTGGCTCAGGGTTGGGGCTTCTCAAACCCCGGTGCACAGCTTCGAGGGTCACTCGTGGGCTGCACGGTCAGCGTCTCGTGGTCAATTCAAGATGGCGTGCCCCACGCTTCCGGTCGCCTCCACGGGTCTCAGCTCTGCAGGGACTGTGGATCGGGCTGTTGGAAGGCAGGCAAGCTTGATCTCGTCGATCTCAGTCGCTCGAGTTCCGGCGGGAACTGCAACCAAGTAGACGTCGAGGGCTGGATGGTGCCTGCTGCTGCAGGGTGGTCACTCCTTGACCACAAGGGAGATTCTTCGGGCTTCCACGTTGAGATGGAGGTCCAAGGGTCCAGAGTTTCGTTTCTAATGTTTCTTCCAGGAAAATCTGAAGTGCATTGGCACTGCTCCCACTCTTATTCGAATCTGGGGGGCGTGATTACCTGCTAGGTCCCCCCCTAAGGGTGGGACACAGGAAGGGGGTGGATACACCCCTTTCCTTTGATCCAGGCCGCCCTGGCACGAGGGCTGGAGTGCCCCAGAACCGGTTTGGCCGGATTATGCAAGGGGCAGCCTTGTGCGCCCCAGGCAGTGTCTGGTTTCTTTCAGACCTCCCTGCTACAATCCACTATCTCCTGTCTGGAGGGTGGTGACACCCTCCTGTGGCAGGAAACCCTTTGTCCAGGCCCCATTTGGCTGAGTTTCGGTCAGCTGCAGGGGTCCAGACTCTTGTCTGTGGCAGAGGCATCCATTTTGTGGATCTAAGGCCCTTTTAGAAATTAACCGCATTAAAGTAAAGGAACATGTCTTACCCCTCTAGAGGGGTGGAATGCTATCCCCGTCGCCAGAACTGGCGAGGGGAT
Source organism: Lissotriton helveticus (assembly GCF_964261635.1). Lineage (NCBI taxonomy): Eukaryota > Metazoa > Chordata > Amphibia > Caudata > Salamandridae > Lissotriton > Lissotriton helveticus. The sequence continues at coordinate 171,277,062 of NC_136057.1, forward strand.
AGTATTCCAAATCGTATGACACCTTACACGACATGTTTTGATAAAGCCAAACCAGAGTTGCTATATAACCGCGAGGATTATAAGGCACTTAAGAGTATATGGTATGGCATTATCCTGAAACGGCTTAGGGAGTTGTTCCCGACAGCTGCAGACAGGCTCAGCTCATGCTAGAGCTCTATCTCACATTAAACCACGCACTCTGCCTCCAGGATTGATGAGGCCTTCCATAGGAGTGGCTCACAGGTTTATATGTGTCCAGATATAGGTTTAGGTATAGGTATACTATATCTAAGTAAGGGGTGATTACACCACCTTACCCCAGCTGAGTGATCAGCCAGTTGTGTCAATTTAAGAACCAGCCAGGGGTGGCAAAAGATATGCTGCAGCCCCTGGTAGGCCTTGGTGGCCCCTATGCCCTGGGCACCTATAGTGCATTATACAGGGGCTGACAAGGAGTCCATTTCCAATTGTGGTATGTACCTAGGGTACATGGAATCCATTTTACAGAGAGAGCAGATGGCCTGGGGCCCTGATTAGCAGGGAACCAGGTCAACTAAGTCAAAAAAAACAGCTAAACACAGGCAAAAAATCTGGGGTAACCATAGTCAGGTAGCCACCTTCCTACAGCTTCCTCATAGGCGTTGGTGAGAACATTGGGTCCAAATAAAATCTAATGTATATTAATTATTTGCCACAATCAAGAAAGGTTGAAATTAATATCTACTGTGAAACACAAACGTTGTTAGCGCATGCGGGTCACAAGTTATAACTCCATACGTTTTTACCTAACATAACGTTTTATAGCAAAAGTGGGAGCTACTGTGCGCAGCCAGGACGGGCTTTTTCAAGGTCTGAGAAACACTTTATCCCACAATCTTTACATCGCACTTCACTTCCTCATCTAAGTCGATTGGGCAGTATTACAACCAAGCACTTCACTGCAGCACAAAAGTTCCTAGAAGTAAGCAGAGGGTGACACAACACTGTGAATGCAACATGTGGTGGACTACAGGTCGCTGGAAATCTGCAGTTCTCTGGTGGGGGTGTGGATGGGGGTTTTGATAAGCTGCTAAGATTTTAAATAAATACTTGTGGGTCTGAAAGCATTTTTTTCCTCATTAATTGTCTAATTTCTGTAAGTGATATGTTTTTCTTCTGCTTACTGATCCAGTAATGTCTTCCTGGAGCTGCATTTATAATTTAGGGCGACTGGGAGGCAAAAGAAGGTGACAATTCGATGCATTTCGGTCAAAGTTCTTTTCTGGTACCCAGGGGTGTCTTTGATATTTGGTACCTCCCGGTCAGAAACCCCAGATAGTCAAACAAGTGCATTTCCTGAATTCCAATAGTTTTGTTTGTTCAGCTAAAAGAGTCGTTTCATATCTGTATTATTTGGCACCACGTGCTGTATGTTTCCTCTTGTCAAAATGCTAAGAAAAAAAGAAAAAAAAATGTAAAAAAAAGTTAGATGTATACCAGCAGTACTGTCTACTTCTGTAAATGTGATGCTGTGCTCGGCCTAACAACTAAAAGGCAGTGCTTCTTTTTAAGAGGTTGAGGCACTCCTCCTCCTCCTCCCCAAAGAAACCAATGCGAAGACACCAGTTTCTCTGCTACTCCAATCGTAGACAAATGGTTTTCAATGCTGGTCCTTGGAGGCTGGCACCATACAAGTATTGGGGTTATTCACATGAGATAAATCTGCATGCATTTCATCTTAAAGGGAATTATTTCCATAACCAGAGTTTTTCAGAAAGTTAGGCATGGCTCTTTCCATTGTTAGCCACCCCTGTCCTAGATATGCAGAGATAGGAGCCTGTGCTCTTGTTCTGCCAGAATGTGCCCGCATTGTACTCTGGGTGTCACTTAGTCTGTTTATAAGATGATGTCTGTTAGCGAGCCCAATTTTATCTGACATTTGTATGGACTTTATTACTGTACTATGCAGTCCTTACTAGCTGTCATTGCTGCAGCGCTCTTTAAGGGATGCTTGTGATACTTGGTGTCTTGAGTTTCTCTGCACCACTGTGCGGCATCTTTGGACTATATCCTCCACTGACAGTAAGAGGACAAAGCTTGGATTCTCTTGTCCCCTACTCTGCACATTGCTAGAGTTTACTTCAAAATGGCATGACCCCCTTTTATCCACACCAAAGTTTTTCTCCTGTGCATAGACTTTTTCATCAACTGCAATGCTTGGAAAATCACCCTCTCGTCATCAGTAAAATAGTTTCTCAGCAGGCACCCTCATGTTCGACCCAGGAAGTGTTACCCAGCTGTGATCTTGAAGTTCAGCCTGAACTGATTTGAAAGCCCTTGCTCCTCTTCCCCTCTATGGTTATGCTGATCCTTACTGAAAGATGAGCCGATGAGAGATATATGGCAAACCCTAGGTAGTGTCTCTACTCAGCGCCACAGTGACATGACACAAATTCTTCTGATTTTGTTAGGTCGCACCCTACCAGACTGCGCTGCTGTTTGGTTTGCTAAAGACATTGTAGCGACAACACAAATTTTCTGGTTTTCAATTCAATTCAATTCAGAAAACTTTATTCGATCATTTTAAAAATAATCATAAAAGTGCATACAGTACATCACATAACGACATTTGAAAAATTTGGTTTTGCAGATGTTAAAATTACAGAGATATACATTTCCTAGCAGATATTGATTTTAAAATATTTACAGCGGTAAAGAAGCATACATCAGATTGGTAGTGCAGAGTGCAGAGTGGTAGTGCAGAGGGGTAGTGCAGAGTGCAGAGTGGTAGTGCAGAGTGCAGAGTGGTAGTGCAGAGTGCAGAGTGGTAGTGCAGAGTGCAGAGTGGTAGTGCAGAGTGCAGATTGGTAGTGCAGAGTGCAGAGTGCAGATTGGTAGTGCAGAGTGCAGAGTGCAGATTGGTAGTGCAGAGTGCAGAGTGCAGATTGGTAGTGCAGAGTGCAGATTGGTAGAAGTATTACGGGCAGCAGTACCACTACCACCAATGCTACTGCTACCAGTACCACCACCACCAGTACTCCCGCTACCAGTACCACCACCACCAGTACCACCACTACCAGTACTATCACCACCAGTACTACCACCAACAGTACTACCTTTATTAGTACCACCACCTCCAGTACTACCACTACTACCACTACCAGTACCACCACCACCAGTACTACCAGTACCACCACCACCAGTACTACCACTACCAGTACCACTACCACCAGTACTACCAGTACCACCACCATCACCAGTACTACCACTATCAGTACTACCAGTACTACCAGCACCAGTACTACCACTACTACAGCCACCAGTACTACCACTACTACAGCCACCAGTACTACCACTACCACCACCAACAGCACTAACACCACCGCCAGTACTACCAGTACCACCACCACCAGTACTACCACTACCACCACCACCACATTAACACACTCCATAACACTTAGCAAAAATACATTACCATTTACAATGCCATTAGCTCAAACTCAAATAAATCCGAGCCCGATTGCATTTCTAATGCTTGTTAAACTTGTTAACACTGTCTGGGCATTGGTTGCTCCTCCCTAGCATGAGTTTAACACTCAAATATAGTAATAAGTACAGAAAGGTCACCCACCAGCCTTTCCAAAGGGCCTACCACTGCCCAGCAACACGTGTCTCTGCATTTTTTTGTAACTTTAGAGCCTTTTGACCTAGGGCCCAAAAGAATTTGGGTTAGAATATGCAGATTATGCTGCAGAGGATGGATTATGTGGCAAATCTATAAATTATTAAAAATTATGTCCCACGCCCGGTGGAGCTGCTCTGTTCAGCTAATGAGGAGATTGGACTTGGTTCACCCCTGGCCGTCACCTGACCAGCCGGACCTTGGGCACAGTTTCTCCCCTTCTCCCTGTCTCGCCCACCCTCCCTCTCATCGTATTTCTGCCGCTCTGTGTAGGAGAGTAGGGTCTGCTATCCTATGGTCACCCCAAATTTTTGCTTTTTGCTTCACTGGTTTTCGACTACTGAGGCTGTGGGCCTGCTGATCAGACCCCCAGCCTGCTGTTCTCTCACTAAATTAATGACACATGTGCTATAGGCACATACCAATTGGAAATGGACTCCTTGTCAGCCCCTGTAGAATGCACTATAGGTGCACAGGGCACAGGAGCCACTAAGGCCTACCAGGGGCTGCAGCATATCTTTTGCCACCCCTGGCTGGTTCTTAAATTGACACAACTGGCTGATCACTCAGCTGGGGTAAGGTGGTGTACACACCCCTTGCTTAGATATAGTATACCTATGTCTAAACCTATATCTGGACACATGTAAACCTGTGAGCCACTCCTATAGACAGGCCTCACCAAACCTGGAGGCTGGGTGCATGGTTTTTATGTGAGATGGAGCTCTAGCATGAGCTGAGCCTGTCTGCAGCCGTCGGGAACAAATCCCTAAGCTGTTTCAGGATAATGCCATACCATATACTATTAAGTGCCTTATAATCCTCGCGGTTATTTAGCAACTCTGGTTTGGCTTTATCAAAACATGTCGTGTAAGGTGTCATACGCTTTGGAATACCATCCCCTCGCCAGTTCTGGCGACGGGGATGGCATTCCACCCCTCTAGAGGGGTAAGACATGTTACTTCACTTTAATGCGGTTGATTTCTCCAAAGACCTTAAGATCCACAAAATGGATGCCTCTGCCACAGACAAATGTCTGGACCCCTGGAGCTGACCGAAACCCAGACAAGGGGGTCCTGGACAAAGGGTTTCCTGTCACAGGAGGGTGTCACCGCCCTCCAGACAGGAGATAGTGTATTGTAGCAGGGAGGTTTGAAAGAAACCAGACACTGCCTGGGGCGCACAAGGCTGCCCCTTGCATAATCCGGCCAAACCGGTTCTGGGGCACTCCAGCCCTCGTGCCAGGGCGGCCTGGATCAAAGGAAGGGGGTGTATCCACCCACTTCCTGGGTCCCACCCATAGGAGGGGACCTAGCAGGTAATCACGCCCACCAGATTCGAATAAGAGTGGGAGCAGTGCCAATGCACAGCAGATTTTCCTGGAAGAAACATTTGAAACGATATTCTGGACCCTTCGCCCTCCATCTCAACGTGGAAGCCCGAAGAATCTCCCTTGTGGTCAAGGAGTGACCACCCTGCAGCAGCAGGCACCATCCAGCCCTCGACGTCTACTTAGTTGCAGTTCCCGCCGGAACTCGAGCGACTAAGATCGACGAGATCAAGCCTGCCCAGCTTCTAACAGCCCGATCCACAGTCCCTGCAAAGCTGAGACCCGTGGAGGCGACCGGAAGCGTGGGGCACGCCATCTTGAAGTGACCACGAGACGCTGACCGTGCAGCCCACGAGTGACCCTCGAAGCTGTACACCGGGGTTTGAGAAGCCCCCACCCTGAGCTACTCCTGAGCCGAAGTTCAGCCCTCCACACTCGACGAGTGCTGCGTGGGGCCCTTTGGCCCGATTTGGCTCAACGCGTTGGCCCGGTCACTTGCCAGCTGGCTTGTGGTCCCTGTGCCGACGAACTACAAAAGAAGACTCGTGATTCTGGTTGCTCCAGATCCACACCAGCTCCCCTGAAAGGGAGCCCCGACTCTGACCTTCCTGGTCCGAGTGAGACGCCATCTTCCAATCCCGCGTGGATTGCTCTTACCAAGGCTTGTTTGCTCCAAACCGGAAGCCGACTGCACCGACGGTGAGAGCCTGCGTGGGACAGATCGTGACCTGCTCCTGGACGTCGCAGATGCCCCAGAGCCCACGTGACAGCGAAGAGAAGCGCCTCGACGACCACCTGATTGCGCCCGACATTGCCTGGTTCCGTCCTGGTTCCACCCTGGTCACTGCTGAGTGACCCAGACTCTGTCCCCTCTGCTTTCAGGTACTCTACAACTTGAGTCCACCCTTGGACTCCACCGGACACTTCGTCTTCACCCTGCCTGCAGCCCTTTCAGCTTCAAGCACCAAGAGCCTGCGTGTCAAAACCCGACGCCACTTCGACCCTGTGCACCCACTTCCTGTGGGTGAGGTAACTTTGCTCCGCCGGTGTTCCCACACTGGTGCACACCTCTAGGGTCTGTGTGTTAAGTTTTGTTCCTCTAGGTTCAGCGGAAGTGTCCTTAAACTTTAACTATTTGACTTTTACGCACCATTGGTTAACATTGGTGCATGCGTGCGCTTTCCGCACATCTCCCGAATCCCGAGGGCCATTCCCGACTTCAGCATTGCTTGTCCTGACTGCTCCCAGCGATTCCCTAGGCCCTAGGCCTAACCACTGTTCGAGTGGCCTCTCTTATACCACTTGTTTAGTATATGGTTTGAGTGGCCCCCTGCCCTCATCCATAATTGTGCAACTTGTATGTTTAAACAGTGCTTTTGATTTAACGCTTGTGCCCCTTTATTCATAAAGAATACTGGGGATTGTTTTTAGTAATAAACACATATATTTTTATAATATATACTTGTGTGGTGTCCTTTCATTTGGTATTACAGGATTGTATGTGGTAAAACAGCTCGCTTAACACGACCTCTTAAGTTAAGCCTTTAGGCTGCTTAGTCCATGCTACCCCTAGGATAGCTTGTCTAATAAGGTTGACTTACAACCAGACACCATAAGGGGATTGTTTGGTCAGGTAGTAGGTGGTTCCAGAATTGGAAACATCCCCTACCAGGCCAACTTCTCACATTGGTGAGCAGCGGTGCGGATTTGAGCTTGCTGTTGTTTTACCATTGCAATCTTTATATCAAATTGAAAGATCACATCAAGTACCTCTAGGTACATATAAAATCAAAAGCTTAGCATATTAAGTTCTACTGAACTTAGTAGTTGTAGGTTGAAGGGAGTAGCACACCCCTGACTACAACTCACTAGCAAGGTCCAGTAGGAAAACACTTAGTGTAGGTAAGTGCACCACTTACACCTCACTAGTAACCATGTCTGACACAGGAAAGGCCTCAGGGTCTAGTCCTGTGACAGTTGACCCTACCCAGGCAACTTTTGGATATGACAAACTAACCCGCAGAGACTTGATTGCCTTGTGCAAAGCAAGAGGGTTAAAAAGGGGCAGAAGCCCCACCTGCCTAATCCTGGTAGAAATCCTAGAACAGGATGACTTAGAGAAGGCAAAAGCAGCTTCCCTAGATACAGGAACTGGAGGGAACCCCCCTGCAGTTGATCCCCTTGAAGAGGAGGATGATGATGACTTGGATGAGGACTCAGATGTTGAGGACTTAGGAGTACAGGATCAGGGTAGCCAGGTTCCAGTTGGTAGGCTTAGCCAGGCCAACTTGGACCTACTGGGGAATGGAGAGGGCCAGCACCTCCCCAGAACCCAACATATGATTCCCCCAGGCAACAGAAGAGTGAGATCTCCCTCAGGGGACTCTCATCTTTCTAGTGCCTCCAGAGAATCAGAGAGAGGCATGAGTGCTTCTCAGAAAGCTGAGCATAGGGCTAGAATGAGGGCTGTCAGTCTCCAGATAGAGAGAGAGGAGGTAGCCCTGAGTCAAGCTAAGCTTACCTTAGCTCAAGCTAAACTTGCCTTGGCAAGAGAGCAGAAATTAAGTGGCTTAGATGTCACTGGTGGCAGCAATTTTCCAAGAGAAAAAGACAGGGCCTATGATAATAGAAACCTGACCAAAATTGTGCCCCCCTTTAAAGAAGGGGATGACATCCACAAATGGATGACTGCTCTTGAGAGAGCCTGCATGGTACAGCAGGTTCCTGAGAATCAGTGGGCTGCAATTTTGTGGTACTCCTTTTCTGAGAAAGGGAGGGACAGGCTCCTCACAGTTAGACCTGAGGATGCCAAAAACTACTCTGTTTTGAAGAGTGCTCTCATTGAAGGGTATGGCCTAACCACTGAGCAATACAGGTTGTTGTTCAGAGACACCCAGAAAGCACAGACTCAAGACTGGACTGATTTTGTGGAGTGTGCCACTAAGGCTTTGGAGGGTTGGTTACAGGGAAGTAAAGTTTCAGACTATACAGGATTGTACAATCTTATGATGAGAGAACAGATCCTTAATAACTGTACAAACCAGCTGTTGCATCAATACCTTATTGACTCTGATCTGACCTCTCCCCAAGAATTGGGAAAGAAGGCAGACAAATGGGTCAGAACAAGGATTAAGCAGAAACCCCAGAACCAAGGTGGTGACCAGAAGAAAACAGACCAGAAGGGTGGTAATCAGAATCAGAAAGATAAAGAAAAAGACCAGAAGTCTTCAGGCCCCCAAACTAATAGTAAGGAGGGTGGTTCCCAAAATGGTAACAAGAAGAAGAAGAACAAAGGTCCAAAGACACCTTGGTGTAATACCTGCAAATCAGTTTCACACTGGGGCAGTGAGTGCACCAAGGCAAATCCAGTTCCCACCACTACAGCTCCTAAAGCAACTGCAACCCCAAGTACAGTAAGCAGTGGTGGAACACAGTCCAAGGGTGTAGCTGGGTTGACCCTGGGTATTGAAGTAGGATCTGGCCTAGTCAGAGTCCCTACACAGGCAGTTCTCCTGTATGATGTGGACATTGAGTTGCCCACTGCAGTAAGCCCCACTAACCTGGGCAAATACAGGCAGACTCCCTTAATAAATGAGAAACTGGCTCAAGCTTACAGGGACACATGTGCTAGTGTCACCATGGTGACCCCTGGCTTTGTGGACCCTGGACAAATTGTACTAGGAGAGAGCTACCTAGTAACCAATGCAAGCAACTCCACTACCTCCCATAGTGTGGCAGTTGTGAACTTCTCCTGGGGAGGGGTTGATGGCCTAAAGAAAGTTGTGGTGAGTGCAGACCTACCAGTAGACTGTCTGTTAGGCAATGACCTTGAAAGCTCAGCATGGTCAGAAGTGGAGTACAGGACTCATGCAGAAATGCTAGGGATTTCAGAGCACGTCCTTGCCATGACAAGGGCTCAGGCTAAGAAGTGCCTTCCTGAACCAGTGGTGGATCTTGAGACAATAGACCAGCCACAACCCAAGAGAAGGAGCAAGAGAGGAAAGGCCTCGCCTTCCACCTTGCCCCAGGTTGAGGATCAGGTTTCAGAGGAAACTGATTCTGCAGTCCAAGAGGAGACTGTCTCTGAGGAGCTTGAACCTGACCAGGTTGAGTTTCTGGGGACAGGGGGACCCTCAAGGGCAGACCTGAGGCAGGCTCAATTAGATTGCCCTTCCCTTGAACCCCTCAGACAGCAGGCTGCTGCTGAGGCTGCTGGGGATGCCCAAGGTACCCATACTGTGTATTGGGATGAGGGACTCCTTTACTCAGAGGCTAGAGCCCCCAAGCCTGGCATGACCAGGAGGTTGGTGATACCTCTGCAGTTTAGGGGATTCCTCCTTACCTTGGCCCATGATATTCCCCTTGCAGGACACTTAGGCCAGAACAAGACGTGGGACAGGCTTGTTCCACACTTTCACTGGCCTCACATGTCAGAGGATGTCAAGGAGTTTTGTCGCTCCTGTGTCACTTGCCAAGCCAGTGGTAAGTCAGGTGGCACAACAAAGGCCCCCCTAATACCACTACCTGTGGTGGGGGTCCCCTTTGAGAGAGTTGGAATTGATATTGTGGGTCCAATGGACCCCCAAACAGCATCTGGGAACAGATTCATACTGGTGGTAGTGGATCATGCCACCAGGTACCCAGAGGCTATTCCCCTAAGGACCACCACAGCACCTGTGGTGGCAAAAGCCCTCATTGCAGTTTTCTCAAGAGTGGGCTTTCCTAAGGAGGTACTATCAGATAGAGGGACAAATTTTATGTCCAGCTATCTAAAAGCAATGTGGAAGGAATGTGGAGTAAACTATAAGTTTACCACCCCATATCATCCACAATGCAATGGGCTTGTGGAGAGATTTAACAAGACCCTTAAAGGCATGATAAAAGGATTACCAGAGAAGCTCAGGCGGAAATGGGACATTCTTTTACCCTGCCTGCTCTTTGCTTACAGAGAGGTCCCACAGAAGGGGGTTGGCTACAGCCCTTTTGAACTTTTGTTTGGCCACCCTGTGAGAGGTCCATTGTGTTTGGTGAAGGAAGGATGGGAGTTACCTCTCAAAAAGCCCAAACTAGACATAGTGGACTATGTACTTGGTCTCCGCTCCAGGATGGCTGAGTACATGGAAAGAGCATCCAAAAACCTGGAGGCCAGCCAAGAATTGCAGAAAGCTTGGCATGACCAAAAGGCTGTACTGGTAGAGTTCCAACCAGGACAGAAGGTATGGGTACTGGAGCCAGTGGCTCCAGCAGCACTCCAAGACAAATGGAGTGGACCCTATCCTATTATTGAGAAGAAAGGGGAAGTCACCTACTTGGTAGACTTTGGAACACCCAGGAGCCCTCACAGGGTAATCCATGTGAATCGCTTGAAAGCATTTGTAGACAGGGAGGACATGAGCTTGCTCATGGCCACAGATGGGGAACAGGAGGAAGAGAGTGACCCTCTCCCAGACCTGCTTTCCCAGAACCCTGATGATGGTTCAGTTGATGGAGTAGCCTTGGCAGGCAGCCTCACTGACCAGCAACAGAGGGACTGCAGACAAGTTTTGCAGGCTCACAGGCAAATGTTTTCACTCACACCCAGCCAAACTGACTGGTGTACCCATGTTGTGGACACTGGTGACAGTCTGCCTGTCAAGAATAAGATCTACAGGCAACCTGATCATGTCAGGGATTGCATCAAGGCTGAGGTGCAAAAGATGTTGGAGCTTGGAGTGATTGAGCCATCAGAGAGCCCATGGGCCAGCCCAGTAGTCCTGGTGCCAAAACCTCATACCCAAGATGGTAAGAGAGGAATGAGGTTTTGCGTGGATTACAGGGGTCTCAATGCTGTCACTAGGACAGATGCTCACCCCATTCCAAGAGCAGATGAGCTCATTGACAGATTGGCTTCTGCCAAGTTTCTGAGCACATTTGATCTGACAGCTGGCTACTGGCAAATCAGACTAGCTGAGGAGTCAAAGGCCAAGACAGCATTCTCTACCCCTAGTGGGCATTATCAGTTTGTGGTAATGCCCTTTGGTTTGAAGAATGCACCTGCCACTTTTCAAAGGTTGGTGAACCAAGTCCTTACTGGGTTGGATGACTTTTGTGCAGCTTATCTGGATGATATTGCTGTCTTTAGCTCCACCTGGGAGGATCACCTGATCCACCTGAAGAAAGTTTTGGAGGCCCTGCAAAAGGCAGGCCTAACTATCAAGGCCACAAAGTGCCAGATAGGGCAGAGTAAGGTTGTATACCTGGGCCACCTAGTAGGTGGAGGCCAGGTTCAGCCACTGGAAAGCAAAATCCAGGCCATACAGGACTGGGCTCCTCCAGTTACCCAGACACAAGTCAGAGCCTTCTTGGGCCTGACTGGGTATTACAGAAAGTTTGTGAAAAACTATGGGTCTATAGTGACACCATTAAATGACTTGACATCCAAGAAGATGCCAAAAAAGGTTCAGTGGACAGTTAGCTGTCAGAAGGCATTTGAAGACCTGAAGAAGGCCATGTGCTCTGCACCTATCCTAAAGAGTCCTGACTACTCCAAACAGTTCATTGTTCAGACAGATGCTTCTGAGTTGGGGGTGGGAGCTGTACTCTCACAACTTAATCAAGATGGTCAAGACCAGCCAATTGCTTTCATTAGCAGGAGGCTAACCCCAAGAGAAAAACGTTGGTCAGCCATTGAGAGGGAGGCCTTTGCTGTGGTTTGGGCATTAAAGAAGTTGAGGTCCTACTTGTTTGGAACTCACTTCCTGGTGCAAACAGACCATAAGCCCCTCTTATGGCTTAATCAGATGAAGGGTGAAAATCCCAAACTGCTCAGGTGGTCCATTTCCCTACAGGGGATGGACTTTACAGTGGAGCACCGCCCAGGGACTGACCATGGTAATGCAGATGGTCTCTCCAGGTACTTCCACTTAGAACATGAAGACTTATCTGGTCAAGGTTAGTTTAATGTCCCTGCGTTTGGGGGGGGGGTTGTGTAGGAGAGTAGGGTCTGCTATCCTATGGTCACCCCAAATTTTTGCTTTTTGCTTCACTGGTTTTCGACTACTGAGGCTGTGGGCCTGCTGATCAGACCCCCAGCCTGCTGTTCTCTCACTAAATTAATGACACATGTGCTATAGGCACATACCAATTGGAAATGGACTCCTTGTCAGCCCCTGTAGAATGCACTATAGGTGCACAGGGCACAGGAGCCACTAAGGCCTACCAGGGGCTGCAGCATATCTTTTGCCACCCCTGGCTGGTTCTTAAATTGACACAACTGGCTGATCACTCAGCTGGGGTAAGGTGGTGTACACACCCCTTGCTTAGATATAGTATACCTATGTCTAAACCTATATCTGGACACATGTAAACCTGTGAGCCACTCCTATAGACAGGCCTCACCAAACCTGGAGGCTGGGTGCATGGTTTTTATGTGAGATGGAGCTCTAGCATGAGCTGAGCCTGTCTGCAGCCGTCGGGAACAAATCCCTAAGCTGTTTCAGGATAATGCCATACCATATACTATTAAGTGCCTTATAATCCTCGCGGTTATTTAGCAACTCTGGTTTGGCTTTATCAAAACATGTCGTGTAAGGTGTCATACGCTTTGGAATACCATCCCCTCGCCAGTTCTGGCGACGGGGATGGCATTCCACCCCTCTAGAGGGGTAAGACATGTTACTTCACTTTAATGCGGTTGATTTCTCCAAAGACCTTAAGATCCACAAAATGGATGCCTCTGCCACAGACAAATGTCTGGACCCCTGGAGCTGACCGAAACCCAGACAAGGGGGTCCTGGACAAAGGGTTTCCTGTCACAGGAGGGTGTCACCGCCCTCCAGACAGGAGATAGTGTATTGTAGCAGGGAGGTTTGAAAGAAACCAGACACTGCCTGGGGCGCACAAGGCTGCCCCTTGCATAATCCGGCCAAACCGGTTCTGGGGCACTCCAGCCCTCGTGCCAGGGCGGCCTGGATCAAAGGAAGGGGGTGTATCCACCCACTTCCTGGGTCCCACCCATAGGAGGGGACCTAGCAGGTAATCACGCCCACCAGATTCGAATAAGAGTGGGAGCAGTGCCAATGCACAGCAGATTTTCCTGGAAGAAACATTTGAAACGATATTCTGGACCCTTCGCCCTCCATCTCAACGTGGAAGCCCGAAGAATCTCCCTTGTGGTCAAGGAGTGACCACCCTGCAGCAGCAGGCACCATCCAGCCCTCGACGTCTACTTAGTTGCAGTTCCCGCCGGAACTCGAGCGACTAAGATCGACGAGATCAAGCCTGCCCAGCTTCTAACAGCCCGATCCACAGTCCCTGCAAAGCTGAGACCCGTGGAGGCGACCGGAAGCGTGGGGCACGCCATCTTGAAGTGACCACGAGACGCTGACCGTGCAGCCCACGAGTGACCCTCGAAGCTGTACACCGGGGTTTGAGAAGCCCCCACCCTGAGCTACTCCTGAGCCGAAGTTCAGCCCTCCACACTCGACGAGTGCTGCGTGGGGCCCTTTGGCCCGATTTGGCTCAACGCGTTGGCCCGGTCACTTGCCAGCTGGCTTGTGGTCCCTGTGCCGACGAACTACAAAAGAAGACTCGTGATTCTGGTTGCTCCAGATCCACACCAGCTCCCCTGAAAGGGAGCCCCGACTCTGACCTTCCTGGTCCGAGTGAGACGCCATCTTCCAATCCCGCGTGGATTGCTCTTACCAAGGCTTGTTTGCTCCAAACCGGAAGCCGACTGCACCGACGGTGAGAGCCTGCGTGGGACAGATCGTGACCTGCTCCTGGACGTCGCAGATGCCCCAGAGCCCACGTGACAGCGAAGAGAAGCGCCTCGACGACCACCTGATTGCGCCCGACATTGCCTGGTTCCGTCCTGGTTCCACCCTGGTCACTGCTGAGTGACCCAGACTCTGTCCCCTCTGCTTTCAGGTACTCTACAACTTGAGTCCACCCTTGGACTCCACCGGACACTTCGTCTTCACCCTGCCTGCAGCCCTTTCAGCTTCAAGCACCAAGAGCCTGCGTGTCAAAACCCGACGCCACTTCGACCCTGTGCACCCACTTCCTGTGGGTGAGGTAACTTTGCTCCGCCGGTGTTCCCACACTGGTGCACACCTCTAGGGTCTGTGTGTTAAGTTTTGTTCCTCTAGGTTCAGCGGAAGTGTCCTTAAACTTTAACTATTTGACTTTTACGCACCATTGGTTAACATTGGTGCATGCGTGCGCTTTCCGCACATCTCCCGAATCCCGAGGGCCATTCCCGACTTCAGCATTGCTTGTCCTGACTGCTCCCAGCGATTCCCTAGGCCCTAGGCCTAACCACTGTTCGAGTGGCCTCTCTTATACCACTTGTTTAGTATATGGTTTGAGTGGCCCCCTGCCCTCATCCATAATTGTGCAACTTGTATGTTTAAACAGTGCTTTTGATTTAACGCTTGTGCCCCTTTATTCATAAAGAATACTGGGGATTGTTTTTAGTAATAAACACATATATTTTTATAATATATACTTGTGTGGTGTCCTTTCATTTGGTATTACAGGATTGTATGTGGTAAAACAGCTCGCTTAACACGACCTCTTAAGTTAAGCCTTTAGGCTGCTTAGTCCATGCTACCCCTAGGATAGCTTGTCTAATAAGGTTGACTTACAACCAGACACCATAAGGGGATTGTTTGGTCAGGTAGTAGGTGGTTCCAGAATTGGAAACATCCCCTACCAGGCCAACTTCTCACACTCTGCTTTTGCCTTGTCTCCTTTCTATCCACCTGTCTGACCGATACCCATTGGAGCTTCCTTGAGAGCTATAGGGGAGACTGGCCTTGGACTACCTCCGTGGCTGTCCCCTACCCATTCAGTCTTTGGGCTGACTTTACCTCTGTCTCTTATTCCGTCTTCCCCCGCGTCCTCTCCCTTCTCACTCCCACCCTCTCCCCCTTCCCTCTCTACTGGTCTCTCCTTATCTCCCGTTAATGTGTCTCATATATTTGATGTAACATGTCATTGTTATTATTGTTGTAACTTTGATGGCCTTATGTAAAGCGCTATGATACCAGCGCTATATAAAACCCTTTAAATAAATAAATAAATAATAGGGTTTTCCATAAGGCCAAAGGTCCTGGGTACAGTTTAATACATGTAACAATTGGTCCTAATAGCAATGTCAAAAACAGTGTCCAGTACCGTGTTCACATCAACATCAATTGATTCATAGGAGAGAGAAAAAATACAATGAAATGTATGAATCAATTACGATTTTATATATTATATATTATCAATCATTTCTTTCTGGTTGCTCCATAGTGTAGAGAAAGAGAATATTTTTACAATAGGAGGTGTTCTCTTATTGTAGAAGGCTTTATGAACCAGGCAGATATATTAAAAGCAGATTAATTTATAAACGGGCAACCAGTGAACTTTACAACAGCAAAAGATGATGAACAGCATGCTGAACATTGCCAAGCATTTACCTCCAATCACAGATCTGGGCCTAAATCTATCATGTTTTTGCTTGCCACGCCACTCCAGTTTGGACCCAGCCATATCCAAATCAGTCTTGACCCTGTGCCTCATGGATCCAGTCCGAACTGCCAGGTCAGGTGAGGACCCTGGTCCGGAAACAAGCATTCTGGCACGAGTTTCAGGATATCACCCCTCATCAGCCAGGCTAGCTTGAATACGGTGGGGTAGCGAGCACGGAACCCATTTCTGGGCATACCCATCTCACTTAGGGCGAAAATTGAAGCACAATAAGATGATGGACAGAATGCTGAACATTGTCAAACATTCACCCGCACTAACAGATCTGGGCCTTAATCTATTGTTTATTTTTGCTCACCTCTCCATTTCAGTTTGGACCCAGCCATATGCAATCAGTGTTGTCCTTGCTTCCCATGGCAACAGTCCAGACCGAACTGCCGGGCTAGTTCTTCCCTGGACCGGAAAACAATGATCCAGGCACCGGTTTCAGGGTATCACCCATCATCAGCCAGGCTTCCTTGATTCCGGTGGCGTAGCGAGCACAGTACCCACGTCTGGGCTTACCCATCCCACTTGGGCGAAAAATACAACACAAAAAGATGATGTACAGAATGCTGAACATTGTCAAACATTCACCCCCAGTCACAGATTTGGGCCAAAATCCATAATTGTTTTGCTCGCTATGGTTGTTTTCGGTCCAGCGAGGACCTGACCTGGAGGTTCGGGCTGGACTATGACCCTGGGGTGCAGGCTCAAGACTTATTTGCATATGGTTGGGTCCAAACTGGGTAGGCATAGTGAGCAAAAAAAACGATGAATTTAGCCCAAATCTGTGACTGGCGGTGAATGTTCGACAATGTTCAGCATTCCCGTCCATCTTTTTGTGTTGTTATAACCAATGCACTTTAGTCAGCCCAGGAGTAAGTAATACATTTGAAGTTCCTAATATTCAGTTATATCTTGGTTGACATATTGTTAATTAGTTGCAGTTTGTTGGTTGCCAAGGCAGGGAGACCAAAGTAGATCGCATTGCAGATGTCCACCCTTGCAGAAATAAACGCGCTCATGATATGTACACTTGTTGGAGAACAAAAAGATAAAAGATCCGCTTTAAACGCTTCAGCTGGAAAAAAAAACATCCCATGGTGACATTATTAATCTGTTTGTTCATTGTTTGTTCTGAATCAAATCTCATTCCAAATTTTTTTTTATAGTTTCAAATGGAGCAGGATTTTGGCCCAAAGAGGGGGCAGAAGGCATGGTTCCATACTGTTGATTGCCGGAACGAGAAAAGTATTTCTGTGTTATCTCCATTCAGCTTTAAATGACTGTGTCCCATCCAAATCTGAACATTTAACAAAACGTTTCTTATGCTGGCAACGCGGATGGAGGTTTTGCTACCAGTCACAAATATGTGTGCATCATCTGCATACAGTAGAGGGCAAAACTGTGAGAATAGATTGGATAAAGGGATCATATATATGTTGCTGCTGTACAGTACTGACCCTGGATGAACCCCATAGTTTAGCAATTGGGTCTTTGACTAGCTAGGTCTGAGTTGCACCTAAGTTTCTCAACCGAGTAAAAAAATGTGGAACCTTTTGAGGGCTGTGACCTCCATGCCGCATCCCCTCAACCTTTTCAGTAGTAGTTGATGGTCCACCATATAAAAAGCGGCCGATAGATCAAGTAATATCAAGGCAGCAGCTTCATCCGAGTCAACGCATAACCGTAAATCATCTAAACCGGCTGTAACCACAGGTCCAGTGCAGCATCTTGAGTCCTCTGAAGGAGGCCTTGAGAGTCTACAAAGGCTTCCAGCTGGTTGAATATCACTGTTCCCTACACCTTACAAGGTGACGAGGCTGTGGCACCAGCCTATAGTTCTCTGAACAGTGTGGATGGAGAGTTAGTTAGGGCCAGATCCTGGCTCTCTTCACCACGTGGGCTCTAGTCCTGACTGATGAGAGTGAAAGTTGATGATGTCTTTAATTGCTGTTTTTGAGAAAGGAGCAAGCTTTTTTTGTGAAGATGGGCTGTCAATGGGTCCTCATTCGACCCTGATGGTATATCATTCGACCCTGATTGTTTATCATTCGACCCTGATTGTTTATCATTCGACCCTGATTGTTTATCATTCGACCCTGATTGTTTATCATTCGAACCTGATTGTTTATCATTCGACCCTGATTGTATATCATTCGACCCTGATTGTTTATCATTCGACCCTGATTGTTTATCATTCGACCCTGATTGTTTATCATTCGACCCTGATTGTTTACCATTCGACCCTGATGGTTTACTATTCTCCACCAAACTCTTGCATCTTCAACACAAAGTTCTTTAAACTGACTTTGTTTCTTGTGTATTTTTGCCTGATCGCTGCTGGTAATGATGTTGGTACAGACATCTAAAGTAATTTCAGTGCAAAGGTTAATTGTCCTGTTTGGGGAGCAGTGTGGGGCCGCCTGCGGGGCCTGTCTGAGCGGAGCAGTGTGGGGCCGCCTGCGGGGCCTGTCTGAGCGGAGCAGTGTGGAGCCGCCTGCGGGGCCTGTTTGAGCGGAGCAGTGTGGTGTCTCCTTGCGGGTCCTGTCTGAGTGGAGCAGTGTGGGGCCACCTTCGGGGCATGTCTGAGCGGAGCAGTGTGGGGCCGCCTGCAGGGCCTGTCTGAGCAGAGCAGTGTGGGGCCGGCTCCGGAGCCTGTCTGAGCGGAGCAGTGTGGAGCCGCCTGTGGGGCCTGTCTGAGCGGAGCAGTGTGGTGTCTCCTTGCGGGTCCTGTCTGAGTGGAGCAGTGTGGGGCCACCTTCGGGGCCTGTCTGAGCGGAGCAGTGTGGGGCCACCTGCGGGGCCTGTCTGAGCGGAGCAGTGTGGGGCCGCCTGTGGGGCCTGTCTGAGCGGAGCAGTGTGGGGCCGCCTGTGGGGCCTGTCTGAGCGGAGCAGTGTGGGGCCGCCTGCGGGGCCTGTCTGAGCGGAGCAGTGTGGAGCCGCCTGCGGGGCCTGTCTGAGCGGAGCAGTGTGGGGCCGCCTGTGGGGCCTGTCTGAGCGGAGCAGTGTGGGGCCGCCTGCGGGGCCTGTCTGAGCAGAGCAGTGTGGGGCCGCCTGTGGGGCCTGTCTGAGCGGAGCAGTGTGGGGCCGCCGGCGGGGCCTGTCTGAGCGGAGCAGTGTGGGGCCGCCTGCGGGGCCTGTCTGAGCGGAGCAGTGTGGGGCCGCCTGCGGGGCCTGTCTGAGCGGAGCAGTGTGGAGCCGCCTGTGGGGCCTGTCTGAGCGGAGCAGTGTGGGGCCACCTGTGGGGCCTGTCTGAGCGGAGCAGTGTGGGGCCACCTGTGGGGCCTGTCTGAGCGGAGCAGTGTGGGGCCGCCTGTGGGGCCTGTCTGAGCGGAGCAGTGTGGGGCCGCCTGCGGGTCCTGTCTGAGCGGAGCAGTGTGGGGCCGCCTGTGGGGCCTGTCTGAGCGGAGCAGTGTGGGGCCGCCTGCGGGGCATGTCTGAGCGGAGCAGTGTGGGGCCGCCTGCGGGGCATGTCTGAGCGGAGCAGTGTGGGGCCGCCTGCGGGGCATGTCTGAGCGGAGCAGTGTGGGGCCACCTGTGGGGCCTGTCTGAGCGGAGCAGTGTGGGGCCGCCTGCAGGGCCTGTCTGAGCAGAGCAGTGTGGGGCCGGCTCCGGGGCCTGTCTGAGCGGAGCAGTGTGGAGCCGCCTGTGGGGCCTGTCTGAGCGGAGCAGTGTGGGGCCGCCTGTGGGGCCTGTCTGAGCGGAGCAGTGTGGGGCCACCTGTGGGGCCTGTCTGAGCAGAGCAGTGTGGGGCCGGCTCCGGGGCCTGTCTGAGCGGAGCAGTGTGGTGTCTCCTTGCGGGTCCTGTCTGAGTGGAGCAGTGTGGGGCCACCTTCGGGGCCTGTCTGAGCGGAGCAGTGTGGGGCCACCTTCGGGGCCTGTCTGAGCGGAGCAGTGTGGGGCCACCTGCGGGGCCTGTCTGAGCGGAGCAGTGTGGGGCCGACTGCAGGGCCTGTCTGAGCAGAGCAGTGTGGGGCCGGCTCCGGGGCCTGTCTGAGCGGAGCAGTGTGGAGCCGCCTGCGGGGCCTGTCTGAGCGGAGCAGTGTGGGGCCGCCTGCGGGGCATGTCTGAGCAGAGCAGTGTGGGGCCGCCTGCGGGGCCTGTCTGAGCGGAGCAGTGTGGAGCCGCCTGTGGGGCCTGTCTGAGCGGAGCAGTGTGGGGCCACCTGTGGGGCCTGTCTGAGCGGAGCAGTGTGGGGCCACCTGCGGGGCCTGTCTGAGCGGAGCAGTGTGGGGCCACCTGTGGGGCCTGTCTGAGCGGAGCAGTGTGGGGCCGCCTGCAGGGCCTGTCTGAGCAGAGCAGTGTGGGGCCGGCTCCGGGGCCTGTCTGAGCGGAGCAGTGTGGAGCCGCCTGTGGGGCCTGTCTGAGCGGAGCAGTGTGGGGCCGCCTGCTGGGCCTGTCTGAGCGGAGCAGTGTGGGGCCACCTGTGGGGCCTGTCTGAGCAGAGCAGTGTGGGGCCGCCTGCGGGGCCTGTCTGAGCAGAGCAGTGTGGGGCCGCCTGCGGGGCATGTCTGAGCGGAGCAGTGTGGAGCCGCCTGCGGGTCCTGTCTGAGCGGAGCAGTGTGGGGCCACCTGCGGGGCCTGTCTGAGCGGAGCAGTGTGGGGCCACCTGTGGGGCCTGTCTGAGCGGAGCAGTGTGGGGCCGCCTGCGGGGCATGTCTGAGCGGAGCAGTGTGGGGCCGCCTGTGGGGCCTGTCTGAGCGGAGCAGTGTGGGGCCGCCTGCGGGGCCTGTCTGAGCGGAGCAGTGTGGAGCCGCCTGCGGGGCCTGTCTGAGCGGAGCAGTGTGGTGTCTCCTTGCGGGTCCTGTCTGAGTGGAGCAGTGTGGGGCCACCTTCGGGGCCTGTCTGAGCGGAGCAGTGTGGGGCCACCTGCGGGGCCTGTCTGAGCGGAGCAGTGTGGGGCCGCCTGTGGGGCCTGTCTGAGCGGAGCAGTGTGGAGCCGCCTGTGGGGCCTGTCTGAGCGGAGCAGTGTGGGGCCGCCTGCGGGTCCTGTCTGAGCGGAGCAGTGTGGGGCCACCTGCGGGGCCTGTCTGAGCGGAGCAGTGTGGGGCCGCCTGCGGGGCCTGTCTGAGTGGAGCAGTGTGGGGCCACCTTCGGGGCCTGTCTGAGCGGAGCAGTGTGGGGCCACCTGCGGGGCCTGTCTGAGCGGAGCAGTGTGGGGCCGCCTGTGGGGCCTGTCTGAGCGGAGCAGTGTGGGGCCGCCTGTGGGGCCTGTCTGAGCGGAGCAGTGTGGGGCCGCCTGCGGGGCATGTCTGAGCGGAGCAGTGTGGGGCCGCCTGCGGGGCCTGTCTGAGCGGAGCAGTGTGGAGCCGCCTGCGGGGCCTGTCTGAGCGGAGCAGTGTGGGGCCGCCTGTGGGGCCTGTCTGAGCGGAGCAGTGTGGGGCCACCTGCGGGGCCTGTCTGAGCGGAGCAGTGTGGAGCCGCCTGCGGGGCCTGTCTGAGCGGAGCAGTGTGGGGCCGCCTGTGGGGCCTGTCTGAGCGGAGCAGTGTGGGGCCACCTGTGGGGCCTGTCTGAGCGGAGCAGTGTGGGGCCGCCTGCGGGGCATGTCTGAGCAGAGCAGTGTGGGGCCGCCTGCGGGGCATGTCTGAGCGGAGCAGTGTGGGGCCGCCTGTGGGGCCTGTCTGAGCAGAGCAGTGTGGGGCCGCCTGTGGGGCCTGTCTGAGCGGAGCAGTGTGGGGCCACCTGTGGGGCCTGTCTGAGCAGAGCAGTGTGGGGCCGCCTGCGGGGCCTGTCTGAGCGGAGCAGTGTGGGGCCGCCTGTGGGTCCTGTCTGAGCGGAGCAGTGTGGGGCCACCTGCGGGGCCTGTCTGAGCGGAGCAGTGTGGGGCCGCCTGTGGGGCCTGTCTGAGCGGAGCAGTGTGGGGCCACCTGCGGGGCCTGTCTGAGCGGAGCAGTATGGGGCCGCCTGTGGGGCCTGTCTGAGCGGAGCAGTGTGGGGCCGCCTGTGGGGCCTGTCTGAGCGGAGCAGTGTGGGGCCACCTGTGGGGCCTGTCTGAGCGGAGCAGTGTGGGGCCGCCTGCGGGGCATGTCTGAGCAGAGCAGTGTGGGGCCGCCTGCGGGGCATGTCTGAGCGGAGCAGTGTGGGGCCGCCTGCGGGGCATGTCTGAGCGGAGCAGTGTGGGGCCGCCTGCGGGGCATGTCTGAGCAGAGCAGTGTGGGGCCGCCTGCGGGGCCTGTCTGAGCGGAGCAGTGTGGGGCCGCCTGCGGGGCTTGTCTGAGCGGAGCAGTGTGGGGCCGCCTGCGGGGCTTGTCTGAGCGGAGCAGTGTGGGGCCGCCTGCGGGGCATGTCTGAGCGGAGCAGTGTGGGGCCGCCTGCGGGGCTTGTCTGAGCGGAGCAGTGTGGGGCCGCCTGCGGGGCCTGTCTGAGCGGAGCAGTGTGGGGCCGCCTGCAGGGCCTGTCTGAGCAGAGCAGTGTGGGGCCGGCTCCGGGGCCTGTCTGAGCGGAGCAGTGTGGAGCCGCCTGTGGGGCCTGTCTGAGCGGAGCAGTGTGGAGCCGCCTGCGGGGCCTGTCTGAGCGGAGCAGTGTGGGGCCGCCTGTGGGGCCTGTCTGAGCGGAGCAGTGTGGGGCCGCCTGCGGGGCTTGTCTGAGCGGAGCAGTGTGGGGCCGCCTGCGGGGCTTGTCTGAGCGGAGCAGTGTGGGGCCGCCTGCGGGGCATGTCTGAGCGGAGCAGTGTGGGGCCGCCTGCGGGGCATGTCTGAGCGGAGCAGTGTGGGGCCACCTGTGGGGCCTGTCTGAGCGGAGCAGTGTGGGGCCGCCTGCAGGGCCTGTCTGAGCAGAGCAGTGTGGGGCCGGCTCCGGGGCCTGTCTGAGCGGAGCAGTGTGGAGCCGCCTGTGGGGCCTGTCTGAGCGGAGCAGTGTGGGGCCGCCTGTGGGGCCTGTCTGAGCGGAGCAGTGTGGGGCCACCTGTGGGGCCTGTCTGAGCGGAGCAGTGTGGGGCCACCTGCGGGGCCTGTCTGAGCGGAGCAGTATGGGGCCGCCTGTGGGGCCTGTCTGAGCAGAGCAGTGTGGGGCCGCCTGTGGGGCCTGTCTGAGCGGAGCAGTGTGGGGCCACCTGTGGGGCCTGTCTGAGCGGAGCAGTGTGGGGCCGCCTGCGGGGCATGTCTGAGCAGAGCAGTGTGGGGCCGCCTGCGGGGCATGTCTGAGCGGAGCAGTGTGGGGCCGCCTGCGGGGCATGTCTGAGCGCAGCAGTGTGGGGCCGCCTGCGGGGCATGTCTGAGCAGAGCAGTGTGGGGCCGCCTGCGGGGCCTGTCTGAGCGGAGCAGTGTGGGGCCGCCTGCGGGGCTTGTCTGAGCGGAGCAGTGTGGGGCCGCCTGCGGGGCTTGTCTGAGCGGAGCAGTGTGGGGCCGCCTGCGGGGCATGTCTGAGCGGAGCAGTGTGGGGCCACCTGCGGGGCCTGTCTGAGCGGAGCAGTGTGGGGCCGCCTGTGGGGCCTGTCTGAGCGGAGCAGTGTGGTGTCTCCTTGCGGGTCCTGTCTGAGTGGAGCAGTGTGGGGCCACCTGCGGGGCCTGTCTGAGCGGAGCAGTGTGGGGCCGCCTGCGGGGCATGTCTGAGCGGAGCAGTGTGGGGCCGCCTGCGGGGCTTGTCTGAGCGGAGCAGTGTGGGGCCGCCTGCGGGGCCTGTCTGAGCGGAGCAGTGTGGAGCCGCCTGCGGGGCCTGTCTGAGCGGAGCAGTGTGGGCCCACCTTCGGGGCCTGTCTGAGCGGAGCAGTGTGGGGCCACCTGCGGGGCCTGTCTGAGCGGAGCAGTGTGGGGCCGCCTGTGGGGCCTGTCTGAGCGGAGCAGTGTGGGGCCGCCTGTGGGGCCTGTCTGAGCGGAGCAGTGTGGGGCCGCCTGCGGGGCCTGTCTGAGCGGAGCAGTGTGGGGCCACCTGTGGGGCCTGTCTGAGCGGAGCAGTGTGGGGCCGCCTGTGGGGCCTGTCTGAGCGGAGCAGTGTGGGGCCGCCTGCGGGGCATGTCTGAGCGGAGCAGTGTGGGGCCGCCTGTGGGGCCTGTCTGAGCGGAGCAGTGTGGGGCCACCTGTGGGGCCTGTCTGAGCGGAGCAGTGTGGGGCCGCCTGCAGGGCCTGTCTGAGCAGAGCAGTGTGGGGCCGCCTGTGGGGCCTGTCTGAGCGGAGCAGTGTGGGGCCACCTGCGGGGCCTGTCTGAGCGGAGCAGTGTGGAGCCGCCTGCGGGGCCTGTCTGAGCGGAGCAGTGTGGGGCCGCCTGCGGGGCATGTCTGAGCGGAGCAGTGTGGGGCCGCCTGTGGGGCCTGTCTGAGCGGAGCAGTGTGGGGCCACCTGTGGGGCCTGTCTGAGCGGAGCAGTGTGGGTTCGCCTGCAGGGCCTGTCTGAGCAGAGCAGTGTGGGGCCGCCTGTGGGGCCTGTCTGAGCGGAGCAGTGTGGGGCCACCTGCGGGGCCTGTCTGAGCGGAGCAGTGTGGAGCCGCCTGCGGGGCCTGTCTGAGCGGAGCAGTGTGGGGCCGCCTGTGGGGCCTGTCTGAGCGGAGCAGTGTGGGGCCACCTGTGGGGCCTGTCTGAGCGGAGCAGTGTGGGGCCGCCTGCAGGGCCTGTCTGAGCAGAGCAGTGTGGGGCCGGCTCCGGGGCCTGTCTGGCCTCCCTGCAGCTGGAGACAGCCAGGTCCCTGCTCTGATGACACTCCCTGCTCCCTCACCAGCTGCCTTCACTCACCCTGGGTCAGTCCTAGCTTTTCTGGTGCTTTTATGAAGGGTTTTACTGTTCACATTATAGCTCTTGAGGTTCTGCACCTGCTGTAGTGACCTGTGTGTACAGAGTACAATTTTTGTAAGAGATGCGTATGGTAACTGAGGGTGGGTGTAGTTGGCGGAGTACCACTACACAGAATTCTGCCGAATTGATCAAAAACTGTGAAACTCTGTGAATTCCGCTCTGCAACTCCCTGCCTTGAACACCAAGAGCACATCATGCTGATTGATTGGTGGTGGTCCCATCCTGCTAGGACCACCCCACGCACAGTTATGGGCAAAAATATATTCCCAACCAAAGTCCCTGCAAAGCATTATGGGACACTATTCTAGGGTGCAGTGAATATTATAATATTCAATATCAAAACATTCCTCAAGGGGCAGGCTCAGGGGCTCAGCTGAGAGCTAACACTATAATAATCATTAAACTCTAGAATCTCGCCCCATAATGCTTTGCTGGGCCTTTGGTTGGCATTGTATTTTTGCCCATAACGTTGCTTGGGGTGGTCCTACGAGGATGGGACCACCACAATCATTGAGCATAATATGCTCTTTGTGTTCAAGGTACCTGCTTGGTCCTCCCCCTAGGTTAGGGTGGACCCCAAAATCATCACCCCTCTCACTTACTGATATTTTTCAAAGCTCACTTTTGTGAGATGACAATATGCATTTTAGCATGTAAAGATAACATTATTTATTGTTTAACTAAAGGCACTGCTTGCTATATTTTCATTTTTGTGAGATGGCTATATGTATTTTAGCATGCAAAGATATTTTTTGTCTAAAGGTATGTGAGATTTCTGTTTAAAACGTTTATTAATACACACAACGACACTCGACGAATGTTGGCTCGTCCCTGGGTGACGTGACGTGTGACGTGAGGGAATATCACGTGACACCCAGGTCACGTGAGTTGCATGTCTGGACACTCATGTCCGGCTGTACTTCGGGATTGCACAGAGTTGCTTGTATTCTGTGCAGAGGTCATTTCAAAGTACATTGGTCTGGACTTCTTCTTTGGGATGGGGTCAAGATTAATTTGCAAATGGATGGTCGTGTTCTTTAATGGCACAGATGAGCTGAAATCTATGGAATCGCACGACCCCCTGAGAATTCCCAGGGTTTGCTCAAGATAAGTATTTCCATCGCGATTTGTTGATTGTCTGACTAAGGCGCCCAAAGTGACACGAGAATGTCCGGTTGTGGGTCCGGAGCTTCCTTGTCATGGACTCACGTTGCTGCACGTCAAGGATGAACCCCAGTAGAGCCCAGCACATGGATCTGTTAGTGTTCAGGTGCAGCAGAGAAGTGCTCCCGCAGTGCAAGTTGCGCAGTATCTATTGGAGGGTGGTGGGGGGCTAATTTGCTCTTACGAGGGGTGATGCAGCGGGTCTAACAAAGAACCCTCTATCTATTTCACCAATCCAGGAGCAATTTATTTTTACTCATTGGTGGGGCCCATAGCACCACGAGTCACACATACACACACACCCTCAGACCACACTGTCCCTGAATCAGTGAAAAGTAGACAAAGCTGCAAGATATGCGGGGTACCTTATTATTCTATATAGTAACTTTATATATTATATACATTCGAGTTTCTAGACGCTCAGAAGTCATAGAGAATAGCATGAAGGTACTCCGCTATTTGGTCGCTGGACCAACTAGTAGGAATTAGTCGATGGCGATTAAGTCCAGCTCAGTAACATTATTCTCACAACTTTTAACATCTAATCAACACAACTTAAATTTAATAATCACAGACTCGAGTTTATATTTTATATAATTGTATCTAAATCATTAAGAGACATTTTATATTGCGAAGAATTCATTAAACAAGTACATTCTAAACATTTAATAATATATTTTTCTTTTAAGCAAAATAAAATAAAAAGAACTAATTACCCCTTGGCCATAGGGCAATGATAGAACAGCAGGACATAGAACAGGTTCCCAAGCTGACTGTCTTTTCTAACCTCCTCGATGTCTCCTTCCAGACATAGAATCTCTGCAATAAATCTTGTTTCTCTTCCCCATCAAAAGTTTAAAGTCCAACATTTTTTAAAGTCTCTTGCACCATAAAGAAAAATCGTCCCAACCAACAGCATGCTGTGGTGCAAACTAAGATCATTTTCACAAGCCATTTTATACTCTTTCACTAACTATCTAAACCTAAAATTGAAACTTTTAGGGGCTTCACTCATCTTCTCATTGGCCCATTGGAGGGGTGGCGATGATCACCTCATGTCCTTGCTCAAACCAGTTCGTAAAAGTGCAAAATTATTCCACGGTTCTCATGTCTTAACCAAATCTTCTCATGTGTACTTGTATATATTTTTGTATCAGTTCCTCGCATTCAGTTTTCAATGTTAATTTTTTTTCAGGCTTTTAAAATCCGGGCAACTTTGGCACAACTCCCGTCTGTAGGCCAGGCTGGCCTTGACATCTCTTTCTCCGGGCATCGGCCATACACTTGTGACGGCACATTCTCTCTTTACACATGCGTGGGGGCCATCTTTTAGTTTTCATTCCACCTCTGCGTTTCAACAGCCACTTTTCTGACTAGGCCTTTCAGGCCAATATGGAAACTATTATGAAAACAAACATAACAGAAATTAGATATAGCAAATACACTCTTCTGTTTTTCCCATGTTTTGTGTTACCTAGCGAAGCAACATATACACGGTTCTTTCTTACCTTCTACATTCTTAAGCCACGAGAAAATTCTACCACAAGCACAAATACATGCGTTTTATTCTTATTTTTACGCCATCACGGTTCTATATTAGTTAGACTCATACTTTATTAGTAAATTAGTTTTTTGCAAATAGCAGTTAGTTTTCCCGCGTGTTGTGTCTAATAAATTGTGTACTTCGTTGATTATTTGCATGCTTCACACAATTAAAATTATTAAAGTTATGAGGGGACAACATTATAGGGGGTACGATTTGTTTTGTTGTTTCTCTCCTGCTCCATCAGGGGGTTAAAGACAAGACCACTGCAATTATGCTACAGGATAGAACCAAATTATGTAACAGAGTTGACTAAATTATGCAACAAGGAAAGGCAAATTAAACATCTTAAGGCAATACATTTTCTGATAGCATTACTACATTATTTAGAAATTTGTACTCACTGCAACTCTCTGCGTAAAGATTTATCCTTATTAGTACCAGTTTAACACCCAAATATGGCAATAATCAATTGAAAGATGACCAGTCAACTTATGCAAAGGGCTTTGTACTGCGCAAGGACATTGTTGCCACGTTTCAGTAACTTGTGTTCTCTTTGAGCTAGATCAGTTGTTTTGCTAAAATCGAGAGATGATGGTTTATGTGTCAAAGGCGGCAAGTCCACAATTATCGGCAAAACGTTGCAGATGCAAAATTTGAGGACATTTGCTACTGATGTCCTGGAAACTTTTCAGCTCATTTTCTCTGCCACCGTGTGATATCGGCTGATCACAGGGAGACCGTGTGATGGGAGCAGATATTGTGTGTCACACGATGGCACCGTGTGAGTTTGCAGGTATGGGGCCATGTAGAGATGCTTCTGTACTTTGCAATCAGGGCAACAATGGCGATCCGTCACAGGCTTCTCAGTGTTGTAATGTCGGTTGCTTGAGCTCAGCACTCAGCCAACAGATACAGTAATCCGTGTCCAGCCAATGCCAGTCTTTTCAAAAAGGGACTTTAATTACACAGATGCACTAAATACTACACACATTCATGCATCACACAAGTCAGTGGGATTCTCTCCAGGGGCTACACCTGCTGCTCACTCCTAGGTGCCCTCCGGCTCGAGTACGATGGATGCAGGGAAAGGAGGCGAGGGCCAGGGAGGCAGACCGCAGGTGTCTGTTGGGCTGGTGGAAGGTCAGGCAGTTGTTCGGGTATTCTGGTCCTGTGTTGTGGAGGGCTTTTTAGGCGTGCATGAGCAGCTTGAAGAATCAACTCTTCTTGATGGGGAAACAGTGCATACTACGGAGGTGGGGGTGATGTGGAATCATCTGGTTAGGTCCAGGATGATTCTTCCTGCTGTGTTCTGTATTGTTTGAAGGTGCTTGAGGGGAAGAGCGGTTGTTCCGGCGTGGAGCGTTACTGTCGACGAGGGTCTCTGTGACGGTTCTTCTGTGGTCGGTTGGGATCCATCTGAAGATTTTGCGGTGAATTCTGAGGGTGTTGAAGCAGGTGGAGATGACCACGTTGACCTGTTGTCTCAGGGAGAGTTCACTGTCGAGGATAATGCTGAAGTTGCAGGCATGGGTGGTAGTCCTATGGCAGAGGGCCAACAGGAGTTGTCCCACGGTGAAGGGGGTCTACTGAATAGGAGAACTTCCGTTATGTTGAGTATGAGGCAGTTGGCTCTCATCCAGTTGGCGTTGTCGATCATGGCGCTCTGGCAGCTCGCTCTAGTGGTGTCTGTGTCTTCGGTGAGGGAGAGAATTAGTTTGGTGTCGTCGGCTTAGGAGATGATATTGAGTCCATGGCTGTGAGCGATGAGTGCGAGCGGAGTCATGTAGACGTTGAACAGTGTTGGGCTCAGTGAGGAGCCCTGGGGTATGCTGCAGATGATGCTCTTGGGGTCGGGGATGTACGGTCGGAGGTGGATTCTTTAATTATGTCCAGTGAGAAAAGACCATAGTAACTAGAGAATGTTGCCGTAGATGCTGATGTGGTGGAGTCTGTGGATGAGGAGGTGGTGTAAGACTGTGTCAAAGGCGGCTGACAGGTTGAGGAGGATCAGGGCTGCTGACTCGCAGTGGTCAATGATGGCTGTTACGTCGTTGATGGCGGCTATAAGTGCGGTTTCTGTGTTGTGGTTAGAGCAGAAGCCAGATTGGGAGGGGTGGAGCAGGTGGTTGGATTCCAGGTAGTCCATGAGTTGACGGTTGACAATATTCTCCAGTACCTTGTTTGGGAAGTGCAGGAGTGAGATGGACCGATAGTTCTTGAGGTCGAATGAGTCCACTGTGGGTTTCTTCAGAAGTGGTTTTACTTCAGTGTGCTTTCATGTTACAGTCCCGATCGGACCAGATTTAAGTGCAGCCCCTTCTGCACCTACAACAGTCAAGCTGTTGCTGCTCTCGTCTGGGACTTCGGCAATTACACAATTGTAGACCTTTTCTGGGCCTGTGGCAGTCACACAGTTGCTGCCTCTGCCAGGCCATTGATGAGCACAGCATTGTGATACCCTCCAGGAACTGAGAGGAGAGGCTGGGGGAGTGAGGGTCTGTGTTGCCCAACAGCGCTGGAATGCATTCGGGTCGCCATATGTTTTATAAATTCCCATAACATAACAGGGTGGTCACAGGACCCATAGCTGCCAAGGTTTCAGATTCCTATGAGTGACATTTTCATAATTTCAGTGTAATTATGAATTACATTTCAATGACTGAGTGGCACTTTCTGGCAAGAAAAATCACGGAGTGAAGACGAGAGAAACATATAAATATCAGACATTACACCCATTTGCGCATTGTCCGAATCATGTATTCAAGCACACATACTTAAGCTACATGGGCGCTGTTCAGCAGGTTTCCTGCCCGGCTTGGGAGATCGCCGTCCACCTTAAGGTGACTTGTTGAGTGCCTCTAACTAGCAGACAAACCGAGTAGCTGAAAAAACTGAGCTGTGCAGTCAGTCTCAGCAGTGCCCAGTTGTAGTCAGTACAGGGACAGACAGCTCAATTAGACAGCGCGCTCCGCAAATTTTATTTATTATAAACACAGTTATTAACAACTACTATTATGCCGGACTCAGACAGTTCTTTAGAGGGCAGCCAGCAGGTGCCGCAGCAGTTCGCCTGACAGGCATTATAAGTGCATGAAACCAGCCATGTCCCTTTGGAGCCGGGCCCTTGCTTAATTCCAGCTGTATCACCTGCCCGACACAATTACTGCCCTCTCAGAGACCCACACAGACAAACGTGCGCCGGTGCAAGGTATTGTGGTTCACTCAGGGCACAGTTTCACTCATAGTCCACAAAAGTACTCACATTCCTCATGGGAAGAGAGGCGCAACGGCCTGCGCCCACAATGACTCCTCACACCGCAGGATTCTCGCTCAGCCCTGAACACGCACACAGTCTCAGCGCTGGCTGGGTCTGTTCCGTTGCCGGATACCGATTCACGGTCCGAGCTGCGCTGCCATTCCCCCAACAGCATTTAGACTAGTGCAATCCATGAAAACATTAGGGAAACTGCCCTCCCCCGCTCCTGCAGGAGCGGAACCGCCTGTAAATTCAAGTGCGTCGCTTGACTCACAATGGCTCAGTAGCCATCCTGACGTCGGTGAATTCTAATGCTGCTCGGTGTCAGTGTTACATTGTATCACTGCGCAGCTCTAGCAGCTGAGCCAGAACCCCCAAGCTTGCCAGGAGCAGCGCTCACCGCGCGCTGGCACTGCAGCCTGAATGGTGCATTATTATATAGCAGCGTTTCGGCTTCACACCTGAGGTGCCGCTATGAAGCGTGACTTTGCATTTCAGTCTTGTGATGAGGACCACCACACTAAAATGAGTTAGTCTAACGCCTGATGCGTGGTATTTGTAGGGCTGAGGGCACATGAGCCTTACCCCGTTCACTCTGGTGCAGTCTGGCCTCCATTGCTTAGGCTCGCTCATACACACAGCTCCTAAGCATGCACGTGTTATACAGACTACACATCTACATGCTTGACACCAACTAGATGTCAGCCCAATATTCTAGCTTTACCCAGCTGGGCCAGTAGTCCTCTACCCCTGACGATACGGGTGAAAAGGTCTGGCCACACTATTGAGTTCCTCGACAGTCATGGTATGCTGCCATCACCACTGTACGTGCTGTACCCAGGTCAGGGATAGTAGTCCTCTGCCCACAATGAGGCCACGTGTGGTGCACCCACCACTTCACAGGACATGCCCAGGACCTCACACAGCAAGGGTCCGCCGCTCAGTGCCCGTCCGCCCTGCGCTCAGTGCCTGTCGCCCTGCGCTCAGTGCCTGTCGCCCTGCGCTCAGTGCCCGTCTGCCCTGATCTCAGTGCCTGCCCACTGTGCGCTCAGTGCCCGTACGCCCTGCGCTCAGTGCCCGTCCGCCCTGCGCTCAGTGCCCGTCTGCCCTGCGCTCAGTGCCCGTCTGCCCTGCGCTCAGTGCCCGTCCGCCCTGCGCTCAGTGCCCGTCCGCCCTGCGCTCAGTGCCTGTCGCCCTGCGCTCAGTGCCCGTCTGCCCTGATCTCAGTGCCTGCCCACTGTGCGCTCAGTGCCCGTACGCCCTGCGCTCAGTGCCCGTCCGCCCTGCGCTCAGTGCCCGTACGCCCTGCGCTCAGTGCCCATCCACCCTGCGCTCAGTGCCCGTCCGCCCTGCGCTCAGTGCCCGTCCGCCCTGCACTCAGTGCCCGTCCGCCCTGCGCTCAGTGCCTGTCGCCCTGCGCTCAGTGCCCGTCTGCCCTGATCTCAGTGCCTGCCCACTGTGCGCTCAGTGCCCGTACGCCCTGCGCTCAGTGCCCGTACGCCCTGCGCTCAGTGCCCATCCGCCCTGCGCTCAGTGCCCGTCCGCCCTGCGCTCAGTGCCCGTCCGCCCTGCGCTCAGTGCCCGTCTGCCCTGCGCTCAGTGCCCGTCCGCCCTGCGCTCAGTGCCCGTCCGCCCTGCGCTCAGTGCCTGTCGCCCTGCGCTCAGTGCCTGTCGCCCTGCGCTCAGTGCCCGTCCGCCCTGCGCTCAGTGCCCGTACGCCCTGCGCTCAGTGCCCGTCCGCCCTGCGCTCAGTGCCTGTCGCCCTGCGCTCAGTGCCCGTCTCACCTGATCTCAGTGCCTGCCCACTGTGCGCTCAGTGCCCGTACGCCCTGCGCTCAGTGCCCGTACGCCCTGCGCTCAGTGCCCGTCCGCCCTGCGCTCAGTGCCCGTCCGCCCTGCGCTCAGTGCCCGTCCGCCCTGCGCTCAGTGCCCGTCCGCCCTGCGCTCAGTGCCCGTCCGCCCTGCGCTCAGTGCCCGTCTGCCCTGCGCTCAGTGCCCGTCCGCCCTGCGCTCAGTGCCCGTCCGCCCTGCGCTCAGTGCCCGTCCGCCCTGCGCTCAGTGCCCGTCCGCCCTGCGCTCAGTGCCTGTCGCCCTGCGCTCAGTGCCCGTCCGCCCTGCGCTCAGTGCCCGTCCGCCCTGCGCTCAGTGCCCGTCCGCCCTGCGCTCAGTGCCTGTCGCCCTGCGCTCAGTGCCTGTCGCCCTGCGCTCAGTGCCCGTCCGCCCTGCGCTCAGTGCCCGTACGCCCTGCGCTCAGTGCCTGTCGCCCTGCGCTCAGTGCCCGTACGCCCTGCGCTCAGTGCCCATCCACCCTGCGCTCAGTGCCCGTACGCCCTGCGCTCAGTGCCCGTACGCCCTGCGCTCAGTGCCCGTACGCCCTGCGCTCAGTGCCCGTACGCCCTGCGCTCAGTGCCCATCCACCCTGTGCTCAGTGCCCGTCCACCCTGCGCTCAGTGCCCGTCCGCCCTGCGCTCAGTGCCCGTCCGCCCTGCGCTCAGTGCCTGTCGCCCTGCGCTCAGTGCCCGTCTGCCCTGATCTCAGTGCCTGCCCACTGTGCGCTCAGTGCCCGTACGCCCTGCGCTCAGTGCCCGTACGCCCTGCGCTCAGTGCCCGTACGCCCTGCGCTCAGTGCCCATCCACCCTGCGCTCAGTGCCCGTCCGCCCTGCGCTCTGTGCCCGTCCGCCCTGCGCTCAGTGCCCGTCCGCCCTGCGCTCAGTGCCTGTCGCCCTGCGCTCAGTGCCCGTCTGCCCTGATCTCAGTGCCTGCCCACTGTGCGCTCAGTGCCCGTACGCCCTGCGCTCAGTGCCCGTACGCCCTGCGCTCAGTGCCCGTACGCCCTGCGCTCAGTGCCCGTACGCCCTGCGCTCAGTGCCTGTACGCCCTGCGCTCAGTGCCCGTACGCCCTGCGCTCAGTGCCCATCCACCCTGCGCTCAGTGCCCGTCCGCCCTGCGCTCAGTGCCCGTCCGCCCTGCACTCAGTGCCCGTCCGCCCTGCGCTCAGTGCCCGTCCGCCCTGAGCTCAGTGCCTGTCGCCCTGCGCTCCGTGCCCGTCTGCCCTGATCTCAGTGCCTGCCCACTGTGCGCTCAGTGTCCGTACGCCCTGCGCTCAGTGCCCGTCCGCCCTGCGCTCAGTGCCCGTCCGCCCTGCGCTCCTGCGCTCAGTGCCCGTCCGCCCTGCGCTCAGTGCCCGTCCGCCCTGCGCTCAGTGCCCGTCCGCCCTGCGCTCAGTGCCTGTCGCCCTGCGCTCAGTGCCCGTCTCACCTGATCTCAGTGCCTGCCCACTGTGCGCTCAGTGCCCGTACGCCCTGCGCTCAGTGCCCGTACGCCCTGCGCTCAGTGCCCATCCACCCTGCGCTCAGTGCCCGTCCGCCCTGCGCTCAGTGCCCGTCCGCCCTGCGCTCAGTGCCCGTCCGCCCTGCGCTCAGTGCCCGTCTGCCCTGCGCTCAGTGCCCGTCCGCCCTGCGCTCAGTGCCCGTCCGCCCTGCGCTCAGTGCCCGTCCGCCCTGCGCTCAGTGCCTGTCGCCCTGCGCTCAGTGCCCGTCCGCCCTGCGCTCAGTGCCCGTCCGCCCTGCGCTCAGTGCCCGTCCGCCCTGCGCTCAGTGCCTGTCGCCCTGCGCTCAGTGCCTGTCGCCCTGCGCTCAGTGCCTGTCGCCCTGCGCTCAGTGCCCGTACGCCCTGCGCTCAGTGCCTGTCGCCCTGCGCTCAGTGCCCGTACGCCCTGCGCTCAGTGCCCATCCACCCTGCGCTCAGTGCCCGTACGCCCTGCGCTCAGTGCCCGTACGCCCTGCGCTCAGTGCCCGTACGCCCTGCGCTCAGTGCCCATCCACCCTGTGCTCAGTGCCCGTCCGCCCTGCGCTCAGTGCCCATCCACCCTGTGCTCAGTGCCCGTCTGCCCTGTGCTCAGTGCCCGTCTGCCCTGCGCTCAGTGCCCGTCTGCCCTGCGCTCAGTGCCCGTCCGCCCTGCGCTCAGTGCCCGTCCGCCCTGCGCTCAGTGCCCGTCCGCCCTGCGCTTCTAGCCTGTCCTCCCTGCGCTCAGTGCCTGCCCACCGTGCGCTCAGTGCCCATCCACCCTGCGCTCAGTGCCCGTCCGCCCTGCGCTCAGTGCCTGTCGCCCTGCGCTCAGTGCCCGCCCGCCCTGCGCTCAGTGCCCGCCCGCCCTGCGCTCAGTGCCCGTCCGCCCTGCGCTCAGTGCCCGTCCGCCCTGCGCTTCTAGCCTGTCCTCCCTGCGCTCAGTGCCTGCCCACCGTGCGCTCAGTGCCCATCCACCCTGCGCTCAGTGCCCATCCACCCTGCGCTCAGTGCCCGTCCGCCCTGCGCTCAGTGCCTGTCGCCCTGCGCTCAGTGCCCGTCCGCCCTGCGCTCAGTGCCCGCCCGCCCTGCGCTCAGTGCCCGTCCGCCCTGCGCTCAGTGCCCGTCCGCCCTGCGCTCAGTGCCCGCCCGCCCTGCGCTCAGTGCCCGCCCTGCGCTCAGTGCCCGTCCGCCCTGCGCTCAGTGCCCGCCCGCCCTGCGCTCAGTGCCCGTCCGCCCTGCGCTCAGTGCCCGTCCGCCCTGCGCTCAGTGCCCGTCCGCCCTGCGCTCAGTGCCCGTCCGCCCTGCGCTCAGTGCCCGTCCGCCCTGCGCTCAGTGCCCGCCCGCCCTGCGCTCAGTGCCCGTCCGCCCTGCGCTCAGTGCCCGTCCGCCCTGCGCTTCTAGCCTGTCCTCCCTCGAGCAGAATGAACCTCAGCGGGTCGCAGGAGAGGCCGTTATCTATTGACTGCAATCTCAGCTTTATGCAGCAAGCTACCACTCTCTCTGCCACATGCTTTGGACTAATGCGTATGCTGAGAAAAGTGTTGCCCCTTCTCCCCTTTGAAGCCCGCAGAATAATGGTTCAAGCCATTATTCTGTCCCGCCTAGACTACGGGAACTCGTTATATCTAGGTGCCCCCGCATTTACAATAAAAAAACTACAGGTGACCCAGAACGCTGCAGCCCGCCTCCTGTTGGGCCTCAACAAACGAGAGTCAGCCACCACTGCCTTGAAGAAACTGCACTGGCTCCCTGTTAAGGCCAGAGTGCTGTTTAAATCTCTTTGTCTTATGCACAAAGCTATGTGGAAGAATGCCCCCACTAGGATTTGTTCTTTGGCAATACCCTATCTCCCTCACAGATCCCTAAGATCCAGCACTGCCTTTCTGGCTACTGTTAGCAAAATCAGACGGACCAGATGGGGCGGACGCTCCTTTTCTTGGAATGCCGCGAAAGAATGGAACTCTCTGCCCACCTCCCTTCGCAGTGAGCCTAGTCTTTTAAAATTTCGGAAGGATCTGAAAACTTATCTGTTCATTTAATCCCTTCCCTTCTAGTATGACGGTACTTAGCGCTACGAGGCCTCCGGGTTGTTTGCGCTTTATAAAACCCGATTAATAATAATAATAATAATAATTGATAGACGGGTCTCCGTGAGGGACCACTTTCTTTAGCAGAACAGTTATTGAATAAACACGTGCCTCGGTGAGCTACCGCACGTGGTAGAGGGCGACAGGGTGCACCAATCACTCGAGATGGACACTTCTCATTGGATTAATCGGTGTACCACCCGTGTGAGAGGGACAGTTCTCATTGGATTACCGGACATGCCAATCACGTGACAGGGACACTTCTCATTGGATTACAGTACATGCCAATCACGTGCCAGGGACGGTTCTCATTGGGTTACTGGGAGTACCGCTGGTTGAAGTCCTAGGTCTCAATGGGATGCAAAGGGGCGCCAGTCTCTCAATCGACGCGAGTGTCCGGCGATTAGTGGTCTAACGTCCTCTCGTGAGGTCTCAGCGAGGTGGAGGTGGTAACGATGACTCGCGAGGTAGGGTTCACCGTGGCTGCCGCTGGCTCGAGAGCACATTTCTTATTGGGCTGCAGGGAAATACGTGGATTCACGAGTCACGCTCCAACCTTACTTGGGGTACGAGGGCACCAATGTTTGGTGGTTCTCATCCGAGGTCTATGTCGGGTCATTTTCACAAGCTGGTGTTCCTCTTCCATTTAGTTAGTTATTTTCTGGCAATGTGGTGACGCATCAGACAGGGTAGGGCTGCCCCACAGTTGTGCCCCCTCCTCTTTGGAGCCTTCTAAATACTGTGAAATAAAAGCATGTTTAGGCTTTACTTCTGCCTCTTCAAACCCCTGCCACCCTTCTGGCGTGAAGCTGCCCCATAGGTAGCTGCACCTGGGTAGCCATCAATGTGTGTTTCATTCTAAAATGGGTGAGGGCGAGTTGTGACCTCTTCGGCAAATAAAGTTCCTAGCCCTGCTTCTGTGCCTTTCCATGATTTTTCAGTAGTCAGTTTGTACAAGGTCGCTGATTCATTCACGTGGAGCTTGAATGAGCCACGCCCCCTGGATGTGGGTGGGTGTCCAGCAGCCGTGCACCCAGGGAAAGCCCCACGCGGTGAGGGTGACTCATTGTGTATATATAGAGTGGGACAGCTGGAATGTAGAAGCAGGCCATCCGATGCTCATGCATGAAGGACCCGAGCCCAACTGGAGCAAGAATGCTAATATTTGGATATCCGTATCCTTTGCGTCCTCTCACTTTGCTTCCGCCAACCTGTGAGCCAGGCCTGGGACTTGTTAGCATCTGGCTGAGTTTGTTTATCCTTTCCGCCTCTCTCCTCACTTTCTTACCCTTTGTTGATCGAAAGAATACCTTGCGCCAACTCTACTCACCACGAAGGCTTCCGCGCCTCCATCGAAGCGCTACAAATATTAGTGCTGGTGCGGTTTGGAACCCGCTCTGCGAACGCACTCTAGACACAATCTTAAGTGGTGGGATGTTGGTGCTGGCTGCTTGCGGGGCCCTGAAAGGGAGCAATGATGTGGGGTCCGACAGTTGGACCAGCATTGGCAATGCTCGAAGGGACTCTAGACCTGCCCATGGCAAGAGTTCAAGGAAAACTGCAGGAGAATAATCCTTAAACTTAATTGGGACCTGGGTGAAACTGGCAACAAACTACAATGTCCCAACAGGTAATATTTTCAAAAGACAATTTGATAGGATGCAAAATCAATAAAAAAAAAAAAACAGAGACTTTTGTAATTGATTTTGCATCCTATCAAATTCCCTTTTGAAATTTTACCTGTTGGGACATTGTCATATGTTACCCCTTGGTAAGAGTTCGGCATACTGTCATTGGCTGCTTCCTTTTACTAAATGCTTTGTGGAAGAAGGAATAGGCCTTAACCTACATTAGACTGGGCTAGAACATCCTGTTATCCTAAGGTGTGTGTGTGTATCGTCTCACAGCTGAATTTTACTTCTTAAGGCAACGAGCGAGTGTTAAAAGTAGGCATAACTTTGGGACATACCAACTACCACTATAATTAATGAGAGGGGAGTGATTCTTGTAAAGACATTACAACAATTGCTATGTCCACAAAAATAAGTTTTTCTATTTGCCTATAAGTTATAGGTCTTTATTGTACTAGTTGCATTTTGAGTGGAGGGCGAGCTATGACTAGCTTTACCCTCTAAGCTCCTGTTGTTTTGAATTCTTCATGGTAGAACCAACTTAGGTGGCTTCAGGCCCTTCTATCTGTAGATGTGTCAACTACCGGACATGTTCTGAGAAGGTTCTCCTCCCAATCTGAAACTTTCCAGATTAAAAGCCAAGTATTTCATGAGAGAATAGCATGAGGGTGGTGGTTTTGTTATTGAGCTGCAAACCAATAATAACTTATTTTCAAAGTTTGAGGAATTTCAAAAAGCCTGGTGAAAAGTTGGACATCTAGACACCGTCCAGCCAGTGAATCATAGACTTCCAGCTGATGCAACTGAAATAACAGATCTAGTTACAGGGCATTTGGGGAGCACACAAGGAAGGGAAGGAGGGAGCTGGAATGCAGATTCACCCATATACTGCTTAAACAACAAGAGAAAAAAAAGTTCCATGGAAGTGATCATTAGAAGGACAGAAGCCAGCCAATCAGAGACCTGGTAAAGAGGCTACGATACAGGTGTGAGACAAACACAAGATGGACAAGCTAGGGCAAGGAAAGGGCTCCAGCTTTTCTATTCCAATGCAGGTAACCATACACCGATGCAGGATTTTACCTCAGTCCTGACCCGCTGCACCCCTGCTATTCCAATGCAGGTTACCATACACCGATGCAGGATTGTACCTCAGCCGTGACCCGCTGCACCCCTGCTATTCCAATGCAGGTTACCATACACCGAGGCAGGATTGTACCTCAGCCACGACCCGCTGCACCCCTGCTATTCCAATGCAGGTTACCATACACCGAGGCAAGATTGTACCTCAGCCGCGGCCTGCTGCTGCCCTGCTATTCCAATGCAGGTTACCATACACCGATGCAGGATTGTACCTCAGCCACGACCCGCTGCACCCCTGCTATTCTAATGCAGGTTATCATCTACTGAGGCAGGATTGTACCTCAGCCACGACCCGCTGCACCCCTGCTATTCTAATGCAGGTTATCATACACTGAGGCAGGATTGTACCTCAGCCCTGACCTGCTGCAGCCCTGCTATTCCAATGCAGGTTACCATACACTGATGCAGGATTGTACCTCAGCCATTACCTGCTGCAGCCCTGCTATTCTAATGCAGGTTATCATACACCGATGGAGGATTGTACCTCGCGTTTAGGGCTGTATCCCTGGACGAAGTGGGAAAGACTCTGGCCAAGATGAAAAGCGGATCTCCCTGCGACCCCGCCCCCATGAGATTCCTGAAAACAGTGGCCCCGGCCATCGTACCCCCTATCACGGAGCTGATTAACATCTCGCTGTCGCAAGGCTCTGTCCCTCCGAGCTGGAAGGGTGCAGTAGTCAAAGCCCTCCTTAAAAAACCTCAACTGGACCCCTCCGATCTGGCAAACTACAGGCCGATCTCGCTCCTCCCGGGCATTAGCAAAATGGCCGAAAAACTGGTCAATGCCCAACTGTCCTTTTTCCTCGAATCCAACAACCTTCTGCGTCAGTCCCAAACAGGGTTTCGCCCTGGCCACGGCACGGACACCGCCCTCCTCGCAGTCATCGAGGAGGCAAGGTGCATCTTGGATTCAGGAGGGTCAGTGGCAGTGATCCTCCTGGACCTTAGTGCAGCCTTTGACACGGTGAACCACCGTGTCTTGCTCCACCGGCTGGCCAGGGCAGGACTCGGGGGTACTGTGCTTGCCTGGATAGAGTCCTTTCTATCGGGCCGCTCGTTCCAGGTCTGGGACGGCAATTCCCGCTCAGCCTCACTCCCTCTCTCTAGCGGAGTCCCCCAAGGGTCTTTGCTAAGCCCCACTTTGTTTAACGCCTATATGGCCCCCCTGGAGGATGTAGTAGCCCCATTCGGGATCAAGATAGTGAGTTATGCGGACGACACGCAATTGGTCGTCTCACTCTCACAGCTTGACCACCGCCCAGACAATCTGTTGAACTGCCTCCAGGAAATCCACCACTGGATGTGCGATTCATCACTTAAGCTCAACAGATCTAAAACGGAAGTCATGCTTATGGGCAAGAAATGGGCTACTATTCCTCCATCGGTCTGGCCTGATGTTTTTGGCGAGGTGCCCACCCCGAAGAAGGAAATTAAGACTTTGGGAGTCTGGCTCGAACCCGATCTATCCATGAAGACCCAGGCAGCCAAAACAGCAGGCACCTGTTTCGGACTCATGCGCTCTATCCGAAAGATCCTCCCCCTACTCCCTCCCCTATCGAGGAAACTTCTTGTTCAAGGCTTGATCCTTGCTCGTCTGGAGTATAGCAACGCCGTCTATCTAGGAGCCCCCGAATCCACTCTGGCAAAACTCCAGCGCGCTCAAAATGCGGCTGCCCGGCTCCTAATGAGTCTTCCCACCAGAGCCTCTGCCAGACCAGCACTCAAGGCCCTACACTGGCTTCCGATCCGACAGAGGATTGAATTTAAGGCTATGTGTACCGCCCACAAACTCCTCAACGGCCTAGGCCCTTCGATCCTGAGAGACATGGTCATTCCTTATAAGGCTCCCAGATCCCTGCGCTCTGACAATGAGCGTCTGGCCAACGTCCCGAGATTCAGGAAGGTGCGCACTGGTGGTCGACGCTTCGCAGTAAAGGCGTCCTCTGGCTGGAACTCGCTTCCACGCTGCTTGCGCCTGGAACCCTGCCATCTCCGGTTCCGTAAAGAACTGAAAACTTTCCTTTTTCCCAAATAGGACCTCCTCTCCCCCCTTGGTCATCACAAGTCTTTTACAGCGCGGGGATGCCTCCGGGTCACCAGGCGCTTTACAAATCGTTAAATAATAATAATAATAATAATAATACCTCAGCCATTACCCGCTGCAGCCCTTCTATTCCAATGCAGTTTAC
Organism: Lissotriton helveticus; assembly: GCF_964261635.1. Taxonomy (NCBI): domain Eukaryota; kingdom Metazoa; phylum Chordata; class Amphibia; order Caudata; family Salamandridae; genus Lissotriton; species Lissotriton helveticus. The sequence goes on from NC_136057.1 coordinate 171,317,578, forward strand.
CATACACTGAGGCAGGATTGTACCTCAGCCACGACCCGCTGCACCCCTGCTATTCTAATGCAGGTTATCATACACTGATGCAGGATTGTACCTCAGCCACGACAGGCTGCACCCCTGCTATTCTAATGCAGGTTACCATACACTGATGCAGGATTGTACCTCCGCCGTGACCCCCCTGCTGCCATGCTATTCTGATGCAGGTTACCATAGAGCGAGGCAGGATTTTACCTCAGCCCTGACCTGCTGCACCCCTGCTATTCCAGTGCAGGTTACCATACACCGAGGCAGGACTGTACCTCAGCTGTAGCCTGCTGCAGCCCTTCTATTCCAATGCAGTTTACCATACACTGAGGCAGGATTGTACCTCAGGCGTGACCTGCTGCAGCCCTGCTATTCTAATGCAGGTTATCATACACTGAGGCAGGATTGTACCTCAGCCACGACCCGCTGCACTCCTGCTATTCTAATGCAGGTTATCATACACCGATGCAGGATTGTACCCACCGCGATTGCACTCGGGGAACAGACACGGACTCGTCCGAGCCGGCGTTTTTCTGCTGCCCAAACTTTCGGGTGGCTTCCTGACTAACGACCTGTGTGGCGTTTTGTTTATCATACTTCTGTGCAACTGTTTTGTCCTGAAGATGGTCCTACGGATCTGTCTGACCAGCAAGGACCGAAACGTCGATGCCTAACACCTTTTATGCAAACACACTGTATAATTCATTTTTATATAAGTTGTGAATTTGATTGCATATGTATTAACGTGCATGTGGTTCCTTTATTGTTTCCACATTATATGCTGAAGGTGTTGATATACTACCATATGATTTGTTACATATGTCCTGGTGGTATTATGTTGCCAGATTTGTACTACTGAAAGAGAAAAAAAGAAAAAGACATTCATATATTGAATATCAAAAAAAAAATAAAATATATTTTTGATACTAATTACGATTGTTACTTCATAAAACCCTTAGGTTTTTATACTTAATTAAGTGATCATAGATATGACACTGATAACTGTGGAGTGGATACTGTGAATGATTCCTACCTGGACATCTAGCTTATAGGATCGTACCTCAGCCACGACCCGCTGCACCCCTTCTATTCTAATGCAGGTTATCATACACTGATGCAGGATTGGACCTCAGCCGTGACCCGTTGCACCCCTGCTATTCTAATGCAGGTTATCATACACCGATGCAGGATTGTACCTCAGCCGTGTCCCACTGCACCCCTGCTGCAGCCCATCTATTCTAATGCAGGTTACAATACACTGAGGCAGGATTGTACCTCAGCCGTGACCCGCTGCACCCCTGCTATGCCAATGCAGGTTACCATACACCGATGCAGGATTGTACCTCAGCCACGACCCGCTGCATCCCTGCTGTTCCAATGGAGGTTACCATACACCGAAGCAGGATTGTACCTCAGCCCTGACATGATGCAGCCCTGCTATTCCAGTGCAGGTAACCATACATCGATGCAGGATTGTACCTGAGCAGTGACCCGCTGCATCCCTGCTGTTCCAATGCAGGTTACCATACACCGATGCAGGATTGTACCTCAGCCGTGACCCGCTTCACCCCTGCTGCAGCCCTGCTATTCCAATGCAGGTTACAATACATTGAGGCAGGATTGTACCTCAGCCGTGACCCGCTTCACCCCTGCTGCACCCCTGCTGTTCCAATGCAGGTTACAATACATTGAGGCAGGATTGTACCTCAGCCGTGACCCGCTGCATCCCTGCTGTCCCAATGCAGGTTACCATACACCAATGCAGGATTGTACCTCAGCCGTGACCTGCTGCAGCCCTGCTATTCCAATGCAGGTTACCATACACCGATGCAGGATTATACCTCAGCCGTGACCCGCTGCATCCCTGCTGTTCCAATGGAGGTTACCATACACTGAGGCAGGATTGTACCTCAGCCGTGACCCGCTGCACCCCTGCTATGCCAATGAAGGTTACCATACACTGAGGCAGGATTGTACCTCAGCCGTGACCCGCTGCATCCCTGCTGTTCCAATGGAGGTTACCATACACTGAGGCAGGATTGTACCTCAGCCACGACCCGCTGCACCCCTGCTATTCTAATGCAGGTTACAATACACTGAGGCAAGATTGTACCTCAGCCGTGAACCGCTGCACCCCTGCTATGCCAATGCAGGTTACCATACACCGATGCAGGATTCTACCTCAGCCGTGACCCGCTGCATCCCTGCTGTTCCAATGGAGGTTACCATACACTGAGGCAGGATTGTACCTCAGCCGTGACCCGCTGCATCCCTGCTTTTCCAATGGAGGTTACCATACACCGATGCAGGATTGTACCTCAGCCGTGACCCGCTGCATCCCTGCTGTTCCAATGGAGGTTACCATACACTGATGCAGGATTGTACTTCAGCCGTGACCTGCTGCAGCCCTGCTATTCCAGTGCAGGTTAGCATACACCGATGCAGGATTGTACCTCAGCCACGATCCGCTGCACCCCTGCTATTCTAATGCAGGTTATCATACACTGAGGCAGGATTGTACCTCAGCCATGACCTGCTGCAGTCCTGCTATTCTAATGCAGGTTATCATACACTGAGGCAGGATTGTACCTCAGCCACGACCCGCTGGACCTCTGCTATTCCAATGCAGGTTACCATACACCGAGGCAGGATTGTACCTCAGCCACGACCCGCTGCACCCCTGCTATTCCAATGCAGGTTACCATTCACTGATGCAGGATTGTACCTCAGCCATGACCTGCTGCAGCCCTGCTATTCTAATGCAGGTTACCATACACTGAGGCAGGATTGTACCTCAGCCATTACCTGCTGCACCCCTGCTATTCTAATGCAGGTTATCATACACTGAGGCAGGATTGTACCTCAGCCACGACCCGCTGCACCCCTGCTAATCTAATGCAGGTTATCATACACTGAGGCAGGATTGTACCTCAGCCACGACCCGCTGCACCCCTGCTATTCTAATGCAGGTTATCATACACTGAGGCAGGATTGTACCTCAGCCCGACCCGCTGCACCCTTGCTATTCTAATGCAGGTTATCATACACTGATGCAGGATTGGACCTCAGCTGCGACCCGCTGCACCCCTGCTATTCTAATTCAGGTTACAATACACTGATGCAGGATTGTACCTCCGCCGTGACCCCCTGCTGCCATGCTATTCTGATGCAGGTTACCATAGAGCGAGACAGGATTTTACCTCAGCCCTGACCTGCTGCACCCCACTTTACCCATCCCTTTAAAGGTCTCTGACTGAGGCTTCCTTGTCTGCAGTCTGGTGTGGTGTGCTCGGAGGGTCTCCCACGCCCCTGGCCAGCCCTCCACAGTGAGGGGACGTACATGAACCCCACTTCCAGCCCTCCCTGGGGCGGGGGTCGCACCGGCAGGACCCGCCCGAGGCACATGAAGCTTTTAAAGGGCTGGGAATGTGGTATGGGAGAGTGACGTCTGACCTGACGCAGGATTGTACCTCAGCCGTGACCTGCTGCAGCCCTGCTATTCCAATGCAGGTTACCATACACCGACGCAGGATTGTACCTCAGCCGTGACCTGCTGCAGCCCTGCTATTCTAATGCAGGTTACCATACACCGACGCAGGATTGTACCTCAGTCCTGACCTGCTGCAGCCCTGCTGTTCCAATGCAGGTTACCATACACCGACGCAGGATTGTACCTCAGTCCTGACCTGCTGCAGCCCTGCTGTTCCAATGCAGGTTACCATACACCGACGCAGGATTGTACCTCAGTCCTGACCTGCTGCAGCCCTGCTGTTCCAATGCAGGTTACCATACACCGACGCAGGATTGTACCTCAGCCGTGACCTGCTGCAGCCCTGCTATTCCAATGCAGGTTACCATACACTGAGGCAGGATTGTACCTCAGCCACGACCCGCTGCACCCCTGCTATGCCAATGCAGGTTACCATACACCGATGCAGGATTGTATCTCAGCCGTGACCCGCTGCACCCCTGCTGTTCCAATGCAGGTTACCATACACTGAGGCAGGATTGTACCTCATCCGTGACCCGCTGCACCCCTGCTATGCTAATGCAGGTTACCATACACTGATGTAGGATTGTACCTCAGCCGTGACCCGCTGCACCCCTGCTATGCTAATGCAGGTTACCATACACCGATGCAGGATTGTACCTCAGCCGTGACCCGCTGCACCCCTGCTATGCCAATGCAGGTTACCATACACTGAGGCAGGATTGTACCTCAGCCACGACCCGCTGCACCCCTGCTATGCTAATGCAGGTTACCATACACTGATGTAGGATTGTACCTCAGTCCTGACCCGCTGCACACCTGCTATGCTAATGCAGGTTACCATACACTGATGTAGGATTGTACCTCAGCCGTGACCCGCTGCACCCCTGCTATGCTAATGCAGGTTACCATACACTGATGTAGGATTGTACCTCAGCCGTGACCCGCTGCACCCCTGCTGTTCCAATGCAGGTTACCATACACTGAGGCAGGATTGTACCTCAGCCACGACCCGCTGCACCCCTGCTATGCTAATGCAGGTTACCATACACTGATGTAGGATTGTACCTCAGCCGTGACCCGCTGCACCCCTGCTATGCTAATGCAGGTTACCATACACTGATGTAGGATTGTACCTCAGCCGTGACCCGCTGCACCCCTGCTATGCCAATGCAGGTTACCATACACTGAGGCAGGATTGTACCTCATCCGTGACCCGCTGCACCCCTGCTATGCTAATGCAGGTTACCATACACTGAGGCAGGATTGTACCTCAGCCGTGACCCGCTGCACCCCTGCTGTTCCAATGCAGGTTACCATACACTGAGGCAGGATTGTACCTCATCCGTGACCCGCTGCATCCCTGCTATGCTAATGCAGGTTACCATACACCGATGCAGGATTGTACCTCAGCCACGATCCGCTGCACCCCTGCTATGCCAATGCAGGTTACCATACACTGAGGCAGGATTGTACCTCATCCGTGACCCGCTGCACCCCTGCTATGCTAATGCAGGTTACCATAAACCGAGGCAGGATTGTACCTCAGCCATGACCTGCTGCATCCCTGCTATGCTAATGCAGGTTACCATACACCGATGCAGGATTGTACCTCAGCCGTGACCCGCTGCACCCCTGCTATGCCAATGCAGGTTACCATACACTGAGGCAGGATTGTACCTCAGCCACGACCCGCTGCACCCCTGCTATGCTAATGCAGGTTATCATACACTGAGGCAGGATTGTACCTCAGCCCCGACCCGCTGCACCCCTGCTATGCTAATGCAGGTTACCATACACTGATGTAGGATTGTACCTCAGTCCTGACCCGCTGCACACCTGCTCTGCTAATGCAGGTTACCATACACTGATGCAGGATTGTACCTCAGCCATTACCTGCTGCACACCTGCTCTGCTAATGCAGGTTACAATACACCGATGCAGGGTTGTACCTCAGTCCTGACCTGTAGCACCGCCCTGCTTCAGTAAAGGCACTCAGTCATGCCGTGCAGCACATATGTATTTTGGGTCCTAAACCTAGCTCTACCAGTGCCCCTCAGTCCTGTGCTCTGGTACGTCTGCTGTTTTAGTGATGGGGCTCCCTCATTGCTCTACCTTACTGTACACACGATGGGATGGGGTGGGGGGGGGGCTGAAGCCCTTTGAGTCCTATAGGTGTTGCACACGTGATAGTGGCCCTTCCCTGGGTCCTGCACATGTGCCATCAACGGGGCTTTCTCCACACCGAGCTGGGGGTCCATAGAGTGGATGTCCGGGCAGGACCACCCACCCTGAACACAAAGATCGTCTCTTTGATGGGTTCTTGACCCCTGCATTTAAAGGGGGCACTGGAAACGTAGGGAAGCAGTGTCAGGTCAGACGTCACTCTCCCATACCACATTCCCAGCCCTTTAAAAGCTTCATGTGCCTCGGGCGGGTCCTGCCGGTGCGACCCCCGCCCCAGGGAGGGCTGGAAGTGGGGTTCATGTACGTCCCCTCACTGTGGAGGGCTGGCCAGGGGCGTGGGAGACCCTCCGAGCACACCACACCAGACTGCAGACAAGGAAGCCTCAGTCAGAGACCTTTAAAGGGATGGGTAAAGTGGGCTCCGGCCCAGGGCCCCAGCCTTTCAGGGGCCCCCTCAGAGAGCCAGCTCTGTTCTGCATGTCTTGCCTGATGGCCTTGAATAATTCTTTAACCGATTGTTTCAAATACCATTTACCTTTAACTTATTTTAATGTGGCTGATGTGTGAGACTCGATGACAGACATTTTGCAGAGAAATGCATTTGTTTCATGCAACAGCCATAAACGATTTTTAGCTCAAAACAGGGCATGAAGTATGAGAAATGGGAGGGTGTTAGTTATTTGCAGTAACAATAGTGAGCTGCTACTGTGTTACAATATTGAAACACACCTCACTTTCACTGAATATTAGATGTAAACACATTTAGAATTGGGAGGATTGTGCCTGTGGGCTGTCAGTGACCTGCCAAAGAGGGCATGAAAGAGCTGAAACTGGATCATAAATTCAAAGCTGTTCCATGTTGTGCTTGATGACCACTGAGGTGTTAACGTGTTACGGAACGCAGCGCTTCGCAGTGTGGTGGATAAAGAGGCGTGAGAGAGGGGTGCAGTGCCAGATGCTTTGAGAAGCTCTACGAGTCCCTTTATGGTGTATATTGTTTCATCATCTACTTGTCTGGTTACTGCACTGGGTTGTCCAACCTGATATTCTGTTTACAGTTTTTGCTCCTGGATGCAGAGAGAAGTGGTGGGAGACCTGGTGGGGTGGACTTCGTTACTATCGTCCCATATCTAAAGGTCATTGTGAGATGCAAAGAAGCGGTCAGAGAGTGTAACTAGTCGGGGCCTGCAGTGGTGGACTGGACGAGAGTAAAATGTAAATTGATACTTGTATAGCGCACTACTCACCCGCAAGGGTCTCAAGGCGCTTGTACGAATACCGCTGTGGAACCCATCCTGGCTTTCCCTGTGTGTTGTCCACTCCTGGGCACCCCCAAGGTGGAGGCAGGCATCCTTAGCGTTGTGGGGCCGTTGTGGAGATTAAGCAAGCTATTGCCCAGAGTTGCAGAGTGGGACTCCATGATTGGAATAGGCACTGAGGCGAGAATTATCAGGTCAGTAGAATTTTGAGCCCAAGACCTGCCGAGGCGGGGAATTGAACCCTGGTCACGGGCTAGACCTCTGCGTCAGGGTCTGCCGCTCTAACCATTGAGCCACACTTCTCCACCTCCGGTGACTAGCAATGTGTGACATGTCTCTTCAGTTATTCCATGTCTGTTCAGTTAGTGATGCTGGTTTATTGGCTGGTGCAGTACTGAGTGATGGATACAACATGTAGCAGATACGTCTGCATAAGAGGAAAAAGACACAGTTGACTTACGTTTGCTGAGTGTTATAGTATTAATATTAGGCCAGAAGGGTTATAAATGAATTGGCATTGCTATATAATACCCATGCTGGCTGTAGGCAGCCCTTCTTAGCTTACCTGGGTATAGAAAGCAGTTTGCTAGATGGGCTGTCCCACATCTGTGGCTGTAAACTGTAGATTGTACAGGTGTGATTATCTTTGCGGATCCTACTCCGGGATTGTGGAATGATGTCGTTATCTTGGATTTAGCCATGATGTGAGCTGTCTTCTAAAGTGTATATGCTCCTGTGTGCTTCAAATCTTGACTGGTAGTGAGTTCCTGGACTAGGCGGCTTATCCAGAGAAAGCAGTGCCTCCTATGGATTCCATAGGATAAAGTGGCATGACGATGCGAGGTGCTGCCTGGAGCACAGAGTCCTGTATTGTTTCTAGTGCCTGAATCTAGCTTGTGTGGTCTTCTTTCTTGGGAGGTTCTGTGGCTAATGCAGAGTGCCTTGAGCACTGCCCTTCTTGCTGCAGGTAGAAAGTGGAGTGAGTGTTTGCAGGACTGGAGTCCTGCGTTCCATTTAGGGAAGCTGAATGACTCTTGTGGCATTTTGAGTTATTTGTACTTTGAGGATGATCAATGTGGGTGCGCCCAGACTGCAGTCCTGGAGCTGTGAGAGTCACAGTGCAGTCCTGGAACTGTGAGAGTCACACTGCAGTCCTGGAGCTGTGAGAGTCACACTGCAGTCCTTGAGCTGTGAGAATCACAGTGCAGTCCTTGAGCTGTGGTGAGAGTCACACTGCAGTCCTAGAGTTGTGAGAGTCACAGTGCAGTCCTTGAGCTGTGAGAGTCACACTGCAGCCCTAGAGCTGTGAGAGTCACGCTGCAGTCCTGGAGCTGTGAGAGTCACGCTGCAGTCCTGGAACTGTGAGAGTCACACTGCAGTCCTGGAGCTGTGAGAGTCACACTGCAGTCCTTGAGCTGTGAGAATCACAGTGCAGTCCTTGAGCTGTGGTGAGAGTCACACTGCAGTCCTAGAGCTGTGAGAATCACAGTGCAGTCCTTGAGCTGTGGTGAGAGTCACACTGCAGTCCTAGAGCTGTGAGAGTCACGCTGCAGTCCTGGAGCTGTGAGAGTCACACTGCAGTCCTGGAACTGTGAGAGTCACACTGCAGTCCTGGAGCTGTGAGAGTCACACTGCAGTCCTTGAGCTGTGAGAATCACAGTGCAGTCCTTGAGCTGTGAGAGTCACACTGCAGTCCTAGAGCTGTGAGAGTCACGCTGCAGTCCTGGAGCTGTGAGAGTCACAGTGCAGTCCTGGAACTGTGAGAGTCACACTGCAGTCCTGGAGCTGTGAGAGTCACACTGCAGTCCTTGAGCTGTGAGAATCACAGTGCAGTCCTTGAGCTGTGAGAGTCACACTGCAGTCCTAGAGCTGTGAGAGTCACGTTGCAGTCCTGGAGCTGTGAGAGTCACACTGCAGCCCTAGAGCTGTGAGAGTCACAGTGCAGTCCTGGAGCTGGGAGAGTCACACTGCAGTCCTGGAGCTGTGAGAGTCACACTGCAGCCCTAGAGCTGTGAGAGTCACAGTGCAGTCCTGGAGCTGGGAGAGTCACACTGCAGTCCTGGAGCTGTGAGAGTCACACTGCAGCCCTAGAGCTGTGAGAGTCACAGTGCAGTCCTGGAGCTGGGAGAGTCACACTGCAGTCCTGGAGCTGTGAGAGTCACATTGCAGTCCTAGAGCTGTGAGATTCACAGTGCAGTCCTGGAGCTGGGAGAGTCACACTTCAGTCCTGGAGCTGTGAGAGTCACACTGCAGCCCTAGAGCTGTGAGAGTCACAGTGCAGTCCTGGAGCTGGGAGAGTCACACTGCAGTCCTGGAGCTGTGAGAGTCACACTGCAGCCCTAGAGCTGTGAGAGTCACAGTGCAGTCCTGGAGCTGGGAGAGTCACACTGCAGTCCTGGAGCTGTGAGAGTCACACTGGAGCTGTGAGAGTCACATTGGGGATGTGAGAGTCACCCTGCAGTCCTGGAGCTGTGAGAGTCACACTGCAGCCCTGGAACTGTGATAGTCACACTGCAGATGTGAGAGTCACTCTGGAGATGTGAGAGTCACAACAAATCAAGAAGGGAGCGTAGAGGTTGAGATAGAATCACCCTCCTAAACGATCCATGTAAACAGTAAGATTCTATCAATTTGTAGAGGTTTATGTGAAGTAGTGGGCCCTCTCTTAGAGATGGAAAGATGAGAGCGCATGTGCTTGTTAAAATACCCCTCACACACTAAAAAAATCCAATAGTGTCATGCTTCATCATAGGGGTCTTCTCGTCCCTATAACGGGGCGGGGCGTGCTACGACCAGACGGACTACGCGGGAGCACTATAGATGTGACAGGGCTATGTGTAGGTGTAAAGGTGTCAGTGAAGTGTAGGGACCTAACTAGTGAGTGCACAAAAAATTCAAAAAATTTTAAATTCCCTGGCTAGTAGAAAAATACATTTTATTGAGATCTCTAGCTGGGAACGTTAAAAAGGGGGAAAGTGAGGTAGTGCAATTGCTAACTACCAAGTCGACATGTTTCATAGGCAGTCCCCAACTACCTAATCATCAGGACCATGTAGTGATCCCTACTACAAATAGCTCGGTTCTATAGTCATAAGCCTACTGTCCTATAGATAAAGCAGCAAAAATAGGCTGAATATCTAGGCTTCTGGGCATGAGCTGGCCCGTGTGAAGCAAGGCACTAATATTAAGTGCCAAAAAAGGAGGACCAATGGTCTCTGTAAATAAAGAAAGAAAAGAAAAAGGGGAGAAAAAGCACAAACAAGTTCATGTTTTACTTCTAATTATTGGATCTGTATCATCCAAATAATTACCAATTTAGGCAAGATTCTCGCCTTGTCACAAGTTATTGTCTATGCATTATATGTTGCAAGGTAATCGATAAATACCTCTCATGGCTGGTTATATAAACCAGACAATTCATCACGAATCAACCAATTTGACGCGATTCGCAGTTATCTCCTCACCCGTACAATTGTGACTCAACACATTCATACATCCACTCACACAAATAACGAGATAGACCCTTGTATCATAGTTGTTAAACTCGATATTCTAAGGAGATAGTGATGTTAAACACTCCTACATTATACATACTTTTTTCGTTAATTCTCAATGCCTCATGAGCTTGCAGGCGGAGATGGTTTTGCTCGGTTGACTGAAAGGAAATCAATAAATAGATGTTGCCGCCCTCGTGTTAAATATAACTCATTCCAAAAAATGGCGACAAAAATCCCTATGACCCATTTATTAAAGACTCGAGGTCTGAGTCTATTACTTACATCACCGGCGTAAGAGTTTGCCTCTTGTCCCTACCTCCGTGCAGCTCCGAGGACTCGCGGTCTCTCGTCTGTGAGGGAGATATAGGTCACCGTTCTCTTGCGTGATGCTGGCCAATTCTGGTGAACGCCCTCGACCAAAAGGCTGGAGCGCTACATTTCAAAGATGGCCGCCGTGTTTTGGCACCAAGTGAGGACTGTGATCAGTAGTCTTTTCACGCTTGCTCTTGTTTTTGTAAAGAAACGGGAAGGGCTTGGATGCGTACATTCTGTGGTGTGATGGTTGTGCTAAAAAACCTTATTAATCGTGCTCGGATCAGAGGTCTTTTACACAATGTCTCTCATTCATGAAAAAAGACAGATATCGTATGAAAGCACACGAGTGTGGTCTGAAGATTGTTTTAAAACATTTGCTCTTGACACTTTTCCATGTTGCTGCCAATCTATAGGTACTGATCATAGTTCACGGAGGGTGTATAGAACCACAATTTCATTCTGATGTACACACCAATCATAACTACCTAGATTCTCTTACTGTTAGCACCGCTACTGTGGGCAGTGTCAAGGGCATCGCTCACCAGAGTGTAGTGTCTATTTCCACTAGATCAATGTATGCGACCCTGATGTTGTCAAAACGGATCACAGATTATCTATAGGGACAGGTGGTGTCGCTGTGCATCAAAACAGTTGTCCCCTGATGTTTGTACTAGGAGTCGCAGCTGTCCTCATTGTACATTGGGCCATGTAGTTACATAGTGCATCATCCAATCGTCTCATGGTGATCCCTCCCCCCTGCTCCTAACTCCCAGCAGACGATCACCATGAGACGATTGGATGATAGCCCTGGAGCTGTGAGAGTCACACTGTAGTCATGGAGCTGTGAGAGTCACACTGCAGTCCTGGAGCTGTGAGAGTCACACTGCAGTCCTTGAGCTGTGAGAATCACACTGGAGATGTGAGAGTCAATGGGGATGTGAGAGTCACTGGGGATGTGAGAATCACATTGGGGATGTGAGAGGCACACTGCAGTCCTAGAGCTGTGAGAGTCACACTGGAGATGCGAGAGTCACTGGGGATGTGAGAGTCACTGGGGATGTGAGAGTCACATTGGGGATGTGAGAGTCACACTGCAGTCCTAGAGCTGTGAGAGTCACACTGCAGTCCTTGAGCTGTGAGAATCACACTGGAGATGTGAGAGTCACTGGGGATGTGAGAGTCACTGGGGATGTGAGAGTCACATTGGGGATGTGAGAGTCACATTGGGGATGTGAGAGGCACACTGCAGTCCTAGAGCTGTGAGAGTCACATTGGAGATGTGAGAGTCACTGGGGATGTGAGAGTCACTGGGGATGTGAGAGTCACTGGGGATGTGAGAGTCACATTGGGGATGTGAGAGTCACACTGCAGTCCTAGAGTTGTGAGAGTCACTCTGGAGATGTGAGAGTCACACTGGGGCTGTGAGAGCCAAACTGGGGATGTGAGAGTCACATTGGGGATGTGAGAGTCACACTGCAGTCCTAGAGTTGTGAGAGTCACTCTGGAGATGTGAGAGTCACACTGGGGCTGTGAGAGCCAAACTGGGGATGTGAGAGTCACATTGGAGATGTGAGAGCCACACTGCAGCCCTGGAGCTGTGAGAGTCACTCTGCAGTCCTGGAGCTGTGAGAGTCACACTGCAGCCCTGGAGCTGTGAGAGTCACTCTGCAGTCCTGGAGCTGGGAGAGTCACACTGCAGCCCTGGAGCTGTGTGAGAGTCACACTGGAGCTGTGAGAGTCACACTGGAGCTGTGAGAGTCACACTGCAGTCCTGGAGCTGTGAGAGTCACACTGGAGATGTGAGAGTCACTCTGGAGATGTGAGAGTCACACTGCAGTCCTACAGCGGTCGGATGGAGATGCCTTAACCTGCTGCCGCTCGTCCATCGTTACATGTTCTTAAGAGCGACGTTTCCGTGTTAAGTGTCGTTCACGTGTATAGCGCTGCCTTGAAGCCTTTACGGATCTGGGCTCCCATAATGGACTGGAGTCAGAGGGGTCATGTTACCCGAGAGGGAATGCTGGCGCTGAGACGAGCATTATGTTTGTTTAGTGACGAGTCATATGGGATGTGATAATCTCTATGCGTGCCCCCTAATCCCCCCCATCCTGGAGACCTGTGTGCGCAGTCTGCCCTCGGTTCCAGGTGGGCGGGACGCCAGCCCATGTCTGCCTGCCCCATCAGCGCGGCCTTATGTGCACTAAGTGGTTCACTCTCACTCAGGCGTAGCGCCAAGTGTCAGACTCTGATGGCTGAGCCCGTGTAGGCGCACTCTAAGCAGTGCCCCGTGTCTCCCATTGCACCGGGCCTTGGCACGGCTCTGTCCTCGGTGGTCCTGTGGTGGGCAGGACGCGGCCTGTCCGCGCCTCTCTGGGCATTCCTCCCGTCTCTAGCGCCCAGAGTGGTGTCTCAGCCCCTCCTCGGAGTGGGAAGGAACCCGATCCCGGGGCGGCTTCTCTTTCAGGCGGCTGCCAAGTCGTGCCACGCCGTTGGCAGGAAAAGTGAGACGAAACCCAAGCCAGGCTCTGAACACCTCCGCCCCTTGTGTGCCCCCGTGGCACCCACGCGCTCCCGCAGGGCACCCTTGTGTTGTAGGGCGGCAGCCGCGTGCCCCTCTTGCAGCTGTTTGCATTGCATAGCACTGTAGCGTTTATGTAGCGCAGTAGCGCTGCGTACCCCGCCGAGGAGACGGGGGCGCTTAGCGCTCTGCACCCCGCGGAGCGCGTGGCTGGCACAGTGGGTTATGTGCTGTGGCCTGTGTGGGGGTGGTGTTACCGTGGAGCGTGAGTGACCAGAGAGGCACTTTTAGTTTGTTTTGATTGCCCCCATTCTTGTCCCCTTCACCATCTCACCCCTGCTGACACACCCATCATCTGCGTGAGGCAGCCAGGCTACGGGGATGTAGGTGCGCCTTGGGGGGGTGAGAGGGGGGATCCATGGTGTTTGTGCTCAGGGGCAGTCCTGCTAAGCCAGGGGCTGACCAGTGAACACAAAAGCTCTCCCTCGCTCCCCCACTGCCTCATTTAATGTATTAGCATCATCAAGGGCGCCAAATGTGTCTCCACCCAGGGCGCTGGCTTCACAGCCCGTGGTGGCTCTTTAGAAGTCCCCTCCAGCGGTGTCCGGCCGCAGCGTGTTGTAGATGCACTGATATAGCGCTTCATTTCCTCTACCTGGCTCCACAGCGCTATAGTGGACGGTAGCCCGCTATACCGTGGCCTCGGCTGGTAGGAGCGCGCGTGGCGTGTACGGAGTGTGTGTGGCTGCTGTGAGGACCAGGGTTGTGCACTTGCGGTGATCTGTCGCTGCACACAGGCGTGACTTGCACAGTAATAGAGTGAGGTGTAGGCACTTGGTGCCAGATGTGCGCTGTTCACAGAGAACAGATGTTTCTCTGTCCAAATCAAGGGTACTCTTTCTTTCGACCTCAGGAAGATGAAAGGCTGAGTACCGCCCCTGAGAGGTTACTCCGTGACCACGTGGTCAAATATAATATACAAATACACCCCAGCCGTGGACGTCTTACACTGAGCCGGCAGAGTCTGCACCCCCAGCGTTGACCTCAAGGACTGGTGGGCCACCAGTGGTGGCTCTAGACGGCGCGTGCTTGGACCACCCCAAGTGACAGGCCTCACTATGTCTGATTGCCCATCAGGGCCAGAGAGATGCCTTGGTGTCTCCAGACTGTAAGGACAGCTGTAGTGTCACTGAAGGGCATAGTGTCTCATGGGCAGGGCTAGAGAAAGCCCCAGATTCTCCAGACGGTAAGGACAGCTGTAGTGTCTCTGAAGGGCATAGTGTCTGATGGGCGGGGCCAGAGAAAGCCCCAGATTCTCCAGACGGTAAGGACAGCTGTAGTGTCTCTGAAGGGCATAGTGTCTCATGGGCAGGGCTAGAGAAAGCCCCAGTGTCTCCAGACGGTAAGGACAGCTGTAGTGTCACTGAAGGGCATAGTGTCTCATGGGCAGGGCCAGAGAAAGCCCCAGTGTCTCCAGACGGTAAGGACAGCTCTGCAGGGCATAGTGTCTCATGGGCAGGGCCAGAGAAAGCCCCAGTGTTTCCAGACGGTAAGGACAGCTGTAGTGTGTCTGCAGGGCATAGTGTCTCATGGGCAGGGCTAGAGAAAGCCCCAGTGTCTCCAGACGGTAAGGACAGCTGTAGTGTGTCTGCAGGGCATAGTGTCTCATGGGCAGGGCTAGAGAAAGCCCCAGTGTCTCCAGACGGTAAGGACAGCTGTAGTGTCACTGAAGGGCATAGTGTCTCATGGGCAGGGCTAGAGAAAGCCCCAGATTCTCCAGACGGTAAGGACAGCTGTAGTGTCACTGAAGGGCATAGTGTCTGATGGGCGGGGCCAGAGAAAGCCCCTGTGTCTCCAGACGGTAAGGACAGCTGTAGTGTCACTGAAGGGCATAGTGTCTCATGGGCAGGGCCAGAGAAAGCCCCAGTGTCTCCAGACGGTAAGGACAGCTGTAGTGTGTCTGCAGGGCATAGTGTCTCATGGGCAGGGCTAGAGAAAGCCCCAGTGTCTCCAGACGGTAAGGACAGCTGTAGTGTCACTGAAGGGCATAGTGTCTCATGGGCAGGGCCAGAGAAACCCCTGTGTCTCTAGACTGTAAGGACAGCTGTAGTGTGTCTGCAGGGCATAGTGTCTGATGGGCGGGGCCAGAGAAAGCCCCAGTGTCTCCAAACGGTAAGGACAGCTGTAGTGTCACTGAAGGGCATAGTGTCTGATGGGCGGGGCCAGAGAAAGCCCCAGTGTCTCCAGACGGTAAGGACAGCTGTAGTGTCACTGAAGGGCATAGTGTCTCATGGGCAGGGCTAGAGAAAGCCCCAGTGTCTCCAGACGGTAAGGACAGCTGTAGTGTGTCTGCAGGGCATAGTGTCTCATGGGCAGGGCTAGAGAAAGCCCCAGTGTCTCCAGACGGTAAGGACAGCTGTAGTGTGTCTGCAGGGCATAGTGTCTCATGGGCAGGGCTAGAGAAAGCCCCTGTGTCTCTAGACTGTAAGGACAGCTGTAGTGTCACTGAAGGGCATATTGTCTGATGGGCGGGGCCAGAGAAAGCCCCTGTGTCTCTAGACTGTAAGGACAGCTGTAGTGTCACTGAAGGGCATAGTGTCTCATGGGCAGGGCTAGAGAAAGCCCCAGTGTCTCCAGACGGTAAGGACAGCTTTAGTGTGTCTGCAGGGCATAGTGTCTCATGGGCAGGGCTAGAGAAAGCCCCAGTGTCTCCAGACGGTAAGGACAGCTGTAGTGTGTCTGCAGGGCATAGTGTCTCATGGGCAGGGATAGAGAAAGCCCCAGTGTCTCCAGACGGTAAGGACAGCTGTAGTGTGTCTGCAGGGCATAGTGTCTCATGGGCAGGGCTAGAGAAAGCCCCTGTGTCTCTAGACTGTAAGGACAGCTGTAGTGTCACTGAAGGGCATATTGTCTGATGGGCGGGGCCAGAGAAAGCCCCTGTGTCTCTAGACTGTAAGGACAGCTGTAGTGTCACTGAAGGGCATAGTGTCTCATGGGCAGGGCCAGAGAAAGCCCCAGATTCTCCAGACGGTAAGGACAGCTGTAGTGTCTCTGAAGGGCATAGTGTCTGATGGGCGGGGCCAGAGAAAGCCCCAGATTCTCCAGACGGTAAGGACAGCTGTAGTGTCACTGAAGGGCATAGTGTCTGATGGGCAGGGCCAGAGAAAGCCCCAGTGTCTCTAGACTGTGAAGACAGCTGTAATATCTCTGAAGGGCATAGTGTCTGATGGGCGGGGCCAGAGAAAGCCCCTGTGTCTCCAGACGGTAAGGACAGCTGTAGTGTCACTGAAGGGCATAGTGTCTCATGGGCAGGGCCAGAGAAAGCCCCAGTGTCTCCAGACGGTAAGGACAGCTGTAGTGTGTCTGCAGGGCATAGTGTCTCATGGGCAGGGCTAGAGAAAGCCCCAGTGTCTCCAGACGGTAAGGACAGCTGTAGTGTCACTGAAGGGCATAGTGTCTCATGGGCAGGGCCAGAGAAACCCCTGTGTCTCTAGACTGTAAGGACAGCTGTAGTGTGTCTGCAGGGCATAGTGTCTGATGGGCGGGGCCAGAGAAAGCCCCAGTGTCTCCAGACGGTAAGGACAGCTGTAGTGTCACTGAAGGGCATAGTGTCTGATGGGCGGGGCCAGAGAAAGCCCCAGTGTCTCCAGACGGTAAGGACAGCTGTAGTGTCACTGAAGGGCATAGTGTCTCATGGGCAGGGCTAGAGAAAGCCCCAGTGTCTCCAGACGGTAAGGACAGCTGTAGTGTGTCTGCAGGGCATAGTGTCTCATGGGCAGGGCTAGAGAAAGCCCCAGTGTCTCCAGACGGTAAGGACAGCTGTAGTGTGTCTGCAGGGCATAGTGTCTCATGGGCAGGGCTAGAGAAAGCCCCTGTGTCTCTAGACTGTAAGGACAGCTGTAGTGTCACTGAAGGACATATTGTCTGATGGGCGGGGCCAGAGAAAGCCCCTGTGTCTCTAGACTGTAAGGACAGCTGTAGTGTCACTGAAGGGCATAGTGTCTCATGGGCAGGGCTAGAGAAAGCCCCAGTGTCTCCAGACGGTAAGGACAGCTTTAGTGTGTCTGCAGGGCATAGTGTCTCATGGGCAGGGCTAGAGAAAGCCCCAGTGTCTCCAGACGGTAAGGACAGCTATAGTGTGTCTGCAGGGCATAGTGTCTCATGGGCAGGGCTAGAGAAAGCCCCAGTGTCTCCAGACGGTAAGGACAGCTGTAGTGTGTCTGCAGGGCATAGTGTCTCATGGGCAGGGCTAGAGAAAGCCCCTGTGTCTCTAGACTGTAAGGACAGCTGTAGTGTCACTGAAGGGCATATTGTCTGATGGGCGGGGCCAGAGAAAGCCCCTGTGTCTCTAGACTGTAAGGACAGCTGTAGTGTCACTGAAGGGCATAGTGTCTCATGGGCAGGGCCAGAGAAAGCCCCAGATTCTCCAGACGGTAAGGACAGCTGTAGTGTCTCTGAAGGGCATAGTGTCTGATGGGCGGGGCCAGAGAAAGCCCCAGATTCTCCAGACGGTAAGGACAGCTGTAGTGTCACTGAAGGGCATAGTGTCTGATGGGCAGGGCCAGAGAAAGCCCCAGTGTCTCTAGACTGTGAAGACAGCTGTAATATCTCTGAAGGGCATAGAGTCTGATGGGCAGGGCCAGAGAAAATATTACCAGCATGACAGCAGCATTGTGATTGGTCTGAGCGGCCTGGGTTTCTGCTTAGAAAGTGCCGGGAGCCTGGAACTATTCTCCACCCAGCTGCTGCACAGCAGGGTGGAGAAATGGTAAGTGCGCATGTCGTCCTAAGACGGCCGGCCGAACCGCCATGCACACTTATTGTGCCCAACACTCCTCCCTGCTCCTCACGACAGCCCTGCCCTAGAACTTCTCATTTTGCAAAGGAAGGAAGATGCTTTCCTTAAGTTAAATCGAGACTCAATGCTAAAAAATAAATTGATGATAACATTGTGTTCGTATCCTTTTATTTTTCCTTTCTGCACGGCTCAGAGAGCAGTGGGGCGACGCTGGCACCCTCCCACGTCCCCAGGTCGAAGTAGGCGGCCGGCTAGCCATATGGGCGACCGGCCGCGCTTCACTTCCGGGGCACTGGGTGACGCACGTCCGGTGCGGAAGGGGGCGGAGACCGGGACCTATTTAGGCTCTGGGAGTTGTGGTCCAAGTCTCTTTTTCCTCGCCTGCACCGGACCGGCTGTGTGCTCCTCGGACTGTGCCCATTATTTTAACTCCCACCCACCTGTCCCTGAGATCAGTAGTTCGGGGGGGGGGGCAAGTTTGCGGTAAAGAGGCCTTAGAACATTGACATGGACTTACAGAAATGAACGGGAGTCCGCCTTGCGTACTCCCTAGGCCAGCACTGAGGGGAGAGACGGTAAGCTCTCCGCAGGAAGAATGTGGCCACCGGCTGGGGAGGCTATGGCGCCAGGTTACGAGCCTCCTGGGATCCTGGTGGTTGAGGGGTGGGCCCGGGAGATGGCGAACAAGGACTGAAGGACGCAGGTGAGTTGCGCCTTGTGTGGGAAGCTCAGATTTGGAGATGCGAGCCAGAGGGCCCCTTAGTGCTGGGGGAAAAGGAACTAGTATAATGAAAACTTGGAATGTCAATATAAAAATTGTGTTATTGATTTTATCACATTTTGAATATAAAATGTTTATGAATGTTGATATTAAACATGGCCGTTTTACACCCACTCAATCTCTGTGGATGATTTTGCTGTGGGTTGGACTGTTGTCTTGGCGGGCGGGGAGCATGCTGGGGGATCCGGGCCCTATTAGATTGTGTCTCCTTGCCAGGCACACATTGTGATGGCAGTGCTGGTCATACTTCTTGATCCGTGGTTGCCCCTGTTCTCCCTCCACGTTTCTTGTATGTTTCTTGAGTGCCTGTATTTGTGTTGAGCCTGAGTCCTGCACATTCACTTGATCCTTCAACCCAGTGCTCCATCAGAGCATAAACCCTGGTGCGCCAGGATGCAGATGTTAGTCATTGCATTGACACTGTCCTGCTCCTAACCCCCAAAAACACACTGTTGAAGGGCTAATGAATTAACCAGACCCAGGCCTGTCTCCTGAAGCTGGGGTAGGTGCACCGTCCTGGGTGCAGCTTGGCATGCGACTGACTTTCTCCTACATGGGTTCTTTTCGCCTCGTATGTGTGTGTTTCTGCTCATCCTGGTGCCTGGCACCCTGCTCTGTTTATCGCCAGATGTGGAACCCTCTGCTCCAGTAACACCAGCTTGCACTTGTCTTTCAGGTTCTCCAAACCAGCACCAATGTTTCTGGACGATTCCTTCCGGAAGTGGGCCAGGATCCGGGACTTCCTCCCTCCTTTTGGGATCAAAGGACAAGGTAAGATGGCTGTGAGGCATTATCAATCCATCTCTTGATAGCATTTATCCTACAGTTGTTAGGGCCTCCTGGCCATTGGCCACACTGCAGCCATTGAGAGCATGGACCTGCAGACTGAATACCCCATTCTTCACCAATAGTCCACGTTTCATGGGTTGTATCAGGACATGAGCGTACTTCTCATTGGTCAGGACAGTAGCATAGTCCTCACTGGTCAGCCCCACGCGGCACAGCGTGTTTAGCTCCCACATTCCTGGAATTATAC